>NC_133398.1:4613055-4920092 GCF_047511655.1 Castor canadensis | reverse complement strand
GTCAAACTCTGTAGTGAATAATTTAAAAATATAACCTTAATTCTCACAGTAACCCTATATGGGAGACACTATTATTTACTCTATTTTATACTAGAAAATGGAAGCACAGAGACAATCAAAACACCTGGCATCACACAGCTAGGAAATGGCAGAAGTAAGCTATAGAGCCAACGGCCTACAGCCAGACCCAGGTTGGTAACCTGAGCCACACTCCCTTCCTTACTGCTCCACTTCTCCTATTGGTCTCTTTCATGGACCTGAACATTCTAGACAAACAGTCAAGTCTCATTAGCTGAACAGAGTTTACCAAGGCATGTGAGATATACCACTAGTGTCTACCAGGTGGCTCCCAGGTAGTTCCCAGGTGAACACTGGTTTTCATTTTAGTAGCTGTGCATTTATTATAATGTCTATTAAAAATATACGTATAACTAATAGACTAAGTGGCAAAGTGTCCTTTTAAGAGCAAAGTTAAACTAAAGAAAAGTTAAGCTATTTAAAAGTTAAGCTTAACTTTTCTTGTAAAAAGATATCAAATAATCAAAAACAAAGATGACAGGAAATCACGGCAAAAACCTATCTAGAAGGTAGCACATAAATCTAAATTCTCAGATTAGGAAGTTTAGGAATCTAGTTTTTTTCTTTTGGGGATTTTTTAAAAACTTTTTTTGGGAGGGTATTGGGGTTTGAATTCAGAACTTCACACTTGCAAAGCAGGCACTCCATCACCTGAGCCAGACGTTCAGTCCATTTTGCTCTGGTTATTTCAGAGATGGTGTTGCACATACTACTTACCGAGGCTGGCCTCGAACCACAATCCTCCTGATCTCAGCCTCCCAAGTAGCTAGGATTATAGGTGTGAGCCACCGACGTCCAGCTGGTTTTTTTAAACCTTTGCTCAAACTGTTCTTTCTACCTGACATGTTCTTCCATCCTCTTCTTTATCTTCCATGTTGCCTGTCAAAAACACACACATCCTTCTGGGGCTGGCCAATGCCCTCCCTAGTCTTCTACAGTGTACATACACTAGTGCTGTCTCCCCCACAAGACTCAGCAGAGCCCTTTCTTTGACTTTCTTAGTATCCTTATTCCGTCTGTCCTGCACCACGCTGGACTATCCTGGAAGCACTGTGAGGGCAAGGCCTGGTCCTGCTCTAGGTTTCCGCAGAGTTGAGCACACAGCTGTGCATGTAGTGGGTTCTCAAGACACAGTTCCTAAATGACCACACTGGGGTACCCCTGAGCATTCCTTCCTTCTGCCAACAAATGGAAAAAGGTACAAAACAGTTATGCCCCACGTATTTCTCCAAACAAAGGACTGGAATTTTATCAGGAAGTGGAAATTCTTTTTACACTAAAGCTTATCAAGTTGTACTGCCAGTATGCAGTCCTAAACTGCGATGGAGCTTTTGTGAGTCCTCCACAATGTGCCTAGCCTCCTGTGAGTACTTTATAAACAAAATACAGTTAATTAACCTTGGGACCATTGAAAACCACATGCACAAACAGACTAAATTAATATTTACAAGATCAAACAGGACAGCAAAGATGATTAGATCAAGAAGGATTTAGATGTGGGTCAACTCATACTCCAAACCACAAATGAAATCTGCTATTAAGATGCTTTACACTCACTCAAAGCACTGATAAGCTGCTTTCAAGGAAGGAACATTAGGAAGGTAAAGCATTTGGATCGCTATCAATGTAAAGAGATTCCCATTACCATCCATTCATTGCAGCCAATAGAGCAACTGAATGATGACATCCTCAGATGCAAAAACCTCATTTTAGTCAAATCTCCCCACAGCCCAACTATAATGACTAACAATGCTGAGGAAAGCAGCTGTTTATTGAGCCCTTACTGTGTGCTGAACACTGCTCCAAATGCCTTATGTCAACCCAATGAGGCAGCTGCCATGCTTCAGCCCATTTTTAAGTAATTTAGTCCAGGACACCCAAAAGGAGGTGGCAGAAATAGAGTTTGAACCTGGTGTCAGGGTCGAAGTACTTACTCATTGGGTTGCGTTGCTGTACACATAAATTTGCGATTTTGTCCTCAAATATAACTGATATAACATCTGCTAACATTTCCAACACCATAACCACTGCCTATTGCTTATTCCATGCCTTTGTCAGCATAACCTCATCAACAAGGACAAGTACTGGCATTTTTCACACCTTGTTTTTAGATCTAGAGCAGACAGTGCTCAGGAAGGAATTTAAAGATGAATCTTCTTTCTACATCTGCACAGATTCCTAGTTGGTGGAGGAAAATGGAAGAGCAGAACTCAAATGCAAATGTAATGGAAAACAATTATACAGTAACCAATCTCCTGTCCAACAATAAAATGAAAATGGCTACCAGCTTCCAAGCAGGTATGAACCTTTCTAGAAAAGCAACTTTTCAACTGTCACAGAAGAGGAAAGGTACAGGCATCATAAAGAAAGCCTCTCAACCTTGCTGAGGAAGTCACAGATAACTTAGCACAACCCCTTTCCTAAGAACTGCCACCCTAACTCCACGGATACATGCATTGATCAGAACACAACTGGCTGCACATTTCTATCTCAAAAAACAGAACCAGATCCTTCACTGGGTCCATACTGCTCACCTACACTGAGGTAGTGAGAACTCAGAGGCCACAAGACCACCTTGTTCCACCAAGCACATCTGTCTACAGACAGAAAAGTCAATGGAAACACTCAAAGAAGCAGAAACAAGGGACCATGGGATCATGCCAACACTCTTGGAAGGGCTGGCTACACTGCCTGCCCAGTGATTTCATAATACCCATTTTGTTAATGTAAACTCAAGTGAATGTTCTCCTTATACACAAACTTGCCTAGACAAAGGAAAAAGTAAGCCTTAGCCTACATTACCCAACATAATCCTCAGGCAACTCTATCAAACAGGATTAAAGGATTGGGGCTTGAGTTTCCTTGACCTTTGTTGGGTTTTTTGTATTTTTAACTTGGGGGGGGGGGGGCGGGGCAGTTACTATGGAAAGAGCCCGGGGCTCACCATTTCAGATCTATCTAGTTTCAGGTAAGACATTTACCTTCTCTGTGCCTTCATGTTCTTATCTGGCAAACCAACAGGGACTACCATGCTCAAATGACTTGATTCCAAGTCCCTGGGGAACCAAAGGAGATAATGAATGAGGAATCTGGTCTGTGGCCTACAATGTGCAATTATTTCTATGGGGACCCACACATGGGAACAGCACAGGGAAGGTATGAAAACACTGGATGTGCCTTCAAGAGGGTCCACAGCTGGGCAGTATGTACCACGGGCATACCCACACCCAGTATGGTGTTCAAATAGTCTCTTACATCTGTAGCCAGCTTCCTTCCGCCTAAAATAGTCAGGAATAACTTACATGGGCTTCATTAGACTTCAGTTGCTTTAGGATAAATATAAGCCAATGAGAGGGCAGAATTTCAATTTCCCATATACTAAATTAGATAGTTACTAGAAAGTTCTGATTATGCCTGGAAATTCTAGCAGGTGTTACCAAACATCTTTCAGGAAAGTGAACAGGTTTTCTGAGTTTATCTTTCCTCAAGCCTCCAAATTGTGGGTGCTCCCCTCCACTTTCTCAGCTCCTCCTAAATGATGATGAAGATGTCATGACTGGCTCAAACTAAGTGTAATAAACTTAGTTTGATTGTTCTACCCTCAAGAGAAAAAAATTGTCAAATGACAAACCTACTTTTTAATCATTAAAAATGATGTAAGACTTGGCCAACAATTTTAAAAGTAAAACATATTAAGTTGGGTGAAAATATGAATGCTATTATCATTTGAAAGTCGGACATAAGGAACACGTCCAATTTTTTCATGCATAATATAGGGGTTTTGGTCCACCTCATCCTACCTCAGAGAGGTAAGGGGCACTACTCTTTTTCCAGTAACTTGGAAGGTCATCTGAAGATAACTGTGTGACAAAAAAAAAATCCACATTTCTACAGCTTTAGTGAAACTGTCTGAAAAGCTAAGGATTTTAGAGCAAGGCCCATTATCAATATATCATATTTCATTTATTCTAAAAGTCATCTTGCAACCACGGTGTCTGAAAAATTATCTTGACAATGCATTGGTTTCCTTGGCAGAATCCCAGTGGTATGAAAAGAAAAATGCTTCTTACAATCAGCAGTATCTTACATTCAATAAGACACAGAAGCAATTTTGTGAGTACCCCCGCCCCACTACTCACACCTCCTTCCCATGACTGCAAAGAACTTACAAACTCACTCTAGTTCCCATTCTGAAAATCTCACTTGACTCAAGAGAACGAAGCAGAAGGAGCGGCAGCAGCAGCCAGCCACAGAGCCTCACTGCTTGGAGGAAATGAAATTAACTCACAGGCAAAGATGAAAGGGCCAGTTCTCTACTGGTGAGATATGACAGACAGTATCAGAATCCAAACCAGTGCTCTGCCTTTCTTAAAAGCTTTTAACTCCAACTCAAGTATTCACTTTAGAGAGTCTGGTTTCTCAGACAGGGCAAGAGGGAAAGAATTGCTCTCAGAAGGACTGTGGTGAAGAGCTATGGACCAGCATGGAGCTTCATGAAAGGGAAACACACTGCAAGTTTAAACAGTAATTTGTCCATAATTATCCTCGCAGGTTGATACAAGATAGTTAAATTAAATAAATTAACCAAAGTACAAATTGTGCTGGCAAGCTCCAGTGCCTTGCTTCTCCTAAGGCCAACCTGCAAGCCACTCCAAGGCTGCATCTCACAGCCACCAAATCAGAGCTGGCAGGTGATGAGACCAAAGAGATGCAGTCACGCTCTGGAGCCAGAGGTGGAAATCTGAGGGGCGGGCAGAGGGAGGGCTCTGCTGAGCCGTGACAAGGGAAGACTTAAACACAAGATCCATTATAGCCTGAACACCCACAGCCATTTGCACATCGAGACTGGAAATAATCCTCAGGAAAGCAGTCATTAATATGCCTTGCCCAACACAGCTCGAGAGCCCTGTCTGCTGAGCGGTTCTGCTGGGACGCAGGACTTGCCACACCCAACCTCTTCACTTGGTACTGCAAGCTCCTGGTCATTGTCAGTTTCGCCAGCACAGATGCTCACTAACAGCTCATGACCACAGCCCTAAGAGCTAGCATGCATGGAGCCACGGGGCTAAGCCCTTCACCAGCATTAGCTCACCACATCTTCTCAAAAACCTTAGAAGGTAGGAGCTATTGCTATCTCCATTGAAAGATGTGGAAACTGAGACTCCAGAGAGGCCAAAAGACCTGCCCAAGGTCACACTCTCTAAATGAATTATAGAGCCTGGACTGGATCTAGTTACTGACCCTGTTTAGGGAGAGGGGAGAGTTTGTTTCAAGATGGAAAAAATCATAAAGAAATGAACAAAATTCTACTTCCATTTCTTTTGGAAAGAATTGATTAGCATAAATACATCCTGAAGTGTAGAGATTTGTGGTAGAATGAGTAAGCGGGTCTCTGCCAAGAGGCAAATGACCTAATCTTGTTCCACTGCAAACACAGCACCACTGGAAGGCAGAAGTTGAAAGAGGCTGTCAAGGGAACAAATGATAAGAGCTAGTAAAAACAGCTACAGAACATAGCCTTGACCACCCACAAGACACACCCACAAGATACATCACAAAGCAAACTTGAGGCAGGCCAACTCATAAAGGTCTCTAGTCTGCCAGCCAAGAGAATGAACACACATGTGGTGAATGGCACTGCCCACCAACTGGGACCGCTGTACAACTCCAATCAATGGCCTCCTTCCAAGAAAACTTCATTTCAGTGCCACTCTTTCCAAGTTTCAGACTCCCTACCAATAACACTCTTTTGCCCACTGCAAAATTCAATCCTCAATATTCCCAAAGATTTTCCTTTTTCTTTTCTCAGGAAGATGTCTGCAGGTTATACTTTCCCAATAGAATAGCTCTTGATAACAGTCATTCTTCATCAGATGAAGGACCGATACAATACCCTCTCTGAATAGATAAAAACACTTGTGCAACACTAAGGACATTTTAAAAAAGAATAAAAGATGAGGGGGCAGAGGGGCCTGGGTGAATCCTTGAGAAATGCAGGCTGAACCTCAGCTTTGGAAAGTAAGTCAGAGCTAAAAAGACCAAGTAACCTTATCCTCAGCACACTCCTTCCTACTAATCCTGCCCCTTTGGCCACGGCAGAATTTGTCCAGCTGGCACAGTTAGAATTGGAGGTGATGCTGTGGTATAAAAATAACCATACTTTTAGACCTGTGGATTGTGGTTTCAAGATTTTTTTTTTATACTTACGCTAGTAGTAGTTTGCCAGTGAAAATGAGTTGGCAAACTTTTAAACTACATTGATTTGGCTTGAATATTCTATAATAAACTTCCCTAGAGTATATTGCATGTTAATTGCTGCAAAATGTGTTCCTAACAGTTAATGTGGACCAGCTACTCACCTGAGACCCTGACATATACTAACAACAACCCTGAATTGGATACTGTCACCAACCTCTTTTTTATAGATCAGAAGACAGAGTAAATTGCCCAAAGTCACAAGCCAGTAAAGGGAAGAAGTTGAACTTAAACCAGGCAACCAGACTCCAGAGTCCCTGACTGAACTCCCCATGGCACAGTCATGTCCCTGCTTTAGAAACTATAGTTTCTAAACTATAAAGTTCTTAACTAGAAGGCGCATCTTCAACTTTCACTGTATCCTTTCTCTGCCCTTTTCCTATCTGCCTCACAATAATCAAGATAATTTGCCTTCTGTTTGTATCTCTAAACTAGTTTAAAAAAAAAAAAAGCCTTAATATGCATTATCCTTCAGCAAGCCAAGCCGTGGATAGAATGCATAACCCAAAGACAGCTCTCCCTGCAGCTGTGTGATTAGGAAATGGTTAAGAGCCATCTCCTTCTCAACATGCAGCAAAGAGAGACCTGGAATCCTATCTGGGCTCTCTATCTCCTCCTTTCCAAACCACACTAAATTTAAGGCATAATACTGCTTCAAGGACAATTCAACTGGAATTTGGTTTGCTTTCTTCTGGTGAGCCTTGCTAGCCACTGGAAATACACAATGAAGAAGCTGGCATGGTCCTATCCCCAGTGTGAGCAATCTGTACTTATGGTTCAAAGTGAATCATGTCATGATGTAAGAAATATGAGGGGGGGCACTGCAGAAGCACATAGAAGGAAGGGGTACTTCACTCTGAAGTAAGGAAAGTGAGGAGTAAGGAAAGATTCTTTTAAGTATGTGACTACAAACAAACATTCAAAAATGAGGAAATATTAGTCAAGTAAAAAAGGAGGGGAGCCTGATTGGGCTTTGGCAGAGACATGAGGCAGCAAGGCTCAAAAGGTACCTCAAGGTGACAAGGTGCCAAGCTGAGGCACAGCAGGAGCCAGTCTGGTGCTGTTACAAGCTGTCCAAAGCAGAGACACAATCATGCTGGAGTTTGTCTAAACACGTACAAGAAGGAGGCCTGAGCACATTTTAGCAGGAGTCACATGAGCATACTTGCATTCTGAAAGATCACTCAGGGGCTGCATGGGGAAAAGACTGGCTCAGGTGAGACAGGGGAATCCAGCTGGACGTCAAATGTCCTGGCCAGAAGAAGCAGCTCACTCATTCAGCAACAAACACTTCTTAGTATCTGAGGAATGGGAACAGAAGACACACAGTCACTGAGAAGTGCCCTCCAGAACACGGCAGGCTGCAGGGAGGTATCAATGTTCTCTAGGACGAAAGCAAAGGGGAGAGGCCTTTTCCATTCACAACCCCTAAGAATAAAGCAATTCCTCCAGAGACACCTCTGCTAACCAGGAGCCTTGAAAACTTCCCTCGAAAGCAGTATGTGCTCATCACTATGTGACTGAGAAGGCCAACACTTCACGATCTGGAAGTCTTAACAGGGTAAGCAACACAAGACATCTTGCTAGGAAATTACTTCATTCCGGCTTTATAAGCTAAGGTCCCCAAGTACAATGTTTTGGCTGAGGATTCCAATGAACTGCCAACAGGATAATGTGGTTACACAACTGTCTGAGCTACTGTGAAAATGCATTAAAATCTCAGTGTTTGAGTACATCCAAGCAATTAAAATTAACATGGTCTGCTCTGTTTGAGACTAGGGAAAACTAGAGACAGGAGTGGTGGCCGCCACAATTCGATGATGGATTTTTTGTTGTTGTTGTTTGGGGTTTTTTTTTTATTTATTTGTTTTTGTTTTTTAACATTTTTAAAGCAGTCAGAGTGGGCATTTTTGCTATCCCAATCAAGCTTGGTGGTAATCTAGAAGCAGGAATGTCTCCACTGGCTGGAGTAGTAGTGTCTAAGTGAAGAGGGCACAGGGGATGGGAGCATGGGGTGATGAAAGGAAAGACATGCTGAGTGCCAACCATGTGCTGGCCCTATGCTAGATACATCTGCCACCTGGAAAAAAGAAGTGTCTTCAGGCCCATTTTGCAGGTGGAGAGGGTGAAGCTTAGAGAGGAACTACAGCACACGGAAACAATCACAGTGATTTTTTACAGGAAAATATACTTCCACCTGGTCACTAAACAAAACTCTTCAATGGTCACTTAGTCATTTTATACTCACTAAAGAGTTAAGAAGTTGGTCTATCTTGGAACTTGGTTGATTCCAATTCTCATCACAAACACGTGGATGAGGTACTATTTTGGATCAATTCATTCAATTCAGGGAACCATGCTGAATTATACAGCAATTTTAAATGGTGAGACAGACAAATATCACTATGATTGGATCACCAGGTAGGCGATCAGACAAATGGAGAGAACACAGGGCACCCAGCACCTCAGCTCAATATCAAATAGGGTGCTGAAGCAGGTGCATAAGACCAATCTCACACATGATAAAAATCATCATTCAGTGCTCCAGGTATATAAAGGAAACTTAAACAGACCTCAGCTGGTTTAGCTTCCCAGTTTTAGCTACCCACAGTCAATAGCCGTGGTCTGAAAATCACAGAAAATTACAGAAATAAACAATTCATAAGTTTTAAAGTAGGTGTCATTCTGAGTAATGTGATAAAACCTCAGCCATCCCACTCTATCTTACCCAGGATGAAAATCATTCCTTTGTCCAAGTATCCATGTTGAATATGCTACCTGCCCAAGAGTAGCTGTCTTAGAAAACAGATCAACTGTCATGGTATCACAGCACTTGAGTTTCAAGTGGCCTTATTTTACTTAATAATGGACCAATGTGCAAGACTACTGATGCTGGCAAGTCAGATATGCCAAAGAAAAGCAGTAACATACATTCTTTCAGTAAAAAGGTGAAATCATGTGAAGTTGCTAAGCTCTATCGTAAGAATAATCTTCTATCCATGAAATTAGGAAGAAGAAAGAACCCCATGCCAGTTTTGCTGTTGCACTTCAGACTATAAAAGCCACAGTCACAGTGCATGGTAAGTGTTTGGTTAGACAGAAAAGGCATTAAGTTATAGGGTTCAGTACAACCTATGATTTCAGGCATCCACTGGGATCCTTGAACACATCACCTGCAGATAAGGGAACTACTCTACAGGCAATAACAAATGTGTAGCACTGTCTGCTACAGGATCATTAATCCATAATGTACAGAAGACATGAAAAGGTCTCTATCATAGAAACAGACCTACTGGGTCAGGTCTAAGGTTGACAGCAGCAAGTAAGACAGTAACCTAAAGCTAATCAAATGATTATTTTCCCTCTGGACACAAATATAAGATAAATATTTAGTATTCTCTTGAAATCAATGAGAACCCCTTAAAACAAACACAGCCTTAGACTGGAACAGAATAAGGGCAAATAACACAGTACACTGTGTATCACTAGAGCGAAATCTGCATTTATACTAAGTATGTGATGGAATTAAAATGAAGCAAGCTATAAACAAGATGATATTTAAGATTCCCACACAAGAAGCATGACTTCCTTTATGTCCAGATACTTTTCTGAGCAAGTTATATGTGTCAGTTAAGTCACCCAGCCCTCTGTGAGTTATGTTCCTTTCTGATAGCAAGGAATAGTAAGCTGAGGCACTTAAAACCACTGGTTAAGGAAGGGGGGGGACCAGCAGTTGATTCAAGAATTACTAAAACCATATGCTTTGGGGACCTGTACTCTTCTGACTGAATTAGAAAACTGAATGGATGGATTGGATGTGTTCTAGCAAAATGCACACTACCTAAATACACAGCTTGGAAATGATTACAAGTGAGCATCTCACAAGAAGTGCAGCCATTTTCTCATGTGGGAACATATGCACACATCAAAGTCCCCATAGCCGTACCCTTCCAATTCTAACACATACAGAGCCATCAAGGAGAGAGCTGAGCCTGCAATGCTCAGGGATGGAACTATTGACAGGTGGTCAACAATCAGAAACCTACTGATTGAAAAGAACAAATAGCACAATGTAACTCTCTAGTTCTAAAACACATAGGCATGCACAAATGTGGAAAGGAGGAACAACTGATAGCAGTGACCCCAATGAAGCACTAAGTATGATTCCTAATGAAAGTAGAAACAAAGGGGAGTGGCAACTCTCTGGCTCAGACATTCATTGGTGCCCCGGGAGCAGTTGGGGGCACTCCTGGGCAGTCTCTTTCTCTTTCATGAGATGTCCAGCAAAGATGCTAGTTACTTGCTAACATCCCAATTCCTCATATCCAGAGCTTTCAGCAAGCAAGGGCACCTGCCTCTCCAGAGCCAAGAGGCCTGCAGCTGCTTTGCTCAGAAAGGTCACAGCAATTCCCCTGAGCCATGGCCACACCCAGGCTGAGCCACTTGAGGCTGGCTGTCAGAGATCACACCTGTCCCTGATGATTCCCTTGCTCTGCCATGTGGATAGATCACGGCTCCTGCTTCACTAACGGAGTCACTCCATGGGAAAGGGTAGGATTTTAACAGGTCTCATCAGCAGAAGAAACCTCTGTTCTTCTGAACACCCAGTTGGCATTCCTGTTTCAAGCTGCTAAAATACTGCCAGTACCACAAGAGGACTAGCAGCATAACCATGGACAAGTCACTCTCTCTACAAGATAGGGTATATCTGATGGCTGAGATCAGGAAGGTACTGTCCCTGGGTTGTTTAGGAAATATGGCAGGGTACCTACTATATGTAAGATGCTAGGTATCTGAAGATGACTCCACAGTCCCAACTTTGGAGGCAAAAGGGATATACCTGGACAGCACGCAGCACAGTGTGCTTATTCACCCAGAGGCTGAGGGACAAAACTGCATGAGGTCAACTCTGCTTAGTCCTGGTCTTCACCAAAGCAGCACTTTCACAGAGACTGGTAGAAAACGATGTTCTCACTCAGGTGTAAGGAAGAAGGTTGGCGGGAAGCAGGGCACAGTCCCTTAGCAGGATGGTCATGAATGAGGCTGGAGGAGATTTCTGAACACATCTATGTGATAAAGACACAACGGGGGGACCGGGGAGAAGGGCTCATGGGTGAAATGGGCAGCCAAAGTTACTGACTTGTCAGAACCTACTAGACAAGAAAACTGTCCCCAGGGCCAAGTAAGGGTCGTGGGGCGTTCCATTCATTTTGTCCAGTCAACAAGGAAAAGCAGCAGCTGTGCCAAGGCCCTATCCTGTAAGGACTGGCCCCAGCAACAAGCTTCACCAAGTCCAAGAAACTGCAGCAAGCTGTGCCTCCCAAAACAAATAAGTAACTGCAGCAAAAGGACGCCCACACCAGGGGGAACGCAGAGCACAAGTTCCAGAGCCAAAGGACAGTGCAGTGAGCAGGAGGCAAAACAGATGCCCAGCTTTGCCTCCCCCCATGGTGGGCAGGAATCCTGACCCTAGCCAGAGGATCCATGAGAGCAGACAACGGTCATCAAAGAATTCGAGATAAAGCTTCTTGCACTCACACCCATGCCTCCTCCCTCCCAGTTCTCCTCACCTAACAAGCACCACAACAAAATCTGAAAAAGGTCAAGGTGAAGCTAAGTGAAGCAGATTCAGAAGGAAAAACACAAACAATCAGAAAAGGAAAGGAAGAGACTCAGAGCCTTCAGTTCAAATCAGTCCAACTACTGTTTCATTGCACACACAGAAATAGCTAATAGCAATAATCACTATTTATTGTGTCTGCTCTGAACTAGAAAACTTTATACATTTCTAGTTAGACACTGGAAATCTGGAAAAACAGAGCAGAAGCACCCGGTGAGATCAGTACCTTGCCCATTTCATAGTCCAGCAGACTGAGGCCCTAAGGTGTTCAATAACTTGCCCAAAGTGTCAGTCCTATCATAGGACAGGGCTTAATCTTATGGAGGAAACAGACCAGAAAGCAGGCAGAGTAGGATAAAAGCAACAACTGGGGTAAACACAGGGGCACCTCTTTTGGATACATTTCATGCTTCCCAGAGGAGGGAGCAAAGCTGAGCCCTAAATGACTAAGAGTTTTCCACAGAAAGAAAGGAAATGGAAGAACATGTACAAAAGTCCAGAGACAAAAATATTATGGTCCCTTGGGGAGCTGCAATTAATTTTGTAGAACAGAATTGGCAAAACAAGAGCAGGGCTAGCAGGAAGAAGGGGATCTGAACACTGAAGTCTGTGCCGGCAAAATGAAACCATGCCTGGTACTTCCTTTAAAATACTCAGTCCTCACTCTTCTCTGGAAAAGAAAGCACACAGGGGGAGAGGTAGGGAAATAAATGAAACACGACTGACAAAATGTTCTTCATCGCTGAAGTTGGGCATACAGAGGTTCATCATACAATTCCCACTTTTGAGTATATCTGAAATTTTCCATAATAAGAATTGTTTATCTCCTCAGGAAGGAAGGGAAGAAAAGGAGGAGGATGAGAGGGAGCTAAAGAAGCAGCTGGTGCCAGGCCATGCCCATGGGCCTATCACCCCACCCTTCTCTACCCCTCCCTGAACAGGCAAGGTACAGACCCACCCTGTGCCGCTCACTCACAGGCAGGCAGCATTGGAGTCATCCTCACAACTCCCCTAATGAGCAGGACCACCCCACCATTTTACAGAGGAGGAAACTGGGGCTAAGTGATCTAACCACAGGTCTGAGTGCTTGTGGACTCAGGTTCCTGATCACTGTTACTAGAATGCTCTGGAGGCAAACTAGGGAGCTGGAGTCCTAAGAGAGATGGAGAAAGCCACAGGAGAGCAACAGATCAGATCTCTACTTCACAGAGAACATCGAAAGCTGCAGAGAGGAAAGCAGCTTGGAAAAGGCAGACCCGTGTAGAGGCAGCAGCACAGCCCCAAGAAGTCATGGGGACCTGGGCTCAGGATGTGTGAGCCAGATGAAAGGCAGTGAGATGGCTGAGGGCCAGGCAGAAGTCATGCATGACACCAGGGTCTGGGCACGTGGCTGGATAGGACCGCCCAGCACAAGGAGGTCTGGTGGAGGCACAGATTTGAGTTCTGGACTGTTTCCATCTGAGAAGCCTGTGTGTATCCAGCAGACACTTTGATACACAGGTTGGATCTTAGGGGAGAGATTTTAGCCTGGCAACAGTTAGGTAGCATTTTGTACGGCTGGCAAGAGAAGGGCAGAATGGGTGAGATGAACCAGAGAGGGCCGAACAACAGGAAAAGAAGCACTAATCTAGCAGCTCTTCTCCCAGCCAAATCACCATGAATGCTAATGGGAGGCATAACAACAGATTCTTCCTGTCCGTGTAATGATGTGCCTCCTTCCCACCACCATGTGCAAACCAGCATGAAGAAAACTGACATGGTACAAGTTTGTTTCCACCTAACATTCCCAGAGAAGGTACCCTTGTTAGGCTTTGGTTACAATCTACAGAAGGCTCTGGACAAACCATACAAACCTCATCAGTCTAGAAAAAGTTAGTAAGACAGCCAAACAGAGAATCGAGATGAGCCCCCCAGCACAGAATGACCCCTGTAGGGCAGGCCTGATCCTTGTCCATCAGCCCTAGAGCAGGCCAAGGATGATTTGTTTTGCTTTACTTTGCAAGAAAGCTCCTGGTATTTCTCACTGAAAACTTTTTTTTTTTTTTTTTTTTGCAGTGCTGGGGTTTGAACCCAGGGCCTTGGGCATACTAGGCAAGCACTCTACCACTGAGCCACTTCCTCAGCCCCCTGTTTCTCAAAGAAAAAGGAGGAATCACAAACCTGATTCCTGCAACAATAAAGTGAAGATTTTCACAAACTACTACAAATAAATAGACCACCAAGATGTGGATTGGCCCAGAGCCTTGGGGTAGAAGTCATTTAAATCACAGCACAACAGCACATTGCTTGAGTTTCATTAGCATTTAGGCTAGAGAACCTTTACTAGGTAATTTTCCACACAATGCTACAGTGAGGCTCTGCCACACCAAAGATTGGAGCTTCAAGCACTTCAGAGATGTTCCCGGCCAGAGAAGAAGAGACAACAAGACCCTCTCCAGACCCCAGAAACACATCAATAATGCCACTGGGTCTTCCACATCAAAAGGGGCCTTTGAGAGATCACACAGTCCAATCCTTCAGTCTTTCCCCAAGGACACTGGAACCCAGAGGATGCAGCCACTGGCATGAGGTCAACACAGCTGGACCCAGAATGCCCCACAGAGTATCCTGACTGCACATGCCCAAGTATTAAACTGCATGAAAAGAGCTAACACCTACTGCGTGCTCACCACGCTCTGGGTGCTATTCTAGGTACCATGATGGATTAGACTCACCCTCACACCAGTCAGCCAGTCAGCCAGCCAGAAGCCAGTATCCAGCCATGGCTACGGGGGAGGCTGAGACCCAGAGAGGGGATGTAACTTGCCCCAGTCATCCAGTAAGGATTCAAACCCAAGACATTCAAATCTTTTCATAAAGAAGTGATGCTAAAAGTCCCAGCTGGGCCCATAACACTTTCCTACCAGGTCAGAGGACCCATAGACATAGTCAGAACTCTGGGAGGAAGGTCCTACTGAATCCCCAAGTGGGAAGAATCCTCAGTTTGGACAGGGCCTCAGTGGGAATGGGCCCTTCCTATTTCCTTCTCTGCAGTCCTCTCATCCCTCCTTGTGGCTTCTCCCCGGGGCCCTTCCCCTCCCTTTTCTGCCCCTTGATTCCCAGCTCCTCACCAAACTTCCAATCCCACATACACGAATACACACACTGAGTCCTAATGTGTGATTTGTATCCAAGCTCAGGCTTCCTCAGAGGGAAAAGGTGCTAACCCTCTACTGGAATCTCTATTTGAAAAACATCAGTAGAATATAACAAAATCAAGGGTGGGAGGCCTGATGATAGAGTGGACGTCACTGGGATAGAGGCCAGAGAAGCCTGGGAGTCTGTCCTCATTAGTTTGTTAAGATATTGTAGCAGCCCCTAGGGAGAGTTTACTCTGTGCCAGGCAAGTGCTTTGCTTGTATTACATCATTTAGTCCTCATACCATCTATCTAAAATACTCCCATTTTTAAGAATAGAACCTGAGACAGAGAGGTTAGCCTTGAAGCTATTGGGGAGCAGAGCTGGGGTATGAACCAAGGTGGTCTAGCTTTGGAGTTTACGCGTTCAACCAGTGAACAATACTGCACTCCAGAAATGAATGCATATGTATGCACTATTACTACACATGGGAATTACATCATTTGGCACTATGTGTGAGTTAGCCTAAGGCTCTTTCTTCCTCCAGTGGTGACCCAGGGCCTGGCATATGCAAAGCAGATGCTGTACCACTGGGTTACACTCCAGCCCCTCCTAAGGCATTTAATATGCATTATCTCACTTAGTCTTCACTATCACCCTATCACGCAAATAGTAGTGTTGTCCTCATTTTACAGATGAGGACACTCATGCTCAAAATTTTGTACTTAGTCAAGGCAGTAAGTGCACAGCTGGACCAGAGCTCCGGCCTCCAGAATTTACATCTAAGCCTTTACATTTCTGAGTCCTACAGTATCTAGAAATCCAGCAGACTAGTTTTATTTCACTGTTTTTTTCTATTTGATTGTGTTACTCTTCTTTTTGTAATGGCTCCCATGCTACTGGAGTTTGGGGTAGGAGGAAAGAGGGTTCAAGGTTCAAGGCTAACCAGAGCAGTCAATACTAGTCAACCCACTCTGGGCAAGTTCACACTGAGTAGATGCGTGTTATGAAAATTGGACTTGGGAGAAAGAGCACCTGTAAGAAAGGTACCTAGTACCTTTGTTAATAACAAGGATAACGCAGAACAATGCCCGATCCTAAAGTCATGACTGAGCTTTGGGGGGCATCTAAATAACTTCCTGTCCCGTCATAATATTCTGAATGCAAATGTGTTTCCTGAACACTTGTCCACTACACACAGAGAAAAATAAGTTAGAGGTAGGTCTGGTGGCAAGGAAAAGACTAGGAACAGAGATGATTGACAATGCACAAAGTGGGCTAACCCCCAAGGGGCTAGTAGAGTTGACTCTGCTCTTCCCAGTTTTCACATTGTTGTCAAACCTACAGCTGCCACAGAACACCAGGCACCAGGTGCAGCAGCTCAACTAAGCCTGACTCAGTCAAATCCAGCTCCCATCCTCTCCTAATAGATGATATTGCTGACCTCAGCCCTCAGACAGCTTGTCATCAGTTCACCAAGTGACCTCACCCTGTCCTTCCAAATTACCCTCCTGGAATCTACCACTAGCCGCCATCACAAGATGGCAGAACTTTCTTTCATCCACGAGTAGCACAGCTAGATTTCTCAGTAACGGCTGAACATGGAAATTCTCTTATCACACTTTTATAAAAATACAAGCAAGCAAACCAGCTTTTAGTTATTCTGCCATTCATTCTATGAATTTTAACTGCACAATGACTGTGTACCGGGCACCTCATTAGGAATGGGGACTTCCAGAAAAGTATGAGATAAGACATGGAACCACTCCTCTGGGGCTTATGATTTACCCTTAGGAGAGGACAATGTCCTACATGAAAGGCTCAGTGCTGTGCTGTGAAGCAAGTACAGGACGCAGAAACAGAAAGCACACCCTCAAAGATGGTGTGGGACAAGCACCACTGTACCTGGATGCCATGGAGTAACTGACTCTGGTGAGACGAGTCAGGACAGCAGATGGACAGAAGGGTTTCAGGCTTCAGGTGAATATTCTTGGAATAAAAAGTTGTTCTTTCTTTTAAAAAAACAAGAATGTTTTCAAAAAAAAAAAAAAAAAAAGCGGTGGCACCTTGCTCAAATGAGTTTCTCAACTCCAACAGAAAGTGACCCTTCTGAAGTCTTTGCTGCTTCCAGTGTCACCAGGGAAAGGCAAAGTCCTAGTCTGCTTTTCCAGGCAAATATAGTCAGCCCTCCATATCCGTGGTTTGTGCATCCACAGAACCCAACCAACCACTGATTGAAAATATCACCTCTGTACCCAAGCCATAAGACTTTTTTCCTTGTCATTATTCCCTAAACAACACAATGTAACAACTATTTACATAGTATATACATTGTATTAGGTATTACAGGTTATCTAGAGATTATTTACAATGTATAGGAGAAGCTGTACAAGGTGGCACACGTCCAGGGTCCCAGCAACTTGGGAGGCTGAGCCAGGAGGATCAACCGAGTTCACAAGCTGAAGACCAGCCTGAGTGACACAATAAGACCCCATTTCAAAATGTAAAAAATAATAGAAAGAAAGAAAAGGAAAGAAACAGCATATGGGAAGATATGTGTAGGTCATATGCAAATACTGCCTATTTTATATAAGGGACTTACATAAGCATCCATGGATATGAGAATCCAGCAGGACTAGGGGGTGGGAGGGGGCTCCTGGAGCGAACCCTCTATGGATACCAAGGGACAACTGTATACAAGTAGCCTTCTGCCACAGACAAATGACAAGTCAAAGCTAGAAATAAAAGCCTGGTGACAGGACGCTGGGAACCTAGAAAGGGACCTTCAGGATAACATCAGCCTAAGTCTCAGCATGAGTGAACAGAACAAGTGACATAAAGTCCACACTGACTATTTTACAGCAGGGACAGTGCTGATGCCAATTATTTTCTGCCCTCGTCAGAAGAGCCTGTCATCCTTCCACAGAACAATTACCTATGGGTGCATAAGTTAAAAGCTCAATTCTTTCCCCAGTTAAGCACAGGAAAGGGCTGCTCACAGCAATTTGACATCATTTATTAAATTAGGTTAATTTTTAAATGTTACTCTAACAATTATGCCACTATTACGTAATTAATATTCCAACTGACTTTACAAGAAAATAACTAATCACTAGGCAGTCATGAGACTTTTCTGTGGCCAACAGTACATTAAACAGAAAGAGCACCACGTGATGGGTGGGGTCAAAGCCTTTCCCACACTCCTTCAATTTTAGCCAACAGTGTGCCAAGCTGAATTCGGCAGGTTACCCAGAACTTCACTTAATATATTAATGCATTCACCGGTGTAAACTCTTTGAGGATAAAGTAATGAATGGGGAAAGCTTTAACAATCAAAAAGTTCTTTTAATTTGTAGGAGAAGCAAGATAAACACATATAATTAATTGTTTGCTTCTTCCATTTCACCAGCTGGAAATTACAATACTGGTTTATTTCTTGAGGCTATTTCTTGCATTCATTAAAGAAATGTACATAAGGCATCCTTATCCTGGTTTTCTTCTTTTCTTTCTGCGTTTTATGGATTCTTATAATCTACCTTAAATCAAATCCTTCTCAGAAAAAGGGAAGGTAGAAACAAGTAACAGTCATACAGGACATCTACTATAACAGAGACACAAAGCATGTTTTCCCTGCCTAGCCCCAGAATGAAGTGGAAAGAATCCTCAGCCAATACACACACAGCCTCTGCAGGAAAGAATGCAAGAGTTGATTAGTGATATCTGTCCTGCAAAGAGCAACAGTTTGAGGACCTATGTGCCATGAATTTGTCCATTCTATCCTTCAATAATCCATGGAAATGCACAGAAGTTGAGTGGATAAGATGTATGAATAAAATATAATATGAACTGTTTCTCAGATGCAACCAACACAGGAAAAGATATGTTCTGTAGTTGAAAACCGTGAGCAAAACTGGACTAAGCATCAAGCTTTAGAGGAAAAAACAATCCAAATTCTAGTCCAGCTGGGCAACTGGGGAGCCATGAAGGGGCTGGGCCTACTTTATTCAGCTCGAACATTAAGAGGTTGGATTTCTTGACCATTCTCTGCTACTGGCATGAGGGAATGGGTACAAGAACACAGTGACTTTACAAAAGCTTCACTTTGCCAGGCCAGAGACATACCTAAAACCTCCACAACTCCCCACACTGGTGTATGGGATTTATAATCTGTGGTAAACATCTACACATAGTTTTAACCTATAGCATCTCCCAGGCAAGAAGTTTCTTATACATGATATTTCTTTTCCTTATACAATTTCTTTCCTACCTTGCAGGCAAGGATAAAAGCCAAGGCCTTCTACTTTAATAGCTGAATAATTAAATTCAGCAAATAATTAAAAGTAAACTGTCATCACTTCAATGTCAGACCAGTCAAACTTCCCGAGTCTAGTCACTCATGGATTCGAGATCAGCCTATACCTTACCACCATATCCTCATCACTCTATCTTATTTCTAGAACAACTTTCCACATGTGACACAGCAACATGACTTCCTAAAGAAGTTCAACCAGAAATGGTGTCACAGCATGCACCTGCTGACCAGATTCCACCCACTCACCAGGTAAGTTCATGTTTAGCTGACCAGGGGCACCCCTAGGAAAACCAGGAAAGTCACACAGGACAGTCTGAGAGGGCAGGGCTGTCTGTGCTGCCCTCAGATAGTCATGTCTGGCCTCAGCAACTGTAACAGATATATATCATTTTTTTCTGCCCTATATCCTCTCTGCTATGGTTTGGTTATGTTTAAATCTGTTCCCCAAAGCTTCAAATCCTAGAAGCTTGGTCCTCAGTGCGGCGCTGATAGTGTGGAACCTTTAAGAGGTAGAGCCAAATGAGAGGCCCTTAGGTCAACTGGGGACATGCCCATGAGATTGGAGATTGGGACTCCAATCTCACTGATAAATATGATCTATTCCTCCTACATGCCCTCCCACCATCATGATGCCATCTGCTATGATGTCCTCGCCAGAATCAAGCCAATGCTGGCACCTTACCCCAGAATCTCCAAAACTAAGGGCCAAGTAAACCTCTTTTCTTTATAAAGTTAGCCTACCTCAGGAACTCTGACATAATTTAAGAAAAAAAAAAAAAAAGGAATAATACACCCTCCTTCTAAGAACTGCCCCTCTCCAACACCAAAAAGTATTATTACTTCCAGTGTTTCAAGTGACCTGAGCTGAGAATCCCATTCATAGACTCAATAAACAATTTCTGAGAACACTGAAAGCAGGGCCAGAATCCTTTTTCAAGGTCTGACATAGACACTAGGAGATCTCTAGGTATAAGGACCGCACAGACTTACAACTGCCAGGCCATCTTTTCTATCACTTGAAGAAGATCAGACCAGCTAAAGAAAGAAAGCAGGTCCTGAGAGAACGACAGTGTGACAGACTTCTTCCACACCACATATGCACCTTGAGCCTTGTGAGCTCAGCCTCACATCAGAAACTGCCTAAACATTTTAGTTCCTTGACCCAATGAAGTGTCCTTCAGCTCCAGGTTTTTGTGACTTGGGGGTGCTTTATATAGAACAAACCGGGTTTCTGTTATCAGCAGCTCAGAGTTTGGAGGAAAGACCTCTTCGGCTAAATCCATGGATTCAAGGTTCCAGTTCTTTCTTTAGCACCCAGTGACAAATCATCCTTTTCCTAAACCTCAGACTCAGTTTCAAGGGTTCCACTTCAAACCAAAGAATACTAAAATGTTCCCAAACAGAAATTCAAAGAAAAAATTCAGCACATCAGAAAAACTGTCAAGGTTCATCCATCATCCAAGACCTAAGGGGGAGAAGACCAAAGACAAGAGGAAGAGGACGAAAGATAACTGGGGGGAGGGGACACAGCAGTTCACAACAGTAACAGTAAGAACAGTATCTCCAGGGAGGAAGCAGAGTCTAATGACATATTCTTCCAAAGTTGTCCCTAAAGTATGTCCTAGCTCTTTATCAACAGGAAAACTCGCACACACACAATGCACAGCAGACAATGGAAGGGAGCTCATCAATAACCAGGTTCCAAGGTTATGATCCAATTTTCTTATTATTTTTAGACCACCCTTTAGTTTTCCTTTTACAGTTGTCTTTTACAGGTCTATCTGCTGAAGGAAACCATGGTCAAATTCTATGGACCATGTCAAGAATACTCTCCCAGGCTCAGAGGCTAGCATGTGCTAGATAATCTAAAGTAGTTAAGAGAGTAATCTAACAAACAGCATTCTAGTGACGTCCTCCCATCAATGACAGGGGAAAGACAATACAAGAACATGAACAACATGATAGCTAAACATTTAGACTAGCAGTCTTTAACCTTCTAGGAGTCATAAACTGTTCTGAAAATCTGAAGAAGGCACCTTGCCCAGACAACAATGCACAAACCACAACACACTGCATATAATACAAAGGGGTTCATAAGAGCTACTCATTACACCCATCTCCAATACACCTGACTCAGGATTCTCTTTAAAATGACCTGAGTGTCATTACTAATCCGCAAAGACGTCAAAGGACTACAAAATAGCTTATAGGAAAATTGTGAAACTTCCAACTCTATAAGCCCATGCTGAATCAAAACTTAAAAACTTAAAAACTTACCCTCACTTTCCGCACTTATGGAAGAAAAGTTTAGTTTTTGCTCTATTGGCTCTATTTAGGAAGTCTCCCTTACCTTGTTGGACCATTTATATGCTTGCAGGAGCTGACTATAGAGCGGAGTTTTGTCCTGCACAGGATCCAGGCTTAATAGCCCGCTGTTATGAAGAGGGTGGTTCTCAGATGGCTTGCCTACCAAGTTGCTCAGACGTTCCAGCTCACTGAAAAGTAAAGAGATAAAACAAATAAACCTGAGTCCACTTAAGCTCCAGCGAAGCCAACCACATTGGTCAAAGGCTGGATGCCATGAGAAGTCCTTTAAGAAATGCTTTTTTGAAAGGTGAAAAAAAGATTAGGGACAACCAAGAAAACTCCAAGATAAACTGGGAGTTTAATCTTAATTTGAAACAGGACTCCCTGATGCTTTTCCAAAGGAGAGAAAAGGGGCACAAGAAGCAGCAAGACTCCAAAAATCAGGATTTAACAACTCGAATTGGTCTCTGCAGGGGGGGAGGAGACTTTCTGGGATTTTGCAATGTGGTGAAACACTGCCTCTCACTATGGGTTTTCAGACCTACGTGCAGATCACTACATTTGGCAGAACAGCAAGTACCTGAATAAATGGTGATTATTTATCATTCACATAGACTAGATTTGTACATGATGCTTCACAGATGGTAAAATTTAGCAAAACAAAGAAGAGATAAAATAAACAAATGGAATGGGAAGACACCACGGAGGAACTGTGGCAAACAAACACACTTCAATCTAGCAGGAAAACTCTGGAGAAGCTTGGGAAAGTGAGCCAACAGCAAAAGCACACTCCAAGAGCATGCTCTGAGGGGCCAGTCCCCAAATGCCAACAAAAGCTCTGCACAGCTTCTCATGCTACATTCATTCTGGAATCTTTAGCCACTTTCTTCTTGACACTACAAAGATTCAAGAAGGCAAAGGAGAAATATCAACATTCTTAAAGTTTCTAAAATGGTGAAGAGTTAGATCATCCTCAATAGAAGGGGAAATAGAAAGTGAAGAAAAAACACCCAGTGCATCTCCTCAAACCAGAAAAGTATTAACTGGCACTGCACCCCAAAACAGCATGTGGATGTGGGAGTTGAGAAGGAGCGTGGGATTTATGGAAACTACTAAAGGGGGAAAAAGCACCCATCATTTGGCCACCACCTCCTCCATCCTACCTCCTCTCTTCACCTAATGACTAAGGAGGCCAAGATGAAAAATAGATAAAAAATCAGGCTGGGATTTAGCACAGTAGTGGAGCACCCAGCGTGTGCCAAGGACGGGGGGGGGGGGGGGGGGGGGGGCGGGACGACATGACCCCAACCAATACTGAATCATAGAAGAATAGTTCACCAAATATTCTCCCCTACTAAGGTCACTTCTGAGAAGTAAAAAGCAAAAGTCCTAACATTCTTCCTTCCTGGGAAGGGCTGACTCTCTTAAGGGAAGGTAACTCAGGACCTACGCAATTCAAGAATTGCCTAGAGTGTGCCAGGCATTTTACAAACATCCTTTCATTCAATGCTTACAAGGTAGAAGCAAAGAACGTGGCTTGTAAGAAGAAGGAAAGAAATGCATAATCCTAAACCCTATAGGACCACAAGGCAAGAACTGTTGGGGGCGGAATAGGCACAGTGATGAGGCTGATTAACAAATTACAGTAGGTTTCTGCTGAGGAAGAACTGAACAGGAGCAGAGAGAGTAAAGTGACAGCTCTGAGCAAGTGGCTTCGGAACGGGTGGGGACGACAGATCAAGACCAGCTTCGCCGTGTTTGGGAGTGAAGAGGTGGAACTGATGAATCCCAGGCTCAGGGGCAGGGATCCAGGGAACTTGCTTGGGTGTGGGGCCACTAGGGCTCTCAGTAGTCCAGGACATCAGACGGGATGATGCACAGAGGGCCTACAGGTGAGAAACCTGCTAAGCTTGGAAGAGACGAACAATTTCCTGGGAATAGCACAACTCCTCGACAGAAATGGAACCACCAGAGTGGGCAGCAAGGATGGCGGGAGACAGCCAGTACCAGGAAGCCAAGGGAATGGAGACGAGAAAGCGGGGACGGGAGATACGATGTCCCTGAGGGGCTGGCAGAGCCTTGGAGAGGACGGGGAGCGGGGAAATGGACAACAGCCGTTGACTGGGAAGACTCGCGTGGAGTCGAGGCAGGGTGGCAACGGGTCGGTTCTCCACCCCGGCCCCTTCAGCCGGTACCTACTTGAGGTCCCGGTTGACCGAATGCAAGTTGTCCTGGAAGTGCGCGATGAAGGCCTTCTCCCGGCCCTCCAGCGTCTCCTTGTTCCGCATCCCATCCTTCAGACAGTCGAACACCCTGCTCACGCTGGAGCGCAGCGCCTGGATGGCACTGATGGCCTGGGAAAAGGCCTCTAGGTTCACGCCGACATTCAGCACGTCCGCCATGTTGCCGCCGCCACAGCCGGCTCTCCCGAGTCGGCCTCGGGAGGGAAGCGCCGCGCTCGCTGATAACGTCATTCCCGGAGGCCTCTGGGAAATGTAGTTCGCGCGCGGCTGGCTGCCTCGCGAGCTCGCGGGGGCATCTGCCCAAACAGGGTTTCCAAGCTGAGTAAATGAACGCGAGGAACGGCAAAAAGTGATCTCAATTTGCTTAATGGTAGATGACAAAGAACTACAGAAAGTTTCCGCGTTTCCCCAAACGTGTACTGTTGGAGTCATATGCAAAAGAATTGCTTAGAGCAATAAAGGTCCCCTGAGTGAAGGGTTACAACCCATTGAATAAAACGAGTCCACTTCATAGATAAAGAAGGAAATGCAACCTACTGGCGTAGAAGGAATGATATTAGAAAACTGCCATTAGAGTAATTGATTCAGGTAGGAATCAATGATGTTAAACTTGGAGGTGAAAGTGTAAAAAGAACAGCAGGATGGTTACAGTCTCAAAGAATCCTCTCACCAGATACTTGTTAAGAAGGAGAAAATCATGTTTCAACAATTTCACTTCTGGATGTGTACCCAAAATAACTGAAATCAAGATTTCTAAGAGATGATTGTACACCATGTTCATAGCAGTATTATTCACAACAGGCAAGAGGGGGAAGCAACCCAAGTGTCCATCAGTAGATGAACAGGCAAACAAAATGTGGTATAGGTATCCCACAGAAATGTACACATCTTATGCCCAGGGTGGTGGCTTACACCTGTAATGCTACCCACTAGGGAGGCAGAGATGGGGAGGATCAAGGTTCCAGGCCAGCCCAGGCAAAAATTTCAGGAGACCCTAACTCAACCAATAAAAAGCTGGGTATGATGGTTCATCCCTATCATCCAAGATACCAGGGTCCAAGCCCACCTAGGCATAAACAGGAGAACCTATCAAAAAAAATAACCAAAGCAAAATAGGCTGGAGGTATGGCTCACGTGGTACAGTGCCTGCCTGGCAAGCACAAGGCCCTAAATTTAAGCCCCAGTACCATAAAATTAATAATAAAAAAAATAAATTTATAGATTCTGAACGTGCTACTCATGATGTCTTAGTAAGGTCTGCAGATTAGTTAATCATTTTATCAATGATAATTTCATGGATGAAATTATGCTATGTGAAACAGTCACAACAGGACAAATACTGTAGGATTCTATGTTTTGGGTAGTCAAGGGCTGGTGGAGTGGCTCAAGTGGTAGAGCCTCTCTTGCAAGTGTGAGGCCCTGAATTCAAGTCCCAGTACTGCCAAAAATAAATGATACCATGTATAGAGCAGCCAAAATCATATGAACAGAAAGTGGAATGGTGGCTACCGTGGGCAGATTTCTAGTAAAACCCAGAAGGAAAAGATTTAGGGTTTAAACAAAAGCAACAAAACACTGGCTGAATCCAGCATTGTAAAAGTTCAAGACACCTTCTCCTTTTGTTTTTCTGTCCTGTCCACCATGGACAGGTTTCTGGGAATGTTATTATCTTTTACTAACGAGCACCCACCCAAGTCTTCCTTCACTTTCTTTCCTTTGAGGAGCTGAGATGTGCAGCTTGGAGCAGAAAGGATGAGAGCAGGAGGAAGGTCATGATAGTGACCTTCAACTTACCTTCATATCAATCAGGGGAAATCCTTCTGGGTTTTCTAGAAGCAATAACAAAAAGCAGTTGTAGGAGACTGTAGGCAGGAAGATTGCAGCTGAATATTTCAAAGGGTTTTAATGGACATTGACTTGGAGAAGTCTTGTGGCTGGATCGCGGTGGTGGTTGCACACACATGCATGCACACATACACACACACACACACAAGTGTATATTACCACAGTTTTTAAAAATTAACAATGTAAAAAGGGGGAAGGGTGAAATGGAAACAACAGTGACTTCACAGTGTAGAAACCTGGCAGACCAGCTCACTCCTCAAGGAGTCACATCAGTATCACTAGTGACATTATGTACCTCTTGATACCATGCACTGAGAAGAGCACAAATGTGACTGCTGTGATGTTCCTGCCAAAAATGCAAAACCTAAATGTAATTAGGACACAAGTCAAACTCAAATTGAAAGACATGCAACAAAATAACTGACCTATTGTTTTTCAAGAAATATGTGTCAAGGGCTGAAGGGAGTGGCTCAAGTGGAACAGTGCCTGCCTGGCAAGCATGGGGCCTGGGTTGAAGGCTGAGGAACTGTCCCTCACTAAAGAAGACCAAAGAGACATAAGGACTAAATGCAATACATGCTCTGGGATTTCCTTTTCCTGATCAGATTGAGACAATTGGTGAAATATGAGTAAGGTCTTTGGATTCGCTAACAGTATCATATCGGTGGTGATTTCATGATTTTGTCCATTGTATTGTGCTTATGGAAAGAAATATCCTTGTTTTGGGGAAACACATATACCCCGAAGTGATAAAAGAGCATCACTGTGTCTGCAAGAAAAAGAAAATAATATGAATTTGTTTACTTAGAGAGAGAAAGAAAAGCAAATGTGGTAAAATGTTAGCAGTCATGGAATCTGAGTGCAGCGCATACAGGAATTCTTTGCACTATTTTTACAATTGTAAGTTTGAAATAATGTCACAATAAGTTGTTTTAAGGGACTTGATGTTTTAAGGAGCAGGAAGAAGTATAAACACAGTCCAGATGGCAGGAAAAAACCTTCAATTCTGCCAAGCTCTGCTGACCAGGATTTTGAAATTGTGTAGTTCTCCTCAATTCCACTTCCCTAGTCGTCCCCCTCCCCCACCACACCACACCATATCAGTGCAAAGCTGCTAGTCCTGGACCTAAAGATAAATTCTGGCCAGGCGATGATGGCTCACGCCTGTAATCCCAGCTACTCAGGAGGCAGAGATCAGAAGGATCACATTTCAAAGCCAGCCCAAACAAATAGTTCATGAGACCCTATCTTAAAAAAAACCCTTAACAAAAAAGGGGTTGGTGGAGTGGCTGAAGATGAAGGCCCTGAGTTCAAGGCCCTGAGTTCAAGCCCCAGTGCCACAAAAAAAAAAACTGCACAGAATCTGAGCCCTGGTGTTGCTTTTCATGAGACAATTTTTAAACACTGTTTAAATGAATTCACAGTCCTCTGTGAAAGAAAGCGGTTGACTTGGGTTTGTACAACGGCTTTCATTTCCTGGCATGAACCTCACCTTTATAGTGCTGCTATGTATAGCTTTTCTTAAGGGGAGTAAGGGCACATTACAGAAAACTAACCATAGTCCTTTACCCAACTTATTGCTCTTCCCTGAGACTCAGTTTCCTTAACTGTAAAACAGGGCTAGCAATAATAGCAGTCTTCATAAAATAGCCATCAGCTTTAATAACACCTTGCCAGAAAAGCTTTTGAACTGGTACTTGGTGTATAATAAACACTTAGAAAATCACAGCTGTTAGGAGAAAGTGCCTGGGACTTACCCACTGGAGGATTCTTTACACAGAATCAAGCAAGGGCTTGCAATGGGTCTATCATTCCAATTATATCCGAGGACATTGTCTTGTTGCTAACAGCTTGGCAATTAATTGTGTTCTATAATTTTCTAGTTTGGGTGGCCTTATATTGCCTTTGGGATATAGGAGGTTTTATGATATGGTAGAAAATTTTTTTTCAGTTTTACAAAAGTAAAAGTCCCTGAAGGACTAGAAACTGTGATCCACGCTAAGTACATTCTCCTGGAGGGCGGGGGGAGGCGGTGAATGGACTAGTCTATTTCTGCCATCACCTGTATGCACCCACCAACATGAAATTTTGTGTGCAATTTCAGGGAGTTGATGGCCCCCATAAAGCTCAAACATGGACCTCTGGTTAAGGACCTGTAGACTACAGTCACCATTGGGTCTCCGGTGCCTGGGACACAACTGATACTCAGTGTAAGTTTGTGGAAACAGTGAATTAATGCAGTCAGTGTTTTTGCTGTCTTGTGTCCTCTCTCCAAATTTTCCCATCTTTTTGTACACTCAGAGCTCATCTCTCCATCCTACTCAGTCCCCTTCCTGCCCATACCCAGCCCCACACACATTTTCCTTTGTCTAGTTCTCTGATTCAGTGGTTTAGACTCTGATTGGTACAATAAAATAAAATAGACATTGCTCCCACAGTCATTAGTTTTCAGAATTTCTCTGTGGCTCCTCTCTTCTGGGAAACTCAGAAATTGATCAGTGGAAATACACATTTCCCCTGAACCTCGTAAGGACTCTTTTATCACGTCAACAGAAAACTTTTCATTTTGGAAGGGAATGGACTGAGGTTCTCAAAGGCATCATAAATTCTTGTGAATGTTGGCACATATATGTCTGCATCTGTGTGTGTAGGTGGGATATAAATTATATTAAAGGAGTTCATTTTGAGCAATATAAGATTTTAATTATTATGATCTTATGTTTGGGCAAAAGGCAGCACCCTGCTGCTAACATCTTCCAAAATGAACAAACCATTAGCTTGATGCTATCAGCTCAGGACTATTAGAATGAGCAATCAGAATTAAAGTTGTCAGTATTTAATTAAAATATGCTGCACCTCTCATCGTGTCAGAGATCATGTGGTTTAAGCCTTCAGGCAGAGAAAACATTCTCCTCAATTAATAATTATTAAGGATTCTTGCTACGCACAGAACAATGAGCTGGATGGTCAGGGAGGATGTCACAGGCAGATTTAGCCAAATCTGCTTCGAATAAATGACGTCTCTGAGCTGTCTTGGTGGTCGGCACACCTTAAAGCATATGGCATTGCAGGTTGGACCGAGGATTAAACTAAGGACACTGAGTCCTGAGGACATAGTAGGATTCATGTTAGTCAGTCATTCAATCATTATCCATTGAATGAGCCCCACATTTTGCAATAGTGGGGGTAGGGCAATGATGGAGGCTAGCCCAGTATGTAGCACTGAAAATATCTGCAGCGGCTTATATGTTCCTCCACATTTATCTGCCTAAGGCTCAGCGCATCAGTCATGTTTGAAATGTTTATCATAGCCAATCTAAAGCAAATACTGCAAAGGATTCCTCTCTGCTCTCCTCTGAGCCTTTTCCTCTGACTTCCTGCCTAACCTGATTTTGACAGGATACTGATGACGATGATGACCATGAGGCAATGATCAAATTGATTCCGAAGGCAGAGGGTCCTGGATGTCAGGGGAATCCCTCTAGACAGGGTCCTCTGCTGCTAACCCTTCCAAAGCTGTGCTCTGGCATCTAGAGAATAAAGAAGTGAATTCTCTCCAGAACTCACAATCCCAGAGTAGAAGACTCAGAGGGATTTCAAGAAAAAGAAAGGAGACACTTTTTGACTGTTAGCATTGATCACGAATGCCCTGCCAGGATTCCTGGGTTCCCAAATGTGTCAGCAACATCCACCCAAAAACGGCATTGACTAAGGATCCAAATAGAATATGTTTGCCCACAGCTTAGCAGGGAGACGGACCCAAGTGGAGCAAGAAACACAATGAAATTCAAGTCCAAAGTAAGAGACATGCTGGAGAATTTTGGAGTACCTACAGAGGAGGGTCAGACATCCTTCTAAAGAGGTGTGGCCTGAGCCCCATCTTTTAAGGCAAGTAGGAGCTAACCAGGGAATGTGGTGGATAGGAAGAGGAAGAACCCAAGGACCCAAGCAAAATCTAAAGCAGGAAGCACATGAGTGTAGAGCAGCAGAACCTGCAGAAAGGATTTGGACAGCCTTTGTGTTAGGTAGCTTTTCATTACTACAACAAAATACCTGAGAAAATAAACTTAATGGGAAGAAAAGTGTATTTTGGCTCACAGGTTCAGAGGTTTCAGTTCATGGTCAGTTGACTTTGTCATTTGGGTCTTGTGGCAAGGAAGACTGCCATGGCAGGAGCACGTGGTGAAGCAAAGCTGCTCACTTCATGGCAGCAGGGAAGCAAAAGGAGGGACCAGGGTCCCAATATCTCCTTCAAGGACTTGCTTCCAATGACCTCACCTCCTCCCGCTAGGCTCCACCTCCCTGTGGCACCACAGATGGGGACCAAGCCTTCAACAAACAGGACTATAGCAGCCCTTAACAAGTGATGACTGTCATGTGGCCTGGACTTCTCTTCAGCAGCAGGGGTGGGACAAGTGCAATAGATGCTTGGTTTTTAGTTTTTAAAAAAGCTGTTTTTGTGGTACTGCTTCCTAGGCAGGTGGTCTACTGCTTGAGCCACACTCCCAGCACAAGAGATAGTTTGAAGTGGGGATGTTGTGTGATTAAACTTGCGTTTCTGAGAGGCCTCTTTCTAGCTATGGAGAAAGTGAGTCAATGTGTTCACGATTAGAAACAGAGAGACTAGAGAGGCAGGGAGATCTCCACCTGCAGAGCAGCTAACCAAGGGCCACACAGGATCCTGATTCTTCCCATCACAGGAAGCCAGGCGGTGTTTTAAATATTTTAGTAAATTATTGATCGCCCATTTGGATGCTCACTTAATCAACCACCGAGCATGTTGGTAGGGGCCTCCACTTTCTGCCATGTTCATACGTAATTAAGTACAACACAACGCAGAAACACACACTTTTATCAACACATTAGGCCAAATCAAAGTGGAGCAAAACCCAAGCTGTTTGTGTAGCCTCAACCGCAGCCCATTTGAGGGAGGAATCACCCTCTATTACTGAGTTATGTGGATGGTGCATTTTAATCAAGAGGGACCATTGGCTGCCAGCCTCAGAGTCTACCAAAGCTGGAGCCCTCTTCCACAACCTGGAGCAGAGGGCAAACACCTGGCTTCCATGCTCCCAGGGAGGCCAAGGCACCTGAGGCAGCAGCCACACCAGATTCTGTGTCTCAGGACCGGTCAGCCATTCCTACTCCCCTCAGCAACTCTTCCAGCCCCGAACACTCCAACTCTTAGTAAGACAACAGAAGAAGGCACATGGGATTCCCAGCACAGAAACGAGCCATTTGCTTTGGAGCTGGAATCGTTTTTTTTTTTTATGTACTACTTTATTTGTCCTAATTACAAAATACGTGCTTATTTTGAAATATTGGAAATTATAGAAAAAGCCTACCTAAGGAAATAAAGTTATGTAAAATTCTACCACTCAGCATTTTGGTTATTCACATAGATGCATCCTTTCTCAAAATGGGAAACAGACTATTTTCTGATTTCCATTTTTTCATTACACAGCTTAATTACCTATCCCTATCATGAAATTGTCTCCTAGAACATCATTGTAGTGATTGTTAGAGTTGGTTCAGTGGCATCACAGAATTTCTCAAATCCCCTATGGATGGCGGGCTAGAGTTTGTGTTGTGTGGTGATACTAGGGTTTAAACTCAGGACCTCACACTTGGTAGACAGGGACCCTGCCACTTGAGCCATGCTCCCAGCCTTAATTTTATCCTATTTATCTATTAATTTTATTGTTCATGTAGGGTCTCACTTTTGCCCAGAGCAGGCCTTGGACCTCCGTCATCCTTCCTCTGCCTCCCACATAGCTGGGATTACAGCTGTGTGTCACCACATCCAGCTTGTTCTTTGAGATAGGGTCTCATTAACTTTTTGCCCAGGATGGCCTTGAACCTAAATCCTCCTCTCTCTGCCTCCCAAGTAGCTGGGATCATAGGTATGAAACAGCTTAGGTTTTTCTCCTAAACTATATAGCTGTGGACATTTTAACTTGTAAATTTTTACATGTCAAATACACACATTTCTTGCAATTGGTGTCTGCTCACCATTTGAACAAACAAAATGATTTTCCAAAGTAGGGCCAACAGGTGCGGGGGATAGCAGGAACCTGCTTTCCACCTCACTGGAGCCACCGGTCCTTTCTTGGGAGGTGGCAGGTAATAGAGGGGCAGAGAGCACAGGCTTTAGAAGTCAGACTTTCTGCTCAAATTCCAGCTGTGCCAGTTACACAGTGATCCCGTTAGAGAAGGGTTTGGCTGCAGTCAACATAAAACCCTGAAGGTGGGTTAAAGACTTAATGGTCTTGTCTTGTAGGGCTGAAGCAATGGCTCACTAGGCGTCCCATCCCCTCATGTCTGTCCCACTGCCCTTAGCTTCGTGCTCATTTCTGTCTCTTCATGATCACAGGATGGTCAAGCCTGGCTACATTAGAGGCAGGAAGGAGGAGGAAAAGGCAGCACGAAAATTTCTGCCTCATTGGCCAAAACAGCATCACATGACCAGCTCTGCCTGCAAAGGAGGTTGGGAGACCGACCGGCTTTTCTTTTTTCCAGCTTCTCTGAATACCACCCAGGAACATGACGTGAGTCACGAATGTGACCTTTGCTTCTTCTGTTTGACACTGAAGGAGCCTCACACCCACTAGGACAGCTACTACCCAAAGGAAACCCAGCATGGTGAGGATGTGGAAAACTGGACCTCTCGTACCCTGATGGCAAGAAGGTAAAATAGATGGATGGACAAAGTGAGACCAAAACCCATTATGGATGTGGGTAATGTATAAGGCAGGAAGTTCTGACACACGCTCCAACATAGATGAACCTGAGGACCTTGAACTAAATGAAAAAAGACAGTCACAAAAGGAGAATCACTGTGATTCAAGTACGGACCTTGGGGGAGGAAGGAATGAGGAGCTGGTTAATGGGGGCAGAGTTTGGGAGCTGGCTGGGGATGGCTACACAGCAATATGAGTATATGTAACAACACTGAACCATACTCTTAGCATTGGTCAAGGGACCCAGCACCCGTGGCTCAGGCCTGTAACCTTAGCTACTTGGGAGGCTCTGATTGGTAGGATCATGGTTCAAGGCCATGATCATGAGCAGAGTTCATGAGACCCCCCCATCTCCAAAATAGCCAGAGCAAAATGGACTGGAGGTGTGATTCAAGTGGTAGAACACCTGCTTTGCAAGTGGGAAGCCCTGAGTTCAAATCCCAATCCCACCAAAAAAAAGTGGTCAAGGGCTGGGGGTGGAGGACAGTGGTGGGGCATGCTCAAGACCCTGGATCAATCTCTACCATTGCGAATAAATAAATAAATAGTCAAGATGGTCGACTTTACGTTATGTGTATCTTGACATGATTTTTAAAAAGAAAAACAGGAATTAATTTCAATAATGTATTTTATGTAATCCAGCATAGCCCAAACAGTGTCATTTCCAATCAATATAACAATCACCAGCGAGAGCTGGGCATTGGTGGCTCACACCTGTAATCCTAGTTCTTGGTAGGCTGAGAGTGGGAGGACTTTGATTGGAAGACAGCCTAGGCAAAAAAGTTTATGAGATCCCATCTCCTTCAATAACTGGGTGTGGTAGCACATGCCTGTCATCCTAGCTGTGCAGGAGGCTGAGATCAGAAAGATCCCAGGATCGAGGTTCCAAACAAGCCCAGGCAAAAATGTTGTGAAATCCTATCTCAATGAAAAAGAGACCCCCCATCTCAATGGAAAACAACTGGTGTGGTGGCACACGCCTGTCACCCCAGCAATTTGGGAAGGCTAAAACTAGAAACATCACAGTCCAAGTCAGCCTGGTCAAAAAGCAAGAGCCTGTCTCCAAAATAACCAGAGCAAAAAGAGCTGGAAGCATGGCTCCAGTGGTAAAGCACCCGCTTCACAAGCATGTGAGCCCTGAGTTCAAACCCCAGTAGAGCCAAAAAGTTTACATTCAGCATTGCAGATACAGTCATCTGTCTGTATTGATGGGTTCCACCTGCATGAATCCAACCAACTGCAGACTGAAAACACGCTGAATGCCTTCACACTTTTCCCTTGTCCTTGTTCCCTAAATAGTGCAGCACAATGACTACTTACCTAGTGTTTGCATTGTGTTAACATTCCACAGGGTCAGGTGTTACAAGTGGTGTGGAGAAGATTTCAGGTATACGGGAGGACTGTGTAGGTTGCATGCAAGTTGCATGTCATCTTGCCTAGGGACTTGAGCATCTGCAGATTTGGGTATTCAAGGGACGTCCTGGAGCACAGGGATACCCAGGGATGGATGACTGTCCTCACAAAGCTATGCACCGTGCTCACTCTCTCATTCCAGAATATTTTCTACTCTTCGCATCTCTGGAAACCACTCCTTTCTGCCTCTAAAAATTTGCCTGTTCTACAAATTTTATGTAAATTGAGTTGCACAGCATGTGGTCTTTTGTGTCTGGCCGCTGTTACTTGCCATAGTGTTTTAAGTTTGATCCATGCTGCCACACGTATGGGTGCCTAGTTCCTTTTTGTGGCTGAAAGGAGTGGATGGGCTCATTTTGTTCTTCCATCCAATGGTTGATGGACATTTGGGTTGTTTCCAAGTTTGGGGCTACTATGAGTGATACCGCTACAGACTCTTGTGTAAAAGTTAGTGTGGACACATACACTGTCAATTCTCTTAAGCATTATCTAGAAGTAGAATTGCTGGCCATACGGTAACTCCTTAAATTTCTGAGAAACTGCCAACCTGACTTCCACAGTGGCCGTACCATTGGCAGTCTTTTCTCTCCATCCGTGCAAACAATTTTTACCTCTAGTTAAAAAAAAAAAGATAGTCACCCTGTGGGCTGTGAACTGAAATCTCACTGTGGGTTGAATTTGCCTTTCACCGATGACCAATGAGCAGCTTTTCTCATGTTTATGGTCCTTTGTGTGTCTTCTTTGGAGACATGTCTATTTAAATCCTTTATCTCTGGGCATGGTGGCACACACCTGTAGTCCCAGCACTTGGGAGGCTGAGGTAGGAAGACTGCGAGTTCAGGGCCAACCTGAGCTACATAGCAAGACCTTGTCTCAAAGACTTGAAATAAATACATAAATAGGTTCTTTGTCTATTTAAGTTATTTATCCTTTCATTGTTGAGTTCCAAGCTAATTTCTTGTTTATGAGTTCTAAATGAGCCCAGCATTATAACGAGGACAACTGAGATAGTAAAAGCTCTTTGCAATATGAATCACACTGCACCTCACCCAGCTGCAAACCAGCACTCCAAATTATACTTGCTATGACAGGTTTCCATCATTTTCCAGCTAAGTTTCTCCAAACCCTTTCCATTACAGCTCACAGAGGGAGGAGGGACATTATTCCTTGTTATACCTTGTGTCTCCTGAGCACCTGCCGGCACCGAGTTGAGTAATTGCTCTCTGGAAACTGCTCCTAACGAGGGCAAGGTGAACATGAGTCAAGTCAAACTCAAGCTGCTCGGTGTCCAAGGCCATCAGAGTGGTGACCATCAAGTTTGAGACTGTGGAAGAGAGTCAGAAAGAGCTGGTGAAGTAAATATCATGAAAGCTAATCCAGACATGGAGTCTGCCACCCAAGCACTGTCGAAGGATCCACAGATTGATCCCTGAGCAGTCATCCAATAAACTCTGATTCATGGGATGCTCCAGGTCCAGAGGACAAAGTAGGGCACACGACCAGATAAAACCAGCACTTTCCAGAACCCACATTCCAGTGAGGGGAAGCAGGTGAGTCTGCGAGATGTCATGTAGTAAGATGTGTTCAGAGGAGAATAAAGCAGGTGAATGGAGTCAAGGGAGGTGGCCATTTTGATAGGTTGTTCTAATAAGGTCTTTGGGAAGTCACCTGTGTGAAAACAGGGACCCATGGAGGCCTGGATGTCTGTGGGAAGGACAAAGTCATGAGGAAGGAGCGTGTGAGGGACAGTGAGAGAGGGCAGGTGGGAGCTGAGGTTAGAGTTCACGGAGACAGTGTGGGAGCTGTCACACTGATGTCTACGTGGGGCAAAATGACCCTGGGGCCACACATGGATGAAGTGTTTATGCTTCCCGCAGAGTCTTTCCTGGAGTCATCCAAAGTTGGCCCTCACAAATTTGTGGGCTGGTCTTTCTCCCATGGCAGAAGAGGGGACATGGTGGCAGCAGAAGGTCTGAGGCTCTTCCCTGTGAGACCCTCTCTGCTAATGAGACTCTGATTTCCAGCCAAGTTCTCATCTAAAGAGAGCACATAGACAGCATGGAGGCTGTGGGAGGAAGTGAAGGCTTGAGATTCAAACAGAACTGAGAAAATATTGGCTGACAGTGACTTTATGGAGGCTTGAGGCATCTTCTGCTTTGTCTGTCTGTCAGTCACTAGAGAGCAGTTTTTAAAGCATGTATTACCTTTGTTACTAGAGAGTACCCATCCAGGTCCTCAGGTTCTTTCCTTAGAGGAGCTGGGCAAAGATAAGAGCAAGAAAAAGGCACAATGGTGACCTTTACTTCACCGTCATGTCAGTGAGGAAGGGACCTTCTGGATTATCTAGGAGCAATACAGAGAAGCAGTTGCAGGGAAGCCATAGGGAGGAGATTTCACCCTAATGTTTTAAAGGATTTCCTACAATCAGAAAGGCAGTGAGCACTGCACCATAAAGGGATTCAAGTCGAAATGAGACGGACACTTCTCTGGGATTCTACGCAGGAGACCCCTGCACTGTTTGGAAGATTGAACCTTCTCAGAGCTAAGACTCTGAAATCAATGTGTGCCTTTCTTCTAGGTAAAAACCAAGATCATTTGTGATGATAACCCCAAAGAACAACTTGAAGGTCATTTACAGTACCCCCGAGTCTTTTTCCTCGAGTTGTGTGCTGTTTAGGTGACTTTAATTAAGCTTTCCCCTCCGGGCACAACCAGCTTGTTTTTGGTGAGTGCAATATGCCATCCCAGAATATGTCAAACTTCATTTGCAAAATATCAGACTGCTGTTTTTCTCTAAGAGCCAATCTGCAGAGTAATACGTTCAATAACTTTTGCTCTTTTTGCTCTCAAAGATAGGTCTCTTTTTGGAGCCGATAGCGCAGTAAATGTGGAATCTGGTGCAAATTCCAATGGAAGGAAAAGATATTGTTATTTAAAGCCCAAATAACGGCTTAAAATTAGAGTTGTGAAGGCATTGAAAAACACCAGACTTGCCAGATGGCTTGAAGATAATTCACTTAGCGCTCAGTCCACTCGCACACTAAAAAAAAATCTTTTTGACTCTGTTTCTCCCCAGATTGAAAGTCGGTGCCTGCTTTAAACATATGTGCTTCTCTCTTTAAATTTAGCTCTGAGTCATGTTGTCTTGCATTAGGAATTCAGCAGGCAGGCACTTAGAAAATGTACATCAATGCATTTATTTTTAAATTATATAAAAATAAAAATATATATGTTTAAATATATTAGGCTGTATTTTTGCCCAATTTCAAAATGGTTGTTCTCCAGAACAGATTAGATAAAACAATAATAACGATGACAGTACTATGATTCTGGAACACGTCCCATTCCTGAGGATCCCAGAGCGACTTGGCAAATCTGATAGCTCCTAGCCCCCCACCTCGCAAAGCATGGGATTTGTCAGTGAAGCCTCCGCCTCCACGGGGAACCAGGCAGCTCCCTCAACAGCTTCAGGGTGGCCTAATTAAGACACTCCTACCTACAGAGTGTCAGGTCGCTGGGCAGAAGTCAATAAGGTCTGGGGACAGGCAGGCCTGCAGAGACCAGAGGCAGACAGCCTGGAAGGATGTCTTTAGCTTAGTGATGTCATAGCTTCTATAACTGATAGCCAAGAATGTGTAATTTACAGAAAGCAGAGATGTATTTCTTACAGTTCTGGAGGCTGGGAAGTGGGAAGTCCAAGATGTAAGGGTCAGCATCTGGTGAGTGCTTTGTTGAGGGCAAGAGAGAGAAAGAGAGAGAAAGAGAGAGAACATGAGCAAAGGAGGCCAAACTCCCTCTTATAACAAACCTATTCCTTTGACAATGTCATTAATCTATTCATGAGCCAAACACTTCCAATGAGTCCTCACTTTCAACATTGTTGTGTTAGGGATTAAGTTTTCAACACATGAACTTTGGGGTCGTGTTCAGCCCATAGCAGTGGTGGCTAAGTGTGAGGGCTTTAGGGCCCAGCCAGACAGGGCTGGCTCCAAATCCTGCCTCTGCTGCTTCTGAGCCATGCATTCTTGGAAAGTGATGAGGCCTCGCTGTGTTACATTTCCTCTCCTTTCCCACTTGCCAGGTTTGCTGGGAGGACATCAGGGAGCGTTCATTTGATCCGCCTAGCCATTCCCCCGGTATAATTTTGTTAACATGTACAGGACAAAGTGGTGCGCAAAATGAGCAAAACAAAAACTCCAGCCCTCACAGTATGGTCCAGTGGACAGAGAGACAGGAATGAGCGACAGGATGGGTGATGAACACAATGGGAGAGGTTACAAAGCAGGACCGGTGCACTATAAGACTCAGGAGAGCCTTGGCAAGGTAACTCATGAATGCATGTTATTGACGAGTGCCTGTCACAAATTGCTGCAAACCTAGTGACTTCCACTAACTCACATTGCTATCTTTCAGTTTCAGAGGTCCTACATCTGAAATGAGACTCACTGGGCTAAAAGCCAGATGTTGGCCTGGCTGTGTTCCTTTTGGAGGCTCAAGGTGAGAATCTGTTTCCTTGCTTGTTCCAGCCTGCGTTCCTTGGCTCATAGCCCCTTCCCCCATCTTCAAGGGACATTGCTCCAACTTCTCCTCCCATTGTCAAAGGATCCATTGGGCACACCTGAGTAATCCATGAACATTGCCATAGTCTCCCTTATTTCCATGTCAGGCAACACATTCACAGTTTCTAGGGATTAGGACATGGACACCTGGGAGGGTCATTGTCCTTCCTGTCTACCATAATCCAGGGAGTTCAATATCCAAAAACCGGAGCTCCCCACAAAAAGAACAGAGGAAATTAGCAAAGAAATAACACATGACAGTCTCCCCCAAAGTGTTGGGCATACATTCTGGGATTTTTTTTTTTTTTTTTGGTACTGCGGGTTTGAACGTGGGTCCTCATGCTTACTAGGCAAGTGCTCTGCTGCTTGAACCACTCCGCCAGCCCTTTTTTGTGATGGGTTTTTTCAAGATAGGGTCTTGTGAACTATTTGCCTGGGCTGGCCACAATCTGAGATCCTCCTGATCTCTGCCTCCTGAGTTGCTAGGATTACAGGTGTGAGCCACCAGCACCAGGCTACATTTTGGGATTTAAAGAGGCTTCAGCATGTCCAGCACAGAAGCATATCAAGGGCTTCAAAGAGGGAATTTCATACACAGAGGTTACCAGGAGTCAGGCACTGAACTTTCTGACATCATCACTGGCATGGTTTGGAATCTTCATAATCCCAAGGAAAAAATATTTCCATCCTAGAACTTGTGGATAATTTTATTCATCAAATGCAAGTGTGGGCTAAGTGCATTTCAAACATGCTAGGTCTCATGAAAATTTTTCCCATTCTTTCTCAAGAAACCCCTAGAGGATGTGCTCCAGCAAAATGATAAAGTAAACAAAGAAAGTGGGAAATTGGGAATCCAGGAAACAGGATTTTCCTGATGCTGTGCATTAGGCCTGGCATAGCAACCAGGCCTGACTGGGCCTAAGCAAGAGCGCCTACAACAAAACTCAGAACCAACAGGGGGTTTTTATCATATTAATAAGAACTTCAAAGATAGTTAACATAGAAAACTAAAGAACCTCCTAAAATTACTAATTCTGACAAAAATACAACTATACCAAGAAATGTAATTGTAGTGCATTTGGGTGGTCAGAGGCAAACAATATTTGCATAAGACATAAAACAGTAAACACTGAATATTGATTTAACTAGAGTTCATGATATTGGGAGGATGAGAGAGGGGAAACTTAGTACTGTGTGTGTGTGTGTGTGTGTGTGTGTGTGTGTGAATTTAATCTTCATTTTCGACAGCAAGACATCAATTGGATGATACCTAAAACTGGAAAATCAAGATGGAGCTGCAAGAGCTGCGGTGGCTGCCTCTGAAGCAGAGGGTCAAGGTGAGCAAGCAGAGCTTGAAACATAAGCCTTATAGATCTATTTGACTTGCGTGTGCGCGTGCGTGTGAGTGTGTGGGCACGCACCTGTGCAATATTGGGGATTGAACCCAAGGTCTCATGCATACTAGGCAAGTGCTTTACTACTTGAGTCACACCCCAACCCTCTCCCCTTTTTTTGGTGGGACTGGGGTTTGAACTCAGGACTGCATGCTTGCAAAGCAGGTACTCTACTGCTTGAACCACACCTCCAACCCATTTTGGCTCTTTTGGAGATGGGGTCTCACAAACTATTTGCCTAAGCTGGCTTCAAACTGAGATCCTCCCAAGTAGCTAGGATTACAGGCATGAACTACAGGTGCCTGGCTATGTATTTTTTAAAATTATTTTTCTTAGTGTATATTATTTGTGCAAAGGGAGAAGTTTCATTTATATTTGCATACATACATATAATGCACTCCAGTCATACTCACTCCATTACTCTTTCTTATTCTCGCTCCCCTCAGCTTCACCCCCTCCACACACACACACTCTTTTTTTTTTTTTTTGAGACAGAGTCTCGCTGACTTTCCCAGGCTCACCTGGAACTCACAATTCTCCCATCTCTGTCTCAGGCATTCACCTCCACACCAGGCTCTTTTTGACTTTTTAAACTATACACATGTATCGCTTTAACTAGATTTTGTTTTAATTTGAAGGAGAGGGAAGGGAAGGACATTCGTGCTCCCTGAGAAAGGAGACAGGTGGTGGGTTCTGGGAGGAGGCTGCCCCTCCTGCATCGGCAGGTTTTCTCTGACTTCGGCCTCATTAAGTCACAGGAGGGAGATGATCTCAGCAAAAGACATTGAACCTATGGGAGGTCCTGTGAGGTCACACAGCCCTCCATCGGCCAAGCCATCAGAGAGGCTGCCACCAGGAGAGCAAGAGGGGTGGCCTTCAGTGCCCGTGAGCAGCGGGCACCTGTCACTGCTCAGAGTCCTCCCAGCAGGCCTAGTGTCCCCTGTGAAGGGGTCAGTGCCAGAGACAAAACTTCTTGGGACAGTCCCGGGTGTGGGAGGGGGAGGGGAAGAGACCACTTCTTTGCATGTGGACCTGAGTGTGCTCTGCCCTTGTGACACTCACTGGCAATGTGAGTGCTCCAGCAGCTGGAAACACTGTCCTCTGATGTCCTTAACTCACAGCTCCAGCCTCCAACTCAGAAAAGATCTCAAGAGTAGACTACGCCCCTGGGAGCGAGTCTTGGGGACAAAAGCAATGTTGATCCCCCCATCAATAGTAAAGTACCAGGTTTCTAAGGTTAACTCCTGGCACACCACTGCACTCAGGGTATGTAGGGTCGCCCAGGTGGGGCTTCTTGGTTTCTACAGCCAGAAAGAATTTGAGCGCAACCCTCAGCAGAACTCAGACTGCACAGCTCTGATCCCTGGGAGCTCAGCACAGCCACAAAGAGAAGTGGAGAAGGGTTTAAAGAATGCATTCACTTCTGAACTGGGGACAGAAGAATGGGAATGGCAGGTGACCCTGTGATGGTTTCCTCTGTCTTTCTTTAAAAAGGGCACCGTCAAGTCATGCTGGGCTCTCCCAGGTCAAACACATTTGAGATACATAGCTCAAGTGGTAGAGCACCTGCTTAGCAAGCACAAGGCCCTGAGTTCAAATCACAGTATCACCAAAAAAAAAAAAAAAAAGCTAGAGGTCAAAGGCAGATGGAAAACTGGTGTGGAGACCCTGGAATGGCAGATTTCTCACTCTTGAACCCAAAGAGAAATAAGCTCCTGCCCAGCTTCTCCACCGAACTGAAATCCATGTTCTAGGGCATTAATTAGCCTTGCTGGTCAAACAAAGGAAATGAATAGGAACACTTAAACTTGGATGTTCATTGCAACTATTATATGTTTCTACAGTGTGTCTCACTTCTAGAGGCACCACGTGGGGTCAGAGGTCCATAGAACACACTTTGGGAGACACTGGCTAAGTGTCACGAACCTCTGGGGCTTGGGCGCCCCTAGCACCTGTCTCTAATATGTTTGGTCAGAACACACATCTGTGCTCATTTTTTGTGTTCCTCTCCTTCACCCAAATCGCAATCCCAAAATGCTTGGGGATGGACAGACCATCTTTTTGTCATGCACAGTTCACATGATTCTTAGTATTTGTCAAGGTGCCTTGGTTTTTAATTGATTTCCTTACATGGGAAAAGTCTTGGAAAATATAGGATCTGAGGTGACTAGACTCTTCTGGTTCTTTCCTTCCTTCTTCCCTCCCTTCCTCCCTCCCTCCCTCTCTCCCTCCTTCCTTCCTTCCCTCTCTTATCCCTCCCTTCCTCCTTCCCTCCTTCCTGTTCTGCCTCCATTTTGTCTTATCCTGCTATAAATTGGATAAACCCCCTAGGCTATCTGAAGCACTCACTGCTCCTCTAGGGGGTGCTCTCTGTTGTTCTCTGAGGGTCCCTGCAGGAATTGGTTTGTTTGTCTGTATTCAAATTTCTTTTGTACCTCACCTACAAAAACCATGGTGTACTACTTGAAACAATAGCTAAAGAGTTAAATACAGACACCCTACATGGATATAAAGAATGTTTGCAAAAGCCCTAAGATGGTTAAAGAAGGACCCCAGTGCCAGGGTTGGACACCTCCTTTTGAGCTGTTGGCCAGGGAGACCCTCTCAGGCTCCCACGTCATTCAGGCTATTCCCACTGCAGGCCAGAACTAGACAGTAGTAAGTTTCTATTACTAAAAACACCGCATGCTTCAGGACCCAGGACAATCGAGCTGGAACCAACTGAAAGCTTCCTCCCTGCTGGCTGGCACTCATAGTGCTGGAAGGTGCTATGCAGGCTGTTGGGGGCAAATTGTCCCCAACCGTCATACTCAGCACATTCCTCATGTGCCATGCTGTCACCATGCCCTGCAGGATGTGCCCATGACTAGTATGGGTGCAACCAGCCATGTTCCAATCTGATCTTGGGCCCACTCCTTGGCAGGGGACCCATGTTTGGTACTGCAAGCCAGAACAGAAACCTGTGGCTAAAAGTCATAGGCCCCAGCCAGGAAGCCACTGCCATTGTTGTGTTAAAAGTGATCTTAATGTGCTGTTTTGGACCTTGGTATGTTTTCTTTCTTTCTTTCTTTTTTTTTTTTGCCATACTGGAGTTTAAACTCAGGGCTTCACACTTGCTAGGCTTTCTAGGCAGGTGCTCTACAACCTGAGCCACTCTGCCAGTCAACTAATGTTTTCTGTAATGTCCCTTAAATCACTGAGTCCTAGGAGCAGGTCACACTCACCTGCAGTGGGCAGTCTGCAAGACCCCTCCTCCTGTGAACCAGTGAAGACTTGAAATTCCTTTTCAAGAAACAGAGGCTTGTTTTGCAGTCATTCTCTTTGTAGTTATGATCCTGGCCGATGGTCTGGGAATCTTTCTTTCATTCTTCATCTTCTTCACTGCACTCCTGCTTTCTTGCCTACCTAAACTAGTTTTCTGATGCTATTATATGATGCCTGACATCCCCAATCTTCAAAAAATAAAATAATAAAATAAAAATAAAGCCCCCGTCTCCCATTTTGACATACTCTGAGTGATACCCATCCTGCTCCGTGACCTTGTATGGACCCTGCCTCATGCTATTACCTCACTTGTTCCAATTCAGCCACAGTCCCCCTGCTGATCTTTCCAAGTCTTAGATTTGTGACCTTATTCTAGATCTTTCTCTACAGGTGACTTCTCTGACTATCCCGGGCAGAAATCATCCTTCTTCGGTCAAAGATCCCTTCCAGTTTTCTGTAACCACATGCCTAGGCCTTGGGAAACTCCCTTCACCTCACTGACTCAACACAAATGGGTCCCCTTATCAGGCTTCTCTTCCTTGGGGGATTCCCGATGTGGGGGGTTCCCGATGTGGGGGGTTCCTGATGTAGGTCATCTGGCTATTTTATGCTTCCAGTCTCATCTCTCAAACGCCACTGTAAGACACTACTTTTGACTACAATCACCTTTCATTTCATACTCCAATGGGGATTCTTTGCTCACACCCCAGGGTCCTCCAGCCAAGTCAAATTTTCCAAAACTCAAACTGGCTCTCTGGCAGCAGTGGTTCTATATGATCACTGCTGCCCAAGAGGGACTTGCACTGTGCTCTGTGAAGACTCTTGATTTGAGTCGGTAAGTTGGGACAGGTCCAAGCTACTAGTCATAAATTAACCCATCGGGCTTCTGAGCTAAGGGACAGGGTTACCCAAGGGTAGCTCTCCTGGGAAAATACCTGGTCACGGTTGTTGTCACTTCTCATTTTGGGTAGACCCTTAGTGTCAATTTTTCTTGTTCTTGCTCTTGGCCCTTGCATCCTACATGCAAACCCAATTCTAACCAGAGTTGCAGCCTCTCACATCCAGACAACACAAATGGTGCTCCAACCTAACTACCACCTCCTGTCCAACCTCTACCCAATTCCTTTCGGACTCATAGGACAACCCCAGTACCACCCACCTCACGACAAGAGACCTCTTGACGTAGATCAACTGAGCCAGCAGCTTGGGAATCTTCAACATGAAAATCAGCCCTAGCATTAATTAGGCTTGGCATCCTCTTGGCCAACCAACAGAGTAGGACAGGGCTCCATGATCCCTGGGTAGGCAGGAATACATCCCAACTCAGAAGGAAGTCATTCCAGAAAAACAGAGACCTCCATTCCTCTTCCCCAAAAGGTTTCAGGGGTCATGTCTCTCAGCGGGAAAACGAGGAAGTACAGTTTGGTCAAGAGGGGGTGGAGACCGACCAGATAAAATGTCATAAAAGTCTTGCCTAGGATGTGCCCTAAGTCCTGCCTAAGACATGACCCTGCAGGAGCCATCTGGTTGGGAATACCCTTGGAACCCCCTTTTCGTGGTTAAGCCAATAGCCATCATGATAAAAAATTTTAAAAAGGGGGTTTATGCAGAAGAGAAAGTGCTGGAGCTAGTGCACGTGCTGAGGGCGGGGGAGCTGTCCTCAGATGACCTTTTGAGACACGCTCCCCTTACAGCTTCATTCATATGGACTGTACCTGGTGTATGTCATTACAACAGGATGCATTGTGGGTAGAGGCATGCACAGTCAAAAATAAGTTATATAATGACCTCCTGTCCATCAAAGCTGTCAGTCATAAGACGGATGCTCCTTGCAGCCAGGCCCCAGTGTCTGCCTTAAATTATAACCCTGACAGAAACTCGGGGCCAGAGCTTCTTCACTCAGGACCGTTCCTGCCCATGGGCGTGTACTCCACTTTCAATAAACCTGTGCTTTGCTTGCTACTTCTGTGCATTTTGTCCAATTCAACAAAAACCTGGAACACTCATAACCGAGAGGCGCTCAGACCCCATCACACCTTCAGACGGTATCAGGCCCAACTCTTTGTACTACTACATTGGCCACACCTGGAGTGGGGGAGGACAGTCACACCGTAGCACCCGTCCAACAACACGGTTGGGAAGGGAAGGGCGCGCCTTGTCCTAACTTGCACAGGGGTGCAGCTGGACCGGTTTGCAGCAGCTCTGACGTCCTGTAAGGTGGTAGGCTTTAGAGACCTCGGTAGAGTGGCATACCCTGGGAGTGGTCTCATGCCTTAAACCCAGAAACTTCAGGTCTTTGAGTCCCAAAGTTGAGCTGAGGGGTGACCAGGTCCATGTGAAAACCAGCAGTGTACCACTGGCTCATTTGAAAAGAGTGAGAGAGGAACTGGGGCATTGGGCCATCACCACCCAACGTTGTAAATGAAAGCTCCCCCTCCCGCACACACTCCTCCTACATTTTCATCCATCTTAAAGAGCACATGAAGGTACATGGGGTACAGCAGTGGGCCAGGAAGGTGGCCTGACCATTTTTACCACTTACCTCCATGTTTTCTCACTCTGGGAGGGGTGGGGGGAATGTTCTGTATTGTAGCATTAAGGAACTCTCTGGAAGACAGAGTGGAAAAACAAAAATGAACTTTTTTGACTTCCCAAAGTGTGCCCTGTATCTGAGGGGGAGACTGTGTAGGCCTGTGAGCTCCCTGGCTCAGAGCTGTTTAAAGTTTCACGTGTGAATGAACCACCGAGGCTTATCAAAATGTGAACTGCGAGTCACTGGTGCCTTTCCAAGAAGGGCCAAGTGATGTCCATGTAGTCCAGCGCTACCTGCTTCAGAGAACCCTGCTTTGGAATCAGAGAGGCCTGAGTTTGAATCCTGCGTCTGTCTGCCATTGCTCACTGTATGGCCTGAGGTAAGTTATGTATTTTTGTTTTGCCTTTTCCTCGGTAAAACAGAAGTGAACACCTACCTCTAAGCATTCCTGGTCGGGTTCTGTGAGCAGATGACTCTGGCATCTTGACGCATTTGTGCAAAGGTGGCCTTTAATATTTTTCTTCTGCCTTTTATGAAAAGAAATCAGAAAAGGGAGAAAACCTCATTAAGCCTCAGTTGTCACATTTACTTGGCTTTGGCCACCAACTCCAAACCACAGGGACCGATGACATTTTTGTCTAGTCCCAATCCACCTGAGGTCTGTGGCTGGGCTTAGCACGCGGTCACCGTTCAGTAAGTGACTGTTGAATGAATGACTAATGCACTTCCGCCAATAATAGTAGCTGTCGCTGGCAGTGGGGCCCATCTTTCCCTAAGGCAGCAAAATTAGAATATGTAGGAGGTGGGGATGGAAAGATGAGAAAAGCTCTAAGACTCTCCTCCCTCCCCCAGGGGGCATCCCTTCTTCCCTTCTCAGAATCAATAGTCCAAAGGAGCCTCAGAAAATTTCATTGTGTCTTCTCTGAAATTGTCCATCATAGTCTCTAGCCCCAGAGCTCCTGGAGAGGTAAACAAGCACAAAGACAGCTAGGGAGCCATTGTCACTTAGTTGAGGAAGGAGGCTCACCCTCCTTGGGTCCCCAGCTGTGGTGGCCCCTCAGTGGCTTCATCTCTTCCTTGGGGCTCAGCATGGCACCCTTTGTCGACCTGGCAGGTCCTAGCTAAGGACTTGTCCATTGTCAGTTTTGCAACCCGCTCCCAGTGTTGTATCTGCTGGCCACTCTGCCCTGCTCTGCCCCTGCCCAGCAGGGAGCCCTTTGGCATCCCTCCGCCCAGGTGCAAAGCTTCCCAGCCTTCTCTGCTCCCACTCTCCCCACCAAACTGAAGTGTCTCAGCCTTGCCTTGCATTTCTTTCTCTGTGGGTATAATTGTGTTGACAGCCACAAGAAGCCAAATGTTTCCCTCCATCATTTACAATCGCATGGCCCATGAGGTTCTTCTTGCTGTTTTCACCACGACTGTAACAAGCACAGTTGTCAGAAGGAAAACCTCAAAACATTTTGGGGAAATAGAAAAACTTAGCATCCTGGCAATGTGTTACTATTAGATTAATGAATCAGTCAAGCAACTGAAGCACAACGACCACCTGCGCATTCCGTGCCTAGATCCGTGCTGAAGTGTACTGGGGCGACAAAGCTGGAGCCTGTCTGATGACCCCAGGGACAAGTGACACCACACCTGAGTGAGGGCTTCAAGGAGAGACAGGGTGGGCAGCCAAGGCCCAGCATATGTTCATTGACCAGTTGGTAAATTAACAAAAGCTGTAGTTAAAGAACTGAGAACTGGGAATTAGATAGCAAAAGTGGCAAGAAACAAAAACATGGTGTCTCACTAAATCCATCACGTCTCTAATAGGGTGGGGCTGAAGTTCTTCTTTGTCTTAAAGGGATTTTTTTCTGATTATATTTACCTATTAAAGATAACTTAGAGTTCAAACTCCCAGTACTGCCAAAAAATACACATGTGCATAAAAAAATTAAAATTACTTACAATTCTACTTCTTTTTTTTTTTGAGGTGCTGGGGTTTGAACTCGGGGCCTGCACCTTGAGTCACTCCACCAGTTCTTTTTTGTGGAAGGGTTTTTTCAAGATAGGGTCTCGCAAACTACTTGCCTGGGCTGGCTTTGAACCATGATCCTCCTGAAATGTTTCCTGAGTAGCCGGGATTACAGGCGTGAGCTGCTGGTGCCCGGCTACCGTTCTACTTTTGACTGGGTAGACTATTTGTATATATCTGATTCATTTCCATTTCTGCCTACACTCTCAGCCTTTTTTGCATGGTTCAGGAGAACCTTGAACAATTCCACAGTGAGACTTCCCCAACTCTCTGTACCCAGAGCCAGCTCCTGATGCCGCTGTGAGAAGCAGCCCAATTGCAGACGGACTTCTGCTTTCTGAGTCTCACCCTACTGACCTTTAAAGCTTGGGTTAGAGCTCCCACTTCATCAGCTGTGCCTGCCTGTGGAGTTTCGGCATGTGCCACATGTCATCCCATCAGTCACCAAGTCCCTATGAGAAAGTCCTGCCTTCACCTTTCGTCACTCCTCTGACACCTCTCAGGTCCTCGTCATGGTCATTTCTCATTTGGGATGCTACCATAGCTTTCCCTGTGGTCTCCTCACTGCCTCTCTTGCTTTGCTATGGTACATTCTTCTTACAGCAGTCAAAGGGATCTTCTAAAACTGTAAATCAGGCTATGTCATTCCCCTCCTCAAAACTCTCCTATGCCTTCTCATTGCATTTTGAGTAAAATCGAGCTTGGTGCTCTGCACCACAGGCCCCAGTCCACCTCTTTACCTCACCTCTTACTGCTCACCCCCTTGCTTTGCCATTCCAGCCTAGATCACCTGCTTGCTGCTCCCAGAACACCCTGGACTCATTCCTTACCACAGGGCCTTTGCATAAGCTAAGGAAATGCCTTCTCGTAGATCTCTGACTAGGTGTCCTCCAGTTACTTGATCTAAAAGAGCTAACTTGCCAATCCTTTTTTCTTTTCTTTTTTAAACAATAAATCTTATGAAATTACTGTGAATATCTGCAATCACTCTCAAAGAATCTTAAACCAGACTTCCAGAAACTGATAATCATAAAATTTGGAAATTCAAATTGTACCATCATGGGAGAATCCCAGGAACCAGTTTGAGAACTTTACAGGATGGATGGAAAGGCTGGGCCCAGCTGGGTTAAATGATTTTCCCAAGATCCCATAACTAAGGGCAAAGCTGGGACAGAGCCAGATCCCCCACAGTGAAGTAGAGCTCTGCTGATTTTCAAAGCAGAAAAATCCTGGAGGTTCTGCCTCAGGGGGAGGGGGGTGGAAGAGCTGGTCAGAGACCAATGACCTCAGGACCTGTTGAGCCAAATGGCTCTGCTGTTATCCTGTTTATATTCATACATGCATCATTTTTTTTTAAGAAAAAAGGGTTTTATGCCTTCCCCAAAGTATCAAAAAACTTTATACTGTGTTTAGTAGACAATCGTAAGAAGCAACAGACAACCAAAACTCCTCAAAACAACCCCTGCAACCACAATGCTAATACAGATGAGGTCTTTAGAGACACCAGTTCATAACCCTCTAAGCAATACAACCATTCTAACTGTAGTTCCTGTGGGTAGTGATGAGGGGGAGAATTTGAGCTGTCCACAACAATACACAGCCTAGAAATCTGTCTGAACTGCTTCTCAGATAGAGCCTGGCAGGTTCAGATTCCGTGTGCAGAGAGGAAGGGAAAAGACTGTCGTAAGAAATTCTCTGGCATCCATTGGCAATCACAAGTATCATAAGGAAGGTGCATGCCCCTGAAGAATGTGACCAGAGATGACATGCCTGGAGGACTGGATCTAAATATGATCAAGACCTTCGGCTGCACAAATAAAATCACTCCATTGATCAAGACTGAATCAGTTTTGCCCACAAAATGCGTGTTTCCCACTCCAGCGAGGTAATGTCACCAACATGCAGAAAAAGTAAGAGGTCAGGATTCAAGTAGAAGCAATTGACAAGAATAACTGGAATAATGGCTGGTTGTAAAAAGACATTTGTCCAGGTCCATGATGTCAACACAAAAATCTCCAACATCTTCATAAACAACTGCTTCCATGCAGGGTACTTTGTGGGGAAAGAGAGGCACAGATGAGCACACGCTTTCTGCTCCCTAACTTTTTCTCCTTGTGCGCTGATTCCCAAAGGGACAACCTTTACTAGGTGGATCAAGAGGACACAATTCACAAAGCGTACGTAAAGCACCTTGACCCCCAAGCTGGGAAACCTCACTTCCACTTTGCTTTAGTGGAGATTTGACCTCACTGCAGTTCAATATTTCTGTAACCACTGAAAGAGTAAAGAGAAGATATATCATCCATGAAAACTGCCAAGTGCAGAAATAACCGTTGAGAGGACTGAGGCCATGCATTAGAGATCTCTTTCTCTCTAGTGGGTTTCAAAGCCACCCTATTTCTTTGCTTTTTCTGTTTCTGGATGTTTATTTTCCACACACATTAAACTCAGGGGTCACAAAAAGCTTTAGAGTGTAAAAACGTGTGTGAGCACATTTTTTGGAGTGCTTTATTTTCACTAGGGTGACCACATAAGTTATAACACAAATGACACCACCAGAGTGGAAGTGAATATTAATGAGTATTGCATTTATTTACTTCCGGTATGTACTCAGTTTCTGTTACCATAGCATTCAAACCCCATGAGAACAGATTTTGCCCAGCTTGCTGCAGTGTCTTCAGCACCGTGGACAGCGGCCAGCAGCCGCTGGTGACTGTACAACGAGGTTCAGCTGACCTCGAAGGTCTCCTAGATGAACGCTAGGGAAGAGAGTAGCTCAAGTGCGAAAGCTACCTTCTGTATGTTCTCTGGAGAGAAAAGAAAATGGTAGCTTGTTTGAAGAGCTGCACAAACAGCTCTGTGGGCACAATGGGAAGACAAATGTGAGAAGAGATGGGGGAAGATGGGGTCTAGACTGTACTCACCGAAGAATTGTAAGAGCAGCAATGACTGTTAGCCACTTTTAAGTTCCTCCATTTGGATGATATCAATATAGTGCACTATATTTTTCTTTTCCTTTTTATTTTTTTTATATTAATGCTCCATGTGTGATTGCTATAGCACTTGTTTTTTGTTTTGTTTTGTTTTGTTTTTATTTCTTTTATTCATATCGCATACTTCTTTTACTTTTTAATGGGTAATACATTTACATGGTTCAAAATCTAAAGGAGTCAATGAAAAGCCTATCTTTCCCCTCTATCTTTCCCTGACGTCATCAACCAATGTTAGTAATTTCACATTCATGCATCTGTGCCTATAAAGAAAATATATGTGTGTATATATATTTATACATATACATATAAGTGCATATATATGTAAATAAAATTTTTTCTAAATAAATATTTTTCTACCCTTTTTGTTAAAAATAAAGAATGGCTGAGTGTGGTGGTGCACACATGTAATCCCAGCACGTGAAAGTCTGAGACAGGAGGATCATGAGTTCAAGGCCAGTCTGGGCACAAAGCAAGACCTCATCTAAAAAAAAAAAAAAAAGAAAGAACAAATACTTCACACAGTCTTCTGCACACCCAGCTTTTTTCTCATCTAGTGCAATATATCTGGGGCGCTTTCACAATGGTCAAATATCTTTGATTAGCATTTAAGACAGATCATCTCTTTGAAACTATGTCCTGCTATTTCTTCTTAGCATTCAGCCAGTGTGGTTGACACCTAAAATTAACCATCACCCCACCTTACCCCAGTTAAGTTCAGAAATGCTGAGTAGGTTTCTGTCTCGAGGACCTTACCTGGTCCAATGGATGTGGAAAGTCTTGGGCTCATGTTGGTCCTCATGGAGGGTATGAGGTGTGAGGCCCTTCCCACCCCTGTGGGTCTTGGACCCTTTCCCCTGAGCATCTGAGGGAAATGCACTGCAGAGAGGATGTTGGGAAAGGACTGCTTTGACCAGTGTCTCTCCCTTGGGCAGAACTTGATAAAGACTGACCAGCTCCTGCCATCCAACTCCTGTCTTTTAAGCTTGATGCTGACCAATGCTCTTCTGTTAATAGCTCCTCTGCAGACAGGCTAGCACACAATCAATTAGGTGGCCACTTTCCTATTGGTCCCTAGGCTAGAACTGGTCACCAAGTCAGCATGGCATTCCCAAGCTGTTTCTCAGAGTGAGCAGATGTCTGTGTTTACATGGTCTGTGCAAATTCTAATAGATATGCTTTGGAAGAGGGGTCTCTGCTCCAAAGCTGGAGCGCTCAGCCCAGCTTCCTAATGGCCATGACAGACCAGAGGGCTTTGGGCTCCCCCTCCAGTGCCCTCTTTACTCCTCCCCCAACCTTCCCCCACCCCCATCCCCAGCCTAGTTCCCATGCTTGGTTCTGTGGAATATGACACTGGCCCCCAGACTCCTCTCCAGTGTCACTGCAAATCTTTTAAGGTAGAATTGTTTTTCTTCTTCTTCACCTGTTCTGTATCAGTCCCCTATGGTGCCAGGCACTCTGGAGCTGATTAATTATTTTTGAGTAACTCTATGGAAAAGGACAGGTATTTATAATATTTCTTCTTTCTTCCTCCCTCCCTCCTTCTCTCTCTCTCTCTCTCCCTCCCTCTCCCTTTCCCTCTCCCTCACTCCTTCTTTCCCTCTCTCTCTCTCCACTTGTCAAACAAAAGCATCAATTGTTCAAAGCAGTTCTGCAAACCATTGTTCCCACAGGTGGGATGTGTTTGCTCTGTACGTGGCCTCTGTAACTTCCCAGGCCCTAGCATGCAGCAGGTGTCCACTGAATAGTGAGAATAAGGAACACAGTCTGCCAATCTATTGAATATTCACAGAACCAATGATTATAAACGTCCTCAAAGATCTTGGACTCTGACTCCCTCTCCCCCACACGCATTTAAGAGGAAGCTGTCCAAAGAGCATCATGCTCGCTCAAGGTCACACAGAGCTGAGACTGGAGCCTGAGTGTGCTGCTTTTCCCTGGCTCTGTCACTGGCAATGTTGCCTCCTTTGTACAATAGGGCAAATGATCATGTAGAGGGAGGGACTCCTGTGATGTTTGTTTAGCAGAGAGCACACATGTGGAGCTCTTAGCATGGTTCCTGGTGCGGCTACCGCTCCACATGTGGGGGGCTAATCTCTCTGCATGTCTGATGTTCCGTATCTTATGCATAATAGGTCCAGAAAGTGTTAGGTGATGATAACCAGCTGACTGTTCACATAACTTTCATCTTACGGCCTCAAATGAAATGCCCTATCCAGGACAATAGATGTTGACTCAGTCAGCAAACTAGTTTCTATGTGATTTTAGTTGGATAAGACTCTAAACTTCCCCTGCCTCGGTTTCCCCCATCAGCTCACTGAGCTTGGCCAGAAGAAGATGCAGTAAGCCTTGATTGATTGATGGATTCATTAGGACTTGGAACGGGCCTCCGGTCCTCAGAGCCGAGCCAAGAACTGTTATTTAAAGAGCGCTGATACAAGAGGGGAGATAGGTATTCAAACCGTCCTCGGAGGACTCACAAGGCGGCCACTCATTGCACGGCATTTAGAGAGCTAATTCCTTGCTCCAGTATTTAAGGCCTCCAAAAAAAGCTACATCCATCTTCTACAAAGAAAAAAAAATGTTCTTACATCTCTCTGCTATCTAGAGATTATTTAGTGCTCTGATATTGACACCACTTCTGTAGGAAGATTTAAAGATGAAAATGCAATGTGTTCGCAGGCAGGTCATTTTTCATCGTCACTTAGTGACAGAACAGCCTGGACTCCACGGCAGCGGATTTGTCTTCTGGGATATTGATTGTGGGCATGTGTGCACAGATGTTTGCAAATTCCCAACTCCGTCGATGAGGGACACCACAAGGGGCAGGCACGGAGGCAGGGGGCCAAGACCAGGGGGCCCTGGGGGGTCCCCGCCTCTAGATCACTGCTCTGCCAAGTGAGTCTGGTGGGCACTGCTGAGAAGGCCAGGATCAGGTGGCCAGAGTAGGCTGACCATTCAATGCACAGTGAGTGACCTGCTGTGCAATCACTGTGGAAAGCCCCCAAAGTGCGAGGAACAAAAAGGCCCAGAGTCAGGTGCATCCCGAGCTTATTAAAAATGTGCAGAGCTGGAGTCTTGTCTCAGCCTCCCTTGAAGTTTATCTCTCTTCCTGAAAAGAAAAGCGTGTGGCTCAGCAACTACCCGGTTGGGAGGAGCCCCACCCTCGGCTGTTCCTCAGGACCGCAGGAGCACTGCTCACAGGTGGTGAGCTGGCCATTTACAGTGACCTTCTTACAAAGAGTAACTGGGGCAGGGAAGGGAAGCTTGAGGAAGAAAAGGGAGGCCATTGGAGTCTGGTGTGGGAGAGTGACCATTAATCTGCATTTTACAGAGAAGGCTGAGCCTCAGGATGTTCTAGGCATTGTCCCCAAACCACCTGCATTTCTGTTACTTGATCACTTCCATCTGTCTTATCCCCATAGGTGGCCACATTCTGGGTGACGTCCCCATCAAAGGTAACTTCAAACCCCAATAGTCTCCCTAATAAGAGTGCTTCTCACCAGCTCCCAATCCCCTATTTAAAAATATGACAATACAGTACAATTCAAGCAGAAAAGTAAAAAAGAAAGACAGCACTGAGGGAGGAGACGGGAAGGTGGAATTCTAGGCCTGACTCTGCCATGAGCCTATTCGGACCTGGCTGCTTAGGTTCCATAGACCCTAGTGTCCTTACCTGTAAAATGGATTACTGTGAAAGCACCCTGAAGCAAAAACATCACCAAGAAGATGAAAAAAATGCCAGGCACTGGTGGCTCACGTCTGTAATCTTAGCTACTTGGGAGGCTGAGATCAGGAAGATTGTGGTTCAAGGCCAACCCAGGCAAATAGAACAGAGGCTCCCAAGTGCTCCCCTCCCCGCCAAACTCCTCACAGACTCTAAGTACCTTGGATCCCATAGAAGACAGGGTGGCTGAGCATCCTGGTTGCAAACGCTGAGAATTTCTAAGGAGGCCATCTCTCACTGTCAGACAGCTTTTCTTGGTATTTAGTCTACATCTGCTATTCCTAAATTCCATCAATCATTCCTCCTCAGCAAGCTAAGTCACCCTCCCCTCTGCCGCAACTCTACCCTTTTCAGCACGCTGTGCTCCCGCCACATGACACCTGCTTTGACACTTCCAAGGTGTTGAGGAGACAGGGTCTCGCTCCCTGTGCCAGCCCAGCCACCAACACCTAGACTTTTGGAGACAGGGCACCTTAGAGATTACTGATCATACTGTCCTCTTATTTTACACACAGGTAAACTGAGTCCAGAGAGGACACGACCTCAATGAGATCAATGGTTTCAAGACAGTTTGGCCTTTTGGAAATATGTAAATATAAAATTAAGCAAAATGAAATACATTTTTGGATTATAAAATTACTGTCATGGTTAAGGTTATTTGCCTAGAGCTATTAGCTTTTTTTGGGGGGGGTGGCAGCACTGGGGTTTGAACTCGGAGCCTCACACTTGCTAGGCAGGCACTCTCCCTGCTTGAGCCACTCTGCCAGCCCTAGAGCTATTGGCTTAATCAAGCACTAGACAGGGCTTCCCTGGCAGATGACTTTTGTCCCTCAGTCCTTGCAGCAACCCTTGGAGGTGGCCACTGTGGTCTTCACTTCCCAACCGAGAACACAGAGGCTCAGAGAAGTTAAGGACCCTCTCCATGGTCACAAGAAGGAAATGAGTTTCAAATCCAGGTCTTGTTAACTGAGAGCCCATCGCTTCCCTCTTGACAATGTTCAAGACCAAAAGTCAGGAAAAAGGCAATAAAGCACCCAAAAGTTCAAGTTCCCAAGATGGGGGAAGAAAGGAAAGGGCTGTCCTTAGGAGCCCAGGCACCAGGGAACAAAGGGTGCAGCATTAATCGAGCTGCTCCTCTGCCCAGCAGCACCCTGGGGGTAGGGCAGGGGCTTATTCACCTTTGAATCCACAGCACCTGGCCCAGAGATTGTGCCTGTAAAAGAAGAGTGTGGGAAATGACCTCATGGAAGGGAAGACTGGGGACGGGAAGGGATGAGCCACCTGGAAAACTGTTACAGCAAATTCCCCTCCACTATTACACATCTGGATGAGATCGTGGGTTGTCATTGCCCCAGAGAGATGGGAACTACAAATGACCAGCTGGGATGCTACCCCAAGAGTATCTGAAAATGCTGGAGAAACTGAGGGGAAACCCAGACAAACTTACTCTTAACTCACCTCCAATCTCCTTTCCCCAAACCCCACCCATGGGGAGGCAGTTTCTGGTCTCTTCCCCTTGGCTGCCTCATGAATAAACTCTCTTTTGTAAAACTCACGGCTTCAGTGACTGGTATACTGTGCAGTGGGCAAAACGAGTCTAATTCAGTATCATGGGTACTGCCAATTGTCTTGTGCATAGTAATAAGGCCACATAAATTACCAATTACAGGACATGACTTTGTGGTAGAGCGCTTGCCTCGTGTGTGTGAGGCCCTGGGTTCCATCCCCAGCATTGCAGGAAAAAAAAGTTTTCAATTACGGAATGCTTACCAAGGACCAGAACCAGCACTAAATACATCAACATCTCATTTAAGGCTCACATCAACTTCCCACAGGCAGGAAGGTCCCATTGATACTCCCATTTCCACAGAGCAGAAAACAGAAGTTAAGTGACTTGCCCAAGCACACAACTGGCAAGTGTTAAAGCTGGAATTCCCAGCTCAGTCTGCTAACTCCAAAAGTCCATGAGCTCAAAGTTAACCAGCTAACTCAGAGTTGCTGGCTCGTCTCTCTCACTGAACTGCAGACTTGAGACCCAAAACGACGGTCACATGAGCATCAGAGCACAATGTAAGCCCCGTACTTTCTTGTTCTTGTTACTCCTCCTTATCCTTCCCTCTCCCAACTGCCTGTTGCCTGCTGTCCTCCTATCTGTTGTTGGTTTTTAAAACCTGGATCCATTTTTTTTTTCTGATTCATCCAGGGGCATTCTTCCTAGAAAAGCATCTAACTACATCAACATCATCTCGATTCGTATGGAGGCAGTGACCATGGAGGCCTGGTGCCAGGTTCACGAGTGTAAACTGCAGGAGGACAGGGACCAGAGAGGATGTCTACACTGTCATCAGTCATTTTGTGGAGTAAATCCATTTTCTGTAGCTGGTGTCAGTTACTCAGACCTGTAATTCTGAGATGGGGGAGGACTGTGGCTCAGGTAAATAGTTCCTGAGACCCCATTTCCAAAAAAAAAAAAACAGGAGCAAAATGGATTGGAGATGTGGCTCAAGTGGTAGAGCACCTGCTTTGCAAGCATGAATCCCAGAGTTCAAACTCCAATCCCACCAAAAGTTTTTTTAAAAATCCATTTTTCTGTGGAGAGATGGTATCAACATCCCCCAGGAAGGCAAAGCAAGTTTTCCAACACCAGGAGCCGGGCCCCCTTCCTCTGGGTCAGCCTGACCGGCCTGAGTCCTGGGAACTGGACATTTGGCCTCTAAGGGGCCAGGATTATTTTAGGAAGGAAATCCCTATTCATGGGCATTGTTCCAGGTGGAGGGCCCAGGGCCTTAGTGACCTGGGTGGTCCAAGATGGAGTCTCTGGGGTCTCCCAGGAGCCAGGGCAGGGAGCCCACCAAGGGTATGCTTGCTTCTCCATCAGCCTGGCCATTTTCCCCACCTCGCACCTCCAGCTAACACTGCTCTCTGGCTGCACCTCTCGGCATTATTTTTGTATGGTCCCTCTCTCCAGGGAACAGCCTGTTTTAGACTTTCCTCCCAATTGAATTTGTCTTTCTTCCTCGGAGCTAAATTTTATTTTGTTATTCCCATCAATGTCTTTAACCCCTTTGAGGCATCTGCATCACTTCTCTGCTCTTTTTGGTGACAGCACCACCTCCCAATTAAGGATCTTATGCAAATTTCTTTAGCATGCTGTTGACTCCTGACTCCATCTTCCCAATCAATACTAAAGATGTTAGATGGGGGCCGAACAAGAGCGCTGGGCCCATGCACAGCTTCACAGGGCCTAGCTCTGTCCTCTGTCTTAGCTTCTCTGCATCCACCATTCCATTTGCCAAGGAAGTTCTTTTCCATCCTGGGCTGAATTTGTTTTGTAAGGAAAGTTGTGTAATATATTATGGCAAACGTTTTAATAAAATCTAATCTTGCCTCTATCCACAGTACCTCTGCATATGTGGTCTCAGAAGAATGAATGAATCAGCTTAGGTGACCTGCTTGCCTTCAGTTGAAACTGGGGAGTCCACAGTTTTCAGGCTATCAGCCGAGTTTCTTTGACTATTTCTGTATTCCTTGGTTGGCCAACCTAGAGCATGCATTAAATATCTACTGGACTCAGGCTCTCTGCCTGTGCTGGGAAGCAATGCCAAAGTGGAAGAAGTAGCTGTGTTTGTCCATTTTCCACTGCTGTGACAAAATTCTTGAGGCTCGATTCTTTGTCCCAACACTTGGATTTTTTTTTTTAATTGGTGGTACTGGGGTTTGAACTCAGGGACTCACACTTTCTAGGCAGGTGCTCTACCACCTGAATGAACCACTCCGCTAAGCAAGGCTGGGTACTTTGTAAAGAAGAGAAGCTATTAGCTCCCAGTTTTGAAGGCTGAAAGACTAAGACCAGGCAGCCCCATCGATCTGGCCTCTAGTGAAAGCCTCATAGCATACGGGATCATGCTGGGAGAGTGTCCAAGAGAATAGCACGGAGAGATGGGAAGCTGAGAGCTAGTCAAGAGTTAGACTCACTCGTTCTCACGGCAACTAACCAGGTCCTATGCGAACTACTTAATCCCTTCTAAGAGTGGTGACTCCAATGAACCAATCCCATCCCGCTACACATCCCACCTTTTTAAGGTCCCACCACCTCAATCCTGCCACACTGGGGACCAACCTTTCAGCACATGAAAGCTTGGGAGGTCACACTCAAACCATATTCAAACCACAGCAGTAACTCTTGTCCTCAAGAATCTGCCAGCTACTGAGGAATCACAGATAGGAGGATGGAAGGTCAAGGCCAGCCTGGGTAAAAGCTAGCAAGACCCTCTCTCAAAAAAGAAGTCAGGCACGTTGGTATACAGCTGAAATCCCAGCTACTTGGGAGGTGGAGGTGGGAGGATCCCAAGTTTTAAAACTTTGTTTCACTTTTTATTATGGACCATTCCCTACACACACAGAATGAAGTGTCTTCATGCATCCCTTATTCAGTTTGCAGTATTTTCCATTCTTATTTCATCCCCCCTCCTCCCCACCCCTTTTGGTGGCAACACAGTAGCGCAAATCCCAGCCATCACACCCCTGCTCCAGTAATTACCTCAGAATGTGGTTCTAACCAATAGAGACTTACTTTTTTAACACAACCACAATGCTATTAATATATCCAACACAATTAAAAATAATTCCTCATGACAGCATCTATTAACTGGTCCTACCTTAACTTGTCCCCTGATTGTCTGAAAAAAAGACGTGCTTCTGCAGTTGGTGCATTTGAATCAGGACTCAAATAGGAGCTACATGTTGTATTTGGTGGCCTGGCCTCCTCAGTGTCTTAACGGGTAACAATGTCCATTTGTTTGTTGAAGACGCTAAGTCATTTACCCTGTAGAATTATAAGTGGAGTCCATATTAAAAGACATTTGCTACATAAAATATAAACACAGAAAGATTAGCTAGGAGATAAAGGAAGGTCAACTAATAATTCCCAAGCTTGTGAAACATGGAGCCCTAGAGCTGGCAGGAAGCCCAGGCCCTCCCCTCCCCTCACCCAACACAGAGGCCGTGTCTGCAAGAGCCTGACCCAGAGAAACTCACTTAGGGATTCTTTTATGCAACAAATCATTCTTGTGCACATAAAAAAAAAGTATTATCCAGCTTAGTGACAATTATAAAATATCTACAAATACACAGGAAAATAGCTGAGGTCACAAATGTGTTATGCTTGGAAGAGCCCTAAAGTTAGAACAAGAAGGAAGAGAAGGGAAAAAAAAAGAAAGAGGGAAAGGAAAAAAAAGACAAAAACAAAATAGAAGCCAGGATCAGAGACACAGGAGGCACCAGGCAGATAGTAAGGAGCCTGAAGGAAGGAGATGGCTCAGAGAAAATGACAGGTTTGTTAGGATACAGCATGGCTTTAGCTCCCCAGGCTGACCTTGAACTCCTGGGTTTCAGCAATCCTCCTGCCTCTGCCTCCCAAGTAGCTGGGACTATAGGCGTGTGCCACCACACTTGGGTGTTACCGCTAACTCTGGCATCTAAAACTCAGTGGATCCTTGGAGTGGAGGAGGAAGCAAGGCCAAGTTGTGGAATGCCCAGGTGAGACAGGCCTGCTCAGTCAGTATCAGTCGACACTGGGCAGGAATCCTGCCTAGGTTTTGGGTCAAAGTCTTAAATTTCCTTTCTTCCCAGTGACCTGGGAGGATAGCTCTTGTCTCCAGGGTTGCTATATATATGAAAGTCAATGAGCTGGGAAGAGGGCAGACCACCCAGTGTCAGGCACACAGCTGGGGCTCCATGGGTGAGAAGGCTTGTCTGGTCCATGGTCAGGCACCTCTGTCTGCAACATGCCAGACAGACAACCTCGTTCTGCCTGACAGCAGGTCGTTATGATGGAAAAATCTATCAGATTGACTGCTCCCATATCAGGTTGATTGGGTGGGCAGGAATAAAACATTCAACTAAGTGAAAAAAAGGAGAACTGGTCAGTTGTTGGCCCTGTGGGGAGGTGGCCTGGCTGCCAGTGGCCCAGGTTTGGGTGAGCAAACTTGAGAACAGCTCTTCTGCCCTTTGTGAGCTTTTGTATCCTATTCTGATCAGTTTTACATTTCCGGCCTCAGCTTAATCCTTTATAATTTTCCCAAAATACTAAGTAGGTTAAGCAATTCCTCCCCGCTCTTGGAAGCTCGTGGCCCTGATGTGCTGATGGTGCATTTGTTTACCCAAAGGAATCCAGGTGAGGGGAGCTGCTGGGCCCTTCCCCAGCCTGCCTTGGCCTCCCCGTACCCCTTGGGGACAAGTGCACCCTTTCCACGAAGGGTACAGCAAGACAGGGGAGAAGGACTCCAGCCTGACCCACCAGCCCTGAGGCCCTCTCCTCAGGGGAACTCAAGGGAGACATTGAGAGTCCAAGAAAGGATTTGGGCCTCTCACAAGACAACAGCAAAGAAACACCAGCTGTTACTGGAATCATCTTGGGACTAACTGATCAGAGCTCATAACTGCTCAGTTCCTCATTTTTACCAAGTCTTCCTGCACTGCCCTGCAGTCTTCTGTGTCTTCCTGTTGAAATGAGGTCCTTGTGGCTGCTGCATCTGCATCAGGCTGTGTTTCATTCCCTCCTCTGCTTCTCATCCCCTTCCTCAGTTCCTCAGCTGTTGGCAGACTCCCCACTCCTCCAGTCTTCCCCTCTTCACTGCCTGGTTCTCAGAGACATAACAAAGCTTTCCCAAGTCTATTAGAAAGCCTTTATTTAGGGCAGCCGTACCTACTTCCTCTCAGACCCCTCACCCCTGACCACAAAGGTTATGTTAGGTTTCCTGAGGGGGAAAGGCCCCTCTGGGTCTGTAAAATGTCTCTTTGTGCATCTGATGTGGGAATGAACTTGAACTCCCAACTCACCTGTTTGGACTGAGCGCTCCAGGTCCTGGCAGGGAAAGAAAGCAGAAAGGAAGCGATTCTGAGCCCTTCAAAGCCAGCCACGCAGACAGAGCTCTTTACTGCCATCGATCTCCACCAATCGATATCTTCTTTTCAATAAGCAAGTCTCATAGTTCACCTCCCTCTCCTCAAGCCCCCAAAATAAACCCAGCCAGGCACTAAGAGCCCCCCGCCCTCCCCACCGCCCCTTTGTGGTTTGCATCCTTTCAAAGCTGACTTGACTTTCTTTTTCCAAGTGGGGATCTCCTCCACCCCTGCTAGTGATCCGTTACTGAAATGTAAAATAGAGCCGATATCTTTGCCATGAGTAAAAGCAGTGGCTGCCGACCAGCACACGGCTCCCATGAGGATCAGCAGTGTCACTACCACTCCCTGGACGTAAGGTCCACAGAGGACTCAAGTAAATTTATTAATAATTTATCCTTGGGTGAGATTGTCTCTGTTGGTGAGGTTTTGGGACCTCAAGTTATCAAAATACTGATGTTACCAATTCATCAGCCCTTGCAGATGGAATGTCAGAAGTTTCTGGAAGTGTCAGGGGAAATGCTGGCTGAATGAAAATTTCTGTGGGGAAACACCGGCTCTCTGGTCCTCTGCCCCTGACTGTCTTTGAACCCTTAAGGGAAGGCTTTGGGTTAGACCTTGGAGTCAGTTAGAACCCCCAGGAACTGGTGACTTTTATTTTGAAATCTGGCACAGAGACCCCCCAGTGGAGCCTCCTTATGGAATAGTCTGTCTGCCAACATGGGGGGTGGTGAGCAGAAGGGAAGGGCATTAGTGGAATAACATTAAGTCACCTACTGGGAATGATGGCCTTTCCAGGTTCCTTTCTAACCTTCATGTGGCTTGCAGGGAGATTTCAGGTATCCCAGAGCCGTGACTGCTAATCTTCCTCCTAACAAGGAGCTCCAGTGGGAGCTGAGCTGTAGATATTGACAGCACTATTGGGCTTTATTGTGTGTATTTTTATAGTCACTTCATGTTTGTGGCAAGTTGTACTGATCTTCCATTTACCATGGTGATGTATGATTTCCTTTGGAAGCACATGAATTTATGTTAAAGATCAAATGGCATGCAATAAGACATTAAAGAGTCTGTGTGATCTGTGAATATAGCAATGGACACAAAGAAACCTGGGAACGGTAGCAGGTTGGGAAACCCAAGTCTGTTTGAGTTGTCATAAGATGGAAGGATCTTAAAAACTGCCACCCCTGCCAGGCCCCAGGAGAAGGAAGGGGTTGGGGTGAGGCATGGGTAGGGTCACCATTCAGGGAAGATGAAAATCACAAACAACTTTATACCTTCCCTCCTGCCCCAAATCAACCCCATACCCCATCTTCCAGTACAGGTGTAGGGGTTACGCTAGGCATGCAAGCCTACCAGCACCTTTCTCCCATTCTCCTGATCTTAAAAACTCGCTTTCCTTCAAGAAACGGCAATGATTGGCCCATAAGTGGCCATGTGACTCAAGATAGTCCAATAGAAATCCTTCCCTGGGAGTTTTCATGCTGAATCTGGAGGACAGTCTTCTTTTCATCCCATTGGTAAGGAACTATTAGGCTGTATGGTTGGTCCCATAGCTGTTTTGGCTGAGGGAATGGGGCCCACCCTCAGAGAGGAGTTGAGATAAGAGAGGGGAGAGGCAGAGAGACCCCAGATCCTATTCAAGACCCCTTCCACCAACTCCTCCCTTCCTGTGGTCCACTCACCTAAACCCTCGTGTGTGCTTGCTACTCAGGCAATATGGGGTAGGTTTGTGTTACCTGCATCTAAAAGAGACCTGATTAAATAAATACATCAAAATGTGTATCAGTATCATCAGGAAATGCACACAAAAACCCCCATGAGGGACCACTTCCCACCCACCAGAGGAGAGGAGTCAAAATGCAGATAACAACAAGTGTTGACAAGGACACAGAGACACTGGTGGGGCTGCAGAATGGTGCAACTGCTTTGAAAAATGGGCCAGCAGATCTCCAAAGATAGAACATGGACTTATCATTTGATCCAGAGAGTCTACTCCAACCAAGAGAAATGAAGACATAGATACAAAACATGCACATGACTGTTCACAGCCGCAGTGTTTGAAATAGCCCAAAACAACCCAAATGTCTGTCAGCAGTTGAGCGGATGAGCAGAATGCAGAATGCAGTGTCCATCCAGAGAACAGAATACTTTTTGGTGATAAAAGGGGATGGAGTTAGACACGGTGGTGGCTCATGCCTGTAATCCTAGCTACTCAGGAGGCAGAGATCAGGAGGATCATGGTTCAAATCCATCCACAGACAAATAGTGCATGAGATCCTATCTCAAAAATACTCACTAAAAAACAGGGCTGGTAGAGTGGCTCAAGTGATAGAGCATCTGTCTAGCCCTGAGTTCAAACCCCAGCACCACGAAAAAAAAGCAAAACTGCTTCAAGATGAACTGGAAAACCGTATGCCAGTCACAAAGAATCACATATTGTGCGATTACACGCACATGAAATATACAGAGTGGGTAACCCTACAGAGACAGAAAGGTTAATGGTTTGCCAAGGACTATGGTAAGGGGATCATTTGGGGATGATTAGGGAGGGTGGTGATAGCTAAGGGAGTGGGGTTCTTTTTAGGATAATGAGAATGTTCGGAAACTGATGGCTGAACAACTCAAGGAATATACTAAAGGCAATTGAATAGAGCAATGACGGTGGATGAACTGAATAGCAGGTGGATTCTGTTTTGACAGAGGAGTAGAAAGAGCTCTGCCTATCACAGTGCTTATCAGTGTTGGTGAGAAAGCTCATCTGGGACTTTTTAAAATGCTGCTCCCTGCACTGGGCTCTGCCCCCGGCCCTGCTCGACTTCCATGGCTGTTGGGTGGATCACATCTTTGGGCTTCTCCAGCTGCTGGCCTGATTCCATGCAGGACCTCAAAGGCCATGGCTACAGGAGATGGATTGGTTGTAGGTTCCCTTTGGATTTGAGTCTATTTGGCATAGAATTTAAGAGATTAAGGGGATTGGAAGGAAGAACATTCTAGGCAGGGAACAGCAGAGGCACAGGCAGAGGGTTTGGGGAGAGGGGTTATGAGATGGGGGAAGAAAGAGCTCCCAAGGGCAGGGGACTTGTGTCATGACGATCTCCCAAGTGCCTGAGTTTAACGCCTACAAGACTGCAGTTCTATCAGGCTTCTTCTTAACACCTCTACTTTCTTTTCTTTCTTTCTTCCTTCCTTCCTTCCTTCTTTCATTTCTTTCTTCTTTGACTGTATTGAGGTTTGAACCCAGAATCTCCTGCTTACTAGACAGGTGCTCTACCACTTGAGGTACATCCCCGGCCCTTTTTGCTTTAGCTATTTTTCAAATAAGGTCTTGGCTTTGGCCCAGGGATGCCTGGACAACGATCCTCCTATTTAAGCAGACTTGTATCACCAGGCCCAGTTTATTGGTTGAGACAGGATCTTGCTAACTTTTTGCCTGGGCTGGCCTTGAGTTGTGATTCTCCCAAGCTGTGCCTCCCAAATAGCTGGGGTTACAGGCATTGAACCACCTTTTCTGGCCCACCACCTCTTCTTCGTGTCTGCATAAAGAAGCAGGATTTACCCACCTTGGGCTATGCCCACACAGACAACCCAGGGGCTGATGTCAATTTGGATCCTTTTTTTTTTCAATGGCTTTTGGAAAAATAGAATCAGATTGGCTCTCAGATTAACTGCTACTAATAATGACTAGCTAACACTTATCAGCCCCTTAAAATGTCCTGGCTCTGTGTCTTACATACATATATGCCTTAAATCAGTCACTCCTCATAATGACCCATTTGTAGCTGATGCAAAAGAGACCAGTTAATTGCTAACATGTAATTGAAGTATTATTCCCAAATGGTCTGTGTCATGGGTGCCTTGTAGGCAGTTTAAATAAAATATAGGTGTTATCTCCTATGCATGGATGGCAGGGAGTAGGAAATACTAACAGCTTAGCTTTTATTAGGGTCCAGGTGTGTTTGCAAGGGCTTGATGTACTTGTCCAGGGGAGTCCTACTCAGCAGACTCTAGGGAGGGCTGGCGATTTTTTTTTTTTTTGGTGGTACTGAGGTTTGAACTCAGAGCCTCACGCTTGCTAGGCTGGCGCTCTACCTCTTGAGTTGCTCCACCAGGCCTCATTTCCTTGTTTCTCCTCCCAGGCTCTACAGGCAAACACAAAGCAGTACACGTGTTCTACATACAGGTCTATGTTCTTACTTTCCCTTTTCTGTTTTTTTCAACGTTTTTACTATAAGAAGGTGACATCATTTCCCATCCCCTCACCATTTGGAAGTTGTACAGTGAAGTGGTGTCATACACAAGCCTCCATACACCCATCACGCCATCCATTTCCAAAACTCTGCACCTTGTGAAACTCAAACTCGGCCCCATTACGGAGTCCCATGCCACATGCATTGCCCCTTTAAACACCAGCTCCTCAGTCTCCTCCAGCACCTGGCAGCCCCCACTCTACTTTCTGTCTCTGTGAACTTGACCTCGGTGTTGTCGTTTAACATCTGGCCCCTTTCACTGACCTTAATTCCTTTAAGGTTCATCCACGTCTTTGCACCTGTCAGAATTCTGTCCTTTATAAGGTCAAGTAATAGTCCATGGTGTGTGCCGAATTTTGCTTGCTTACATCCTGACACCTGACTTCCCTCTGCATTTTACGTTATGAATGATGCTGCTGTCACCATGGTGGGCAGATGTCTTTTTGAGACCCTGCTGTCACTACTCTCTGGACTTTATTCCCACAAGCGGAATTGCTGGATCATAGGGAATTCTTTTTTTTTTAGAAACCGCCATGCTGTTTTCCACAGTAGTGACTCTATTTCAACCCTGTGCACGAGGGTTCTGATGTTTCACAACACCACTCTTTCCTGTTCTCTTTAGCGTAACCATCATAATCGGAATGAAATGGTCCCCACTCTCTTCTACAAAAGGTAGCACACTGTGTACATTGCTCTATACCTTTGTTGTTGTTTTACTAAGTGATAGATCCTGGAGATTTCTCATACAGTACCTATAGATCACATTTTTTAAAGCTGCATAGTACTTCATTGTGTGGGTATAGCATAGTTTATTCAACCAGACACTCTTTGCTGGACACTAGGTTGTTGGTAGTATTTTGCTCTTAAATAGTGTTGCAATGACAGATGTTTTCTCTGTCATTCCCCACTTGTGCAGGTGACGTGTAGATAGAGTCTCAGGTGCAGGAGGGTGGGTCAGAGGAGTCGATATTGGTAATGTCTGTAGGCAGTGAATGGCTCAGTGGTTCCCACACCTGCTGGGGCATCAGAGCTCCCTGTGGGACTTGGTAATGATACCAACTGCAGGGCTGTCTCAGGCTTGCTGGAGTAGACTCTCCAGGATCAAGCTCAGGTACCAGCATCTTCTACACGGTTGTTACTTCCATGAGTTATTTTATTCACTTGTTCACTTATGTCCTGCCTCTCCCCACCAAAATGAAATGTCCTCATGGCAAGACCCATATCCGTCTTGCTCAGGGTGTATCCCCAGCACCCAACAGATGTCCAGGCCTGGGAGCCCCTGGACGTCCCTGTGCCCTCCTCTCCAGTAGAAAGTCACCCAAATATCCAATTCTGACCGCCGCAGGGGAGGCAGGATGCAGATGGGTGAGGGTTGTGCTTCTGGAATCAACTGAGCATGGAGAGGAAACACTGAGAGAGGAACCCAGCCAAGCCATTATGAAGCCACCACTGTAGCCCTGCAGAAGCCACGTGCAGTGGAAACCTGGCTGAGCACATGTGACAGCATGGAGTCAGGTGGCCTGTTGTCACTCAGCCACCTTTTGGCTACAGGAGCTCAGCTGCCGTCTGGGAGGTCTTATGGGGCAGGTGCAGGGGAAGGAGGGTCCTGAAATGCTCCAGAAGCCAGCACAGCCAGGCACTTGGGTTTCAAGCTTACTGGTGCACACACAGCGCTGATTCCTTGCTGAGTAGTGAGAATGGCTTGTGGTCATTCACAGTGGTCCCTAGAAGTGTCACATCTCAGATGGAGCTGGCTGGACTTGGGGGTGCAAATGGCATCAAATATGATGGAGTCAGGTACTTGCTCACCTGTGAGTGCACTGACACCTTTTGAAGAAGTCACAACGTCCACTGGTGTGCCTGGAACTGGATTAAGATCAGAGAAAGAGAGAGAGAGAAACAGAAACAGAGAGAGGTGGGGGCATGGAGACAGTGGCTGCAGGCTCCTGGGGTGGCCACTGTAGGGCTCCTGGGAGACACAGCTTGGTGCACTCTGAGGGGCCAGGAGTAGATGCTTAAAGCACCTAAAACCCCTGGGAGGAAGCAAGTGGTGCTGGGGAAGCCCACGCGTACAGCACTGCAACAGTGACCACTACAATTTAAGCCTGAAACTCTCCTGCTAGGCAAAGTGGGGAGCTGCAGGTGTGTTCAACATGCGTGGTGCTGGTGCTGGGGATGTAGGTGTGGGGGCAGTGTGGCAAGAACCGAGCTAACTGCAACTGACCACTTCCAAGACATAGATATCCTGGGGGACAGTACTGCCCTACCCCCTCATAGGGACACTCTTCCTGCAGCCACTTCTGGGCCTCAAGCCCACACCATGCCTTTTCTTTTTCTTTTCCAGTGCGGGGATAGAACTCAGGGCCTCACATGTGCTAGGCAAGCACCACTTGAGTCACGCCCTGGTCCTTTGGCTTTGAAATAGGGTCTCACCAACTTTGCCCTGGCTCATCTTGAACTTGAGGTTCTCCTGCCTCTGCCTCTTCAGTAGCTGGGATTACAGGGTTGAGTCACCATACCTGGTTCCTGCTAGTGTTTTCAAGGAGTAGAAGGAACCCATCGGGCTTGGTTAGGGGCTGAATTGTGTCCCTCCAAATTTGCAAGCTGGAGTCCTACCTTAAAATGTGACTGTATTTGGAGACACAGTCTTCAAAGAGCTGGTTAAGTTAAAGTGAGGCCCTTTGGGTGAGCCCTATGCCAATATGTCTGGAGTACTTAAAGAGTTCAGGACACCCACAGAAGGGTGACCACGTGAGGACACAGAGAAGACAGCCATCTGCAAACTCAGGAGGAGCCAGTCCTGCCAACAGCTTGGTGTCAACGTCCAGTCTGCTGAACTGCGAGACAACACCCTTCTGTTCCTAAGCTGCCCAATTGGGGCTCTCTGTTAGGGTGGCCCTAGCAGAGTGTGCCAGGCCAAAGGGGGACATACTTGGAGGATCTGACCAGCTTGCTCCCTCCTCTGCCTGCCTGGAAACTGTCATCCTGGTCTGGCAGTGACCACTGCTCCCTGCTCCGCCCTGCTCTGCCCCTGCATCTCCCCCACCCCTTCCCAGGGTGCACCTGAGCAACCCAACCCCATTCTCTCCACACTGGGTTTGTGATGGAAGCAGCTGTAGAGTGAGGTCAATCGCTTGACCATGATTGGCTCAGGGTTCAGGCAGGCCACAATTTTAATCCTGCCAGACCCACTTACTAGCTGGTCAGCCTGGGCAGGTTTTTTAGCCTCTTTGGGCCTCTGTTTGGATGTCTGGAAAGTGGGGGGTATGCAGTATCACTGTTTGGATGTCTGGAAAGTGGGGGGTATGCAGTATCACTGTGTCATTGTGAGATGACACAGTGGGTGAAAGACATCACTCAACTCTGGCATATGCCTCAGTGAACGGTCATTCTTCCTATTTCTTATACCTGCAGCTATTTGCTGAGCACTTACAAGGTGCTGTGCACAGTTCCAGGCACTGGGACACAGCTGTGAATAACAAACGGACAATCAGCACAGCAAGGCATGACACGTGTGGTCTGCCAGGCGTGGCAAAAGGTGGGATCAAGCAGCAAAAGGGGCTGGGGGGCTGGAGTGGAGGGGGGTAGGTTTGGATACCCCCACCACCCACAGAGCCATTTGGGGTTCACTGTCCAGGACCAAGCGATGACCAGCAGCCCTGAGTGGCTGGGGCAGCTGAGGGATATAGGATGTAATAAGATGTATCCCTGGTTTCCAGGTGACAGTGGTGGGAGGGTGGCGAGGGAGGGGAGGTTCTCACTGCCAGGGGCTGTATTAACAGTGATTGCAGTGACAGGAGCAATGGTGATTGTGGCGGTTGGCTGTGGTCATAGCGGCCACAGTACCAGTGACAGCATTAGTGGTGGTTATAGTTTAGTTGCTGTAGCTTGGTGGCATGTGTGTTGAAGGCACAGACCAGAGAATTTCTCTAGCTTCCTTCTAACACTTTGGGATTTTTTTGCCCAGAATCAATCTGGTCTGGTCCAGCTGTACCCTTGAACTGGCGCCCTTCCTCAGGCTGGCACAGTGAGGCGGGAATTAGCTCCTCCACCAGGAATGCTGTGAGAACCACCTAAGTGGTGACAGAGGCCAATCTAGGCATCAGGATTGAAATTCCAGCTGGGCCAGACTATCCTGTGTCCAAAGGGGTCTCCCACCAAGGTCCCTCACCCCCTCACATACTTCCCCCAAACAAGCCGGAATGCGATGTGAGGTTTCACGCAGGCCGAAGTCCCTGGTCGCCACAGCCCAGTCGCCTGAGGAGGTGGGGCCTGTAGGGCTGGAGCCAGTGGGGCTGCTTTAAGCTCATCCTCATCCTGCCAGGTAATGCTCTGCTTTGATGTGTCTCCTTGGTTATTGTCTGGCTCGTCTTTGGGGTCCCCAGCTTCTCACCAACCCTGTTGCTAAGCTCCAGGACACACACAGCACACACAGGACACACACTTTGACCTAGAATGACTGACAGCTCTGGCTGCCCAGGCATATTTGAGTTCTGGTAGAGGCCACACCCCATGCAATTGGCCCTGCCTCCAACCCACCTTCTGTAACAGGTTCCTGAAGGGCTAAGAAGGGAGGGATGAGGGGGGAGGGCAGCGAGAGCTGTCCCCCAAAGCAGCTGACTCTCCCTTTTCTTTCTGTTTGCTCAGGTATCTGACTAATTTCTGCACAGGATTTTCACGTCTGGCGCTCGGTCCCCAGGCCCTTCTAGAGTTTTCTGTCCTGCACTTAGCAGATCTTGCCTTTGACAAATGCACTCCAGCCCCTCCCTTTGGAGTGGGATTCCGCTGATTTGTGTAAATCCTGTGTTATAAAGTATTTATAAGGTTCAGTGCTGGCAGTGCCCTTTCTCCAGCTTCCTGGCTCTGTTCCTTCCAGGGAAGATGAGTAACTGAGGAGGATGGTGACCAGACATGACCAGGGACTCTGCCCAGGTCACTCCTTCCACCTCCTCCTTGCATTCCAACTCCACAGCTGTTTACTGCACTCTCCTGGACCCTTAGTTTTGCATCATGAGGGTCCCAAACATGAACAAAGGTGGTCCCCACTGGAAGTGTCAGCATCCTGGGAAGCGAGGTAGGGATGAGGATGAGCTTCTACATGGGTGAGTGTCATGACTCACAAGAGAAGGCAGATCGAATGCCCTAGAGCCCCTACTTTTGGCAGGGCAGAGAGGCTTCCTGGAAGTCATGGCATTGACCCTGGGTAGAATCCAGGCATGGGGAGAGAATGGGAGGGGTAGGATTGAGGGAACAGCAGGGACAAAGATACAGAGCTAGGTAGGGGATGAGGAAGGGCTCTGCAGAACTATGTGTTTACTTTCTTTTAATTTATTTTTGTGGTACTGGGGCTTGAACTCAGGACCTTGCACTTGCTAGGCAGGTGCTCTTACCACTTGAGACACTCCATAAGCCCTTTTTTGTGATGGGTTTTTTCAAGATAGGGTCTCCCGAACTATTTGCCAGGGGCTGGCTTTGAACCATGATCCTCCTTAACTCTGCCCCCTGAGTAGCTAGGATTATTTAAGCGTGAGCCACCTGACACAGAACTGTGGGTTTAAATACAGGCTTGTCCTATGAGATGAAGCTGGAGAGGCAGGCGAGGTCCCACGCTGTGGAGTTTTCCTTTTGTTTCAAAGCCTATGGATGGGTGAGGTGGGGGTGGGGGTGGGGCTGGGTGAGCCAAGACAAGAAGTGGCAAGATCCAGGGAGTACTTCAGGTGTATCATCCCAGAAGGAATGAGAAATGGAACCCAGCTCCTCCAAGCATGTCTTCTGAGCCTCATATTTGTCTCCGGTTGCCACAGTAACAAATGACCACACGTTTAGCATCCTACGTCAGCACAAATATATTCTCTTACAGTTCTGGAGGTCAGAAAGCCCAAAGTCAGTTTGTGTGTCCTATGATCAAGGTTCTCTGGAGGCTCTAGGGCTGAATCGGGATCAATCCAGACCTAGGCTTTAAGCTACAGGACCTCAGAGATGGAGAATATACAGAGCTGGCCAAAGAGAAGTATGGAGCCGAGGTTGAGCATGGGTGTGGTGGTGGAGCTGGTGCAGCTGGGCTAGGTGGGAGAGGGCCCAGCTGGAAGATATGCACCAAGGGAAGAATGGGGTAGTGACAAAGTTCTAAGGGCCAGCAGAGAGAAACGACAGTGGAAGCCCTGAGACAGAGACAAGATGGGAGAAAGAGAAGAGTTGGGGATAGAACCAGAAGAGGCAACAGGGCTAGAAAGAAGCAGGAAGACTCCCAAGGTGTCATGATGGGAAGAGAGAGGCAGTGACTGGTGTGTGGCAGAGGTTGAAGGGGGTGGACTTCTAACAGCAATAAGATGTCATGTGAAGCTCTTGGCCCGGACAAGCTGGGAGTCCCCATGGCAAAGGTGGGGGTCAGCTCTTGGTGGTTTTGGGAAAGGACATGTCTGCTGTTGTCCAGGCCAGACTGAACACGAAAATTGACCAGCATTTGTGAGATGCCCAAGCCCCAGAATGATCCCTCTGGACCTCAAGCAAAAACAGCCCAGCTGGGTCCAGTCGGCCTCCACACTGGGACAAGGCAGAGTGCTTTTAAGCCACTAGGCCATGGAGCAATTTGTCACATTGCATCAGATAACCTGGGTAGAGGGTGAAATGGGTCGTTTGGGATGGAAAGTCAGAAGGAAAATCAGAGGCCTGTTGGCAGGCATTTTGGTTCCAGTTGTCCATGGTTATTGCCAATTGGAGATGGACTGGGTGCGTTTTTATCTTAGGAGTCTCCTGTGCTGCTCAATGCCATGGCCACCCCTGCTTTCCCATGGCTTCCTGCTCTTGTCACTGCATTAGTTAGTCTCCACTGAAGCAAAACCAGGTCACCTTGCCTTAAACCTGAGCTCTTGCTGTGAAAAGAAAGATGGTACGCCACACTGGCGGATCGTGGACACCAGTGATGGGGGCCTCAGTGGATGAGGCAGGGTCAGCTTTACTGAAGCTCATACCAGCTTGAGACAGCCAATTGCTAAATTCATAAGAATTTGGTGAGGTGGCTGCAGGGATGGTTCATTTGAGATGTCTGCCTGACGTGACGGGGTGCCTAGAGAGCTGCTAAAGCATTGTTTCCGCGTGTGTCTGTGAGAATGTTTCTGGAAGATATGGACCTTTAAATTAGTGGACTGACCCCAGAAGATCAGCCCTCATCCAATGTAGACATCATCCAATCAGTAGAGGCCTGAATGGAATGGAAGGCAGAGGAAAGGCTGATTTGTGGTCTTTCTCTCTCTCTTCTGGAATGAGGACCGCTTCCTCTCCTGCCATCGGACATCAGAACTCCAGGTTCTGCAGACTTTGGACTGGAGGACTTGAAGCAGGGGCTCCCAGGTTCTCAGGCCTTGGGCCTCAGACCACAAGTTTCACCATCCACTTCCCTGGACTGGGGCTGAACCCATGCTGTCCCTCCTGGTTCTTCATCTGGCAAACGGCCTCTTGTGGGACTTCTCACCCACCATCGTCATGTGAGCCGATTGCCCTAATAAACCTCCCTAATGCACATGTGTGTGCATATCTATATGTGTGCAGATAGACACAGACAGACAGACAGATAGGTTCTGCCTCTCTGGAGAACCATGACAGTTATTAAACACAGCCATTATTAAAAATTAAATTATGCAAGCCTACAATTAAACAAATTACATTAAAAACAAAGACTGGTCTCTTCCTAATTACCTCGCTGCACTTTGCTGATGTCGGTGCTCTTGGGTTATTTGCATCCCTTGGGCCTGTGGTAGAATTGGATACCACCCGTCTTTCCTTCCTGCTGGCCTGCTGGAATCAGCCATGAGGGAATATTTACACCAGGGAAACTGACCAACAATACAAATCAGAGCTTTGTTCTTTCCCTCCCAGAGAGCAATTGTAGACTTTGATCTGCACGCCATTTTGATTTGGGGGAAGTGACAGTGAGACAGGATTGAGAGAGCCAGGCTGACTCCTGGGCCAGTTTCTCATGAAACTGCATCATACATGACATAGTGTGGTGTCACGTGAAATGACACCTGCTGTGTTCACCAAGGCCTGCAGTGTCTGTTTGTCCCTGCTCCCCATTTGTCTGCAGTTTAATAGCTTGTTCCTCTGCACAAGTGTGACAGTGTCTATGTGCAGGTCTGTTCACACGCCCCTCTCCTCACCCCCAGTGAGCTTCCCTTGGCCCTCGCTGAGCTGCATCTGGGAGGTGGAGGACTAAGAAAAAAGTGAAGTCCACTTTGATCTTCTCAAACCTTGAACTCTCGCCTGGTGATATTGAGAACAGAAAGCTCCACAGTTGGTTGGAGTCACTCCATCTGGATCCTACTCTTTCTTTAAGTCCCCCGAGCCTCAGTCTGACCATCAGTAAAATGGGAATGGCGATGGAACTTGCCTTGCAGGGAGGTAGGAACCCTCTGTAAATGGTCTTGGTGTTCATGTGACAATGACAAGAGCTGGTCAAACCTAAGAATGACAGAGCTGTGAGAACTTTGGAGACCATCTTGTCCATTGAGGATACAAAGTTTGGGAGGTCCACCTGCGTGTTGGTCACAGTCCAGATTTCACTCACCTCTCCTCTCTAGTAGCCTTGATCCTAATGGGGTTCTGGTCAGCAAGAGCTGGTGGTGCCAGCCAGAGGGCCTCTCCCTTGCCCAGGGGGTGACAGGATCCCTAAACCATGGCACCAAGAGAGGCTGGGAGTGGCTAATTAGGCAGTCCAGAAAACCCTGAGGCCTCAGGCAGAATCGGAAAGCTCCCCCACACTCCAGACTCCTGCTGCAACCCAGCTCAAGGGATGTCGACCCCCAAGGTTAGCACCACAAGTAGCATTTAGCTGCTAGGGTTCCAGAGTCAGAGCAGTGGACCTTAACCCTGAGGATGAATGACCTTGGGCAGGTCACGTAACCTTGAGTCTCCAACAGAGGGTGACAGGCCCACTTCCTGGCATTCAGAGAGCTTGGGTTTGGTGGCATTCCTGTGACTTTCATTAATTCACCTCAGTCTCTTAGCAGCTGGGTGTCTTGAGCAAGCACTCAGCTAACATGGCTTTGTTATATTGTTTGTTTGTTTGTTTATTTGATCAGGGTCTTGCTATGTAGCTCAGGCTGGCCTTGAGTTTGAAATCCAACTGCCTCAGCCTCTAGATTGCTGGGATTACAGGTTTTAAGATCACTGTTTCATTAATGATACCAAAAAAAGAGAAGGATAGCCATGCAGGCCTTTAAGTAGAAAGTCACCTGTGCCAGGAGGCAGAGAACAGAACCTGTGACCCTGTTACTTCAGGCAAATCCTTTCCCCTCTTGGGCCTCAGTATCCCCATCTGTGAAGTGAGAGGGAATGACCCCAGGGGGTTTCTAAAGTCCCTTCTAGAGCAAGACTGTGACAATGCTCAGACAGGCTCCCATAGCCCATCCTGGGGTCCTGGGGTCCTGGGGTCCTGGGGTCCCCAGGGCTGCCTGACCCAGATTCTCAGCCCACTCTACAGGCTGTGATCCTCCCACCTGCCCACTCAGTCTCCCCTCCCTGCCAGAGAGGAGCTGCTTCCCAGTGCAGGGTCCAAAGAGCTCTGCTGCCACTTCACCTGCGATGGGGCTTTGTGCTGAGGCTTTTAAACCTCCCTAGTTCTAAGAATTGATTAGCCGCCTCCTTAATGGGCTCCTCTGCCTCTCCATCCGCCTGGCCTCCTCCAGGCTCATTGTTTTGGGTTATCGCTGCTGCAGGCCTGCTTCTCTCAACTTGGAGTGTCGCACTTGGAGCCACGAGCCACGAATCACTTTCCTCTTAGAGACAGAGAAGACAAAAAGGCCCCGGTCTTGCGTGGGGGGCTGGGGCTGAGCTGCTGCCTGTCACAGTAGGTAGCAGATTGTGAGCTGCCCCAGAGGCCCTGTTGGTTGCCCATATTGGGAGTGTTGGAATCTGAGCCCTTGGAGCTAGCCCTGAACCTGGCTAGAAGGCCCCACAGCTTGTCCCTCCTTCTAGCCTGGGTCCGTCATGTGCAGGTGGCCTTGCTGCAGCCCCAAAGCCTTTTTTCTCTTGTTCTTGACAAGGAATCCCCAAAAGTGTCACTTGGGGCCAATCCATCCCCTTCACTCCTCGTTTTCCTATCTCTAGGTAAGGAAGGCAAAACTCACGTCACCTTGGTAGCGTTGTGTTGGCGGACAGCCCTTGGTCCTCTGCCTTCCTTTACAATCAGGTCAATAAAAGTGTCACCTCGCCCTCCTCTTTTTAGTATTTATACTTCAGATCAATTCAAGGCCTGAAGCCTGTCGATCACCCTCCGATGAGCTGCAGAGATGTGCACACTAAAAAGGCTCGCCCGAGATGGGGCCAAAGAAGTTGCTGGGAAACAAGTCTTTTTCTCCCACACAGTACCTCTATTTGTTTGATCGTCATGTCCACCTTGGTCATAGTCCCTTAGTGCTATTCCTGTGATGTCGGGATTGCGTGTCTATGTGCCACTGCTATGTGTCCTGGCAAGTGTCACTCTTGTCACCAGAAGTCCGCAGTGGAAGTCTCAGCCGGGAAACCAATCTGATGGTCAGGGGCTGGTGTGTGGCACATTCTGTAACTGCCCCAGGAGGCATCTTGGAAAAAGAGACTCATGGCGGGCAAGGGAAGCCAACAGTGCCTGTGGCTGACTGGCCAGAGGGAGGACATGCTTGTGTTGGGCCATGTGACGCCATGCTACCAAGCTGACCACACCTGCCCGTAGTTCACATTTGCCAATAGTCCCCTCCTCTGGCCAGCAAAACGTGGCCATGGTAGTCACTTCTGACTTCGTGCTTCCAAGATGGCCTGGCAGATAACATGCCTGTCCATGGGCTGGGCTTGAGTGTCCACACAAAAGGACACGGTGACAGACTGTGGCTGCTCTTGCCAGTCCCTCCCAGCTCACTGTGGGTGACACTGCAGGGGACTGGAAAAGAGACTGTCCAGGCTTTCCCAGCAGAGGAAACTGTTTATAATTTAGGAAGCAGTAGAGCGTAATGGTGAGAAGTGGGATCTTGAAGCTGGGTAGGTCTGAGTCCAGGCCCAGGTCCCCTACTGAGCTCTGTGATTTGGGGCAAATGACTTAACACATCTAAGCCAGATCCCTAACCTATGAGTGGGGCAGAATAACAGCCTGATCAGCAGGTGCCTGATGGAACAAAGGGGAGGACACAGGTGATAATCTGGGCCAGGCATCGGCCCAAAGAAAGTGCTGGATCCTCTGAGCTGGCCTCCTGTCACTGCGTATATCTCATGCTCACCCAGTGCTGGGCTCTGTTTTAAGCACTTTTTGTGTTTTAGCTCATTGGATCCTCCATGATGGGACAGCTAGCCAGTCATCACAACAGTTTCTAGAAAACACCTTGCAGATCTGAGAACTTGGCTGGCATCAGTGCCAGGATTATGACAGGAAGGACTGAGGCAAGTGACCAAACTTCATGGGGGTCTGAAGATCTGTGCTGGGAACACCCAAAGGACAAGGGCCACATGCAGCAGCTGCTGCTTCTTGCTCATCCCCCTTCTCTTCTCTCTCTGCCTTTTTTGTTTTTAAGGTGAAATTCACATGAAGCTAGCCATTTGAAAGTTGTCATGACATTGAGCACAATGTCACGCTGTCACCACTACCTCGATCGAGTTCCTAGACTCTTCATCACCCCCAGGCAAACCCCATGTCCATCAGCAGCCACTCCCCACTTGCCTCCTCACACCCCAGTCTTGGCAACCTCCTGTCTGCCTTCTATCTGTGGACTTATCTGTTCTTGGAATTTCATAGGAATGGGGTCATACAATCAGTGTCCTTTGGCGTCTGGCTTCTTTCACTTGGCACCACGATTTCAGGTTCGTCGATGTGGTAGCAGGACCAATGCTCCATTTCTTTTTGGGGCTGGGTTATATTCCACGGCGTGGACATACCACATTTCATTTACCCATCATCTGCCAGTGAGCTCTTGTGCTGCTTCCACCTTTTGGACTGCTGTGGGTAACGCTCCTATGTCATGGGGTGCAGCAAGAATGCTTTGGATTTGAACTACAGTCAGACTTGCAATTCTCCCTTCCTGCCTCTGGGTCTTTGCATGTGCTGTCCACCCCTTGGCCCATTATCCCCTTAGCGGACTCCTAGCCATACTTTCTGAGCCCAGCTCCATGCTGCTTCCTCTAGGAAGCATCCCTCGCATGCCTAGACCTGACTGGTGCCCCCCTCTCAAGAATCTGCCGTCTCCCCTGGCCATCTTCAGGAAGTCTTTCTGCACAAGGATGTCATTGTACACCATGAGAATGGCACCGTGGCTGCTCTGCCCGCCCTGTGTGCTCAGAGTTCAGTGCATTGTATGTGCTTTAAAGTGTTTGTTGAATGACAGTATGGCCATCATTTCAGCAATTGCCAGTCTGGTGCCAGCTCGTGTGTTTTCGGACCTGAGAGCTGGCTGGAATGGCCTTCCTTTGGGGGTTGGGAATGGTCACCTGCAGTTATTATTCCCAGAGATAAAAGGTCATTGGGAGACTTGTTGATAAGAAATTGAGCATGAAAATGGGAGTGAAGCTGCCATTAAAAATGATTCCTTAGCGTCCTGTCATCGTTCCACTTAATATTAATGACACTTCACGCGCAGGCAGTGCGCACTCACCGTGGTGTGGTGTTGACCTTTTCTTTTATGCTCCTTTGGAGTGGATTCATCCCCAAAACTGTCCTCCTGCTCGCTTGTTCAAGAACTGTCACCATTGTTTACTGGCTCCAGCCACATGTGCTGCCCCCTCCCAGGCCAGCCAGGAAGCGGGCAAGTGCGCCTTTGACTGCTTCATTTTGTAGCTAAACGCCATGGTGGCTTCTGGAAAGAGGAGGACAATGTCTGGCCCTGGGGGGAGAGGGGCTCAGCTTTCACTAATAAGACGGCAGCAGAGAGATGACACAGATGGCAGGAAGGACTGCTTCAGTGAGGGACCGAAAGAAAATCACTCACAAGGGAGGCAGAATGAGGAGCCCTCAGGGGCAGGCACCCAGACAGCAGTGCCAGCTGGGGACACTGACCACAATGAGAAAGTGCCAATTAAAGCATTAACCCTGGGCTGGGGTACAGTGTGGGGCGGAGTGCTTGCACACATGAGCTCTGTCCCTAGGGCTGCGAAAAAAAAAGAGAAAATCTGTAGATTTGTGAACTAGATGCCAGAGCACTCAGTTGCACTGTGTTTCCTGCTTTGGTGGGCAAACTGCACTCTATTTCTTGTCCTTGGCATCATTGCTCTCCATCTGCCACTTGGGGAGGACCCCATCCCAATCCATGGGAGGGCAATGGCACAGCCAAACTGGCCTCTCTGAAATCTCCATGGGGGGGCGGTGCAGTCTGCCTGGCTCAGTGGTGCCCAGCGTGAGCCTGCACACAGCAGGCACTAAATAAATACTGGCTGAATGATAATTAGGTTACTTATCCCTGATTAATTACAAGCAACTCTCAATTGTCTTTGAAGAGATCGTGAGGAGAAGGCTGCATTTGTTTGGCAAGTACTGGGGGGGCCCTGCTACAAAGGCACTCTACCTCTTGACCCCACAGCCCCAGCCCTTTCTGGCTTGGTGATTTTTGAAGTAGGGTGTCATGGTTATGCCCAAGCTGGCTTGGACTGCAGTCCTCCTATTTATGCTTCTTGAATAGCTGGGATGACAGGTGTGGACCACTATGCTGCGATAAGGGGGTTTCTAGAACTTTTTACCCAGGCTGGCCTCGAACCATGGTCTTCCAGAATAGAAAGGATTATAGACTTGAGCCACTGCACCCTGCCTGAAAAATGTTTTTAAAAGCATGAAATGCTAAAAAAAAGAATCCTTCACTTTACTCAATGGGTACATTCCTTGCCTCAAACTGACTGAATCTCAGAGAGGTTAAGTGACTTCCTGCCATCACACAGATAGAAAATGGTGGAGTATGGGACATGGCATTTGTGTAAATGCAAGTTGGATGAAACCTTTTGGTGCAGAGGCCAGAAGCTTGTTCAGCAGGTCACATTATTTCCACCTGCAAACGAACAGGATCTCCTGATTTGCCCTGGTGACTGCTTCCAGCCCTCTGCAGAACGAGCTGCCAAGCTGAGGCACAGCTCAGGGCTCCCCTTCATGTATCAGATCACCCCAATCTCTCCAGGCGACAGGCTAGTCTTCCCTAGCCACCTAGCTTTGTCTTCAGTCCCCTTTAATTAAACAGCAACTCTCCAAGGAAAGCAATTGAATTATCCAATTATGTCCTCCTAACCTGATTGCTGTCCTTAACACCGTGACTTGTGACTCTGTGAAGCAGGTGTTGATGGGACTCACAGGAACCAAGGCTACTCCCTCTCCCTCCCACCCCACTCTTACTGGGGTGGGTTGTGTGTGTGGGGGGGCGGATGACACATTTCACATATTGTCCTAAATACCCCACACTGCTTGGGGCCTCAACTGCCCTGAAAGCAGAGTCTCCTCACACTGGCCTGGCCCCTTGGACCTCTGTGTGGCACAGAAAGTACTTGGTGCCTGTCTCTGCCGGTTCATTTTGTGGATTCATCCTGCAGCTCTCTGGTGGCCAGCTCCTGTGTGCAGGCACCCTGCCAGGAGTTGGGCTTGGAAGATGAAGTTCACTTTCATCTGGCCCCAGGCCCAGGGCAGAGCCTTCACCCTGATCAAGGGTGGGAGCTGTCAATTCACCCCCACCTCTGCTGGGCCCAGCTCAGAGCTCCTCTGGGAGAAGGGTTCAGGGCATCTTTGGGACAATAAATAATAGCTATTAAGATAAAATTTTAATATCGTGTGCATAGATAGTAATAACTCCATTTATTGAATGAGCTTTCTATGTAGCAAGCACTGGTTTCTTTGAAATTAAATGTAATTGTTTTCACTTTATAATTTGAAAAACTTCAAACCTACTACAGAACAGTAAAATTAACTTCTGCATCCCATTCCCCAAGATTCAGCTCGCCACGCTGCTTTCTCTCTCCATCATGGCTATTGTCACTGCTATGGCTGTTTGCTGACTCCTTGGACTGGAAGTCGCAGGCCCCAGGCCTCTCAGTGTGTCTGCTGAGAACGGGTCACTGGACGATGATGGTCAGACGGGGAATTTCACGCTGATGGAATACTGTGATCTGATGCATGGGCCAGGTGCTCTGATCATTCTACAAACCCCCCTGACACTTTTCTTTTCACAATTTTTTTTTCTTTCTGGCGGCACTGGAGTTTGAACTTGGGGCCTCATGCTTGCTAGGCAAGCGCTCTTACTGTTTGAGCCACTCTGCCGGCCCTGTTTCTGTGTTGGGTTTTTTCAAGATAGGGTCATGTCACGTTCCCATAGGCTTCTCATAGCTACTCTCCACAGGCAGGTGTGGTTCAAGGCCCCAGCCTATCTCAACCAATGGCTAGGCATGGTGGCACGGGCCTGTCATTCCAGCTGAGGAGGTAAAACTAAGAGAAAGAGGATCTCAGCCCCGGCCAGCTCAGGCATAAAATAAAACCCTATCTCAAAAAATAACCAGTGTGGCTGGGGACTAGGCTCAAGTGGTGGAGAGCCTGCCTAGCAAGTGTAAGGCCCTGACTTCAACCCTCAGTGCTACATCAAAAGGAAAGAAAGGAAAAGAGGTCACACGGGGTTGCAGCCAGTGCAGCAGGCGGAGGGACTTTCACAGTAGTGTTTTTCTGAGCAGGGGTGCGCACCACGAAGGGTGGTGTAGTGAAGGCGTGGCCTGCACAGCCGTCCGCTGTGTCACCTACTCCGATGGCCATAACTGAGTGGCTACTCTTCTACGGTGGCACCACAGCAGGTGACTCCCCCAGCCTCCCGCACGCCAGTCCCGCCTTGCGCAGGATGTATCAATGCCTGCGATGTCATCAGGAGACATTGGAACCATTGTCCACGTGGCCCATTGTGGACTTGAATGTTGTGATGTGGCACATGGCTGCATACGAATGCACCAGTAATTCTGGAAAAATCTTAGATTTACAGAAAAACTGCAAAGTCCCGACACCCTCTGCCCGGCTTCCCTGGGGCTACTGTCCGACTCAACCCACGTACACAGTCAAAACCAAGAAATTACCATGGATCCCGAGCTGCTGACTAACAAGCCTCGCATCTGTCCATCGATGACTTCTGTCCCAGGGTCTCACTTCCCTTTCTAGACAGCGCCACGTTAAGTTCTTGATGTGCAGGAGTCATTCAACCACCACTTCCTCAACCACCTTGTGGATAAAGTGTGCTGCTGCCATTCTAGAAAGAAGAGGAAACAGATCAGAGGGGGTGACATGGCTGCCCAAAGTCACACAGCTCAAGTGGTGGAGCTAGTGACAGGAAGAGGCAGGGCTCAAGGCCCAGCAGTGAGGCTCCAAAGATCACTCTCCCTCATGGACAGTGTGGATTCTCTGTGTCTGTCTCTCCACCTCTCTTTCCCTCTCTCTGTCTTTGTCCTTTGTCCCTCTCAGTCTCTCTAACCTCTCTGTCGCCTCTCTTCTCTCTCTCTCTTTTCTCTCTCTCTCTCTCTCTCTCTCTCACACACACACACACACACACAGAGCTTTTTGTAACTGGCTAATATAACAAGTTTTAACAATGTGTTAAATGTTAAGACATTCCCCTTACTTTACCCAATAGACACATTTCTGAAAAGGAAACTGTTTCTCTAGAAGAATTTGCTAGAAAGTAGCCCTGTCGCCATTGCTTGCTGGGTGTAAGAGTTTTGCATACTCTTTTTTTTTTTTTGGTGTTACTGGGGATTGAACTCAGGGCTTCAAACTTGAGCACTCTACCACTTAAGTCACACCCCCAGTGCTTTGAGCTTTTAGCTTGTTTTTCAGATAGGATCTCGCTAGTTTTGCCTAGCTGGCCTCAACCTTCATCCTCCTTCCCAAGTAGCTGGAACTATAGACAAATGCCACTACACTCAGTCCTGTACATGCTTCTTTATATGATCAATGCACAACCTTTGATGAGATGTGCTGCTATACCCATTTTATAGATGTGAAAATTGAGTCTCAGAGAGGAGAATTGACTTGTTCTAGTGGGAATAGCCAGTGCTTAGCTGAGTTGGGGGTTTAAACTCAGCTTTTTGTCCCATGACTTTGTCCTTAACTGCCATGAGAATTGGCTTACTTTCCAGGCTAAAGTAAGCCTGTCTTCAGGCATCCTAGCTCGGTGGTGGTGGAGAAAGCTGGGTGGAGGGACCAGAGGCTCTGGGGTTTTCGAGGGTCGCTCGTTAACTTGCCTCAGGGGCTCTGGTGCCCAGGGCGGTCAGGTCAGCTGGCAGGGCAGCCAGTGCCCCTCCGCCGCTCACTGGGGAGCTGCTAATCCTGGGCCCCACTTTAATAACGGGTCCAGCTGGTGGAGCTTTTATTTTAGCGATGTGTGAACGCTGTTGCTATGGATTGCAGCCTTACACCCAGGGAGCAGGAATTACCGGGCGGAGAAGCCACTCGGATTGTTTTCCCTTTTATCCAAATTTCTTTCCCCTCTGCGTGTTTCAGCCCCGAGTTTCATGTCAGCTTCGTGGAACGCTGGCGCTCCAGCCAAGGCGCTCGGTAGCTGTCTGCCCCTCCATCCTGGGAGGGAAGGGAAGGGGAAGGGGGGAGGAAATAGCTGTTTTCCCACCGTGATGAAATAGTATCCAAGGACAGAATGCAGCAAGGTCAGCCCAACCTGCCACACACCGGCTCCCCTTTATCAATAGGACAGTGCTCCCCAAAGTGCTCCCCCGCCAGACTGGACGCCTGTTAAAACTTGCCCTAGAAAATCTCTTCAAAGAAGGAGGGGCTGGGAAGCCCCCCACCCTGGGGTGTTTGGTTTCATAGGTCGGCAGGGAGTGTTTCTGCATGCTGTGTGCGATTGGAGCTCTGGGCTCCCACTGGGCAGAGCAGCTGGGCCGCCTTGGGGCAGGGGCTTAGCTACTCTGGGCTTCTGAGCTCTCATTTGTAGACAAGGGGGCGCAGACAGCCCCAGCACAGGGAAGTGGGCATCAAGGAGATGCCGGTGAGGTTCAGAGCCTGGCACACACTGCTCGGTAATGGGAGTCAGAAACCATACTACTTTTTAAAAAATATTTTAAATTGACACAAAAAAATTAGGCATATAATATGATGCTCTGATTCATGGATACCTGCTGTAATATTCACATCAGAGCAAGCACCCCAACATTATTTCTTTAGTAAATTTATTATTGTGGCGAAAACATGAAAAAGCCTTGTAGCTTTTTTTTTTTTTTTTTAAGGTACTGGGAATTGAACTCAGGGCATTGCACTTGCTAGGCAGGTGCTCGATACTGGGGACTGAACCACATCCCCAGTCCTTTTGCTATTTTTAGTTTGTTTTTCAGATGGGGTCTTGAGCTTTTGCACAGACCCTGTATTGGACCATGATCTTCCTACCTCTACCTTCTGAGTAGCTGGGATTACAGGCATGTGCTACCACACCTGGCCCCTCTTCTGGCTTTTTAAAAACCTACAGTCCATTATTGTTTATCTGCAGTTGGCCTTCTGTGAAGTAGAACACACCTTCTCTTCTCATTGCCACTATCACTTCTCTTTCTTCTTCTCGGCCTCCCCTGCCTCCCCTTGGGCAAGATGAGATTCCAAGGAACACCAGGAAGGTAAATGAGAGCAGGACCTCTCAATGTGGCTGTCTGAGACAGCACCTTGTCTTGTCTGTGGCAGGTTCATTTTTTGGTGGCAGTACTGGGGTTTGAACTCAGGGTCTCACACTTGCTAGGCAGGCGCAGTACCACTTGGAGTCACTCCCCAGCCCTGTGGCAGGGTCTTGGTGTCCTTGATATTTTGTGGAAATTCTGCGCTGAGTGCGGGAGCTCAGGCCAACCATTCTGAGCAGTAATGGGAGAGAGAAACCCAACATGGACCTCCCCATGTCCTACCAGAACCAGAATCTATTTCCAAGTTGTGATTGTCAGGCTACGTGTGTGCCTAGGAATAGCTGACAGTTGAGACAATTCTATTCAGGAGACAGAGATGAGCCTGTGTGATAGCAAGAGCTAGGAGGAAATTTGATTTTAAATATACCAATAAGCATCTATGCTAAGCCTATTAATCCAGTAACTACTCAGCTTTTCCTAAGCACACAGAGTCATTTGAAATCCATAGCACTGGATGCTTCTTACTCACTGTTGTGCACTCATTCAGCTTGCACCTATGATGGGCCGGACCCAGTCAGGCCAAACCTTTCCATGAGGAACTATGGCCTGGTGAAGGGAGAAGGGGCACCAGCCATCAGGACACCACAGTGCAGTGTGGCAGGGTCCCAAGTGAGGAGAAGACAGGATCGGGGCAGGTGTATGGTCCTGGGATCTCTGGGATCAGTCACCATCTGGCCAGCTGCCTCCTGACCCATTTAGGACTCACAAGGGTGGAATCTGACCAGCCTTGTCCTCTGTTATTGTCCTGGAGCAGGCCTGTAGCACAGCCCCAGCGGTTTCTTGCTGGACAGATAACCATTGCTACGACCTACAGACATCTACTACAGGCTACAAAGTGCAGTGCTCTTGGCATTGAGAGCCTGTTTAATGCACCATAGTTGCCATTCCTGTCTCCTTTTGTAGGTGAGAGGGCTAGGACAGGTGCAGTTACTCACATAGGATCACCCAGTGAATGAATGGCAGGGTGGGATTCAGATCAGGTCTCTCCCAAGGTCTTAGGCTCCTCCAACCCCCTACTCCAAGGCCAGACCTCTTTCTCTCAGCACCTGCTGCCTTAGAACAGATGAGGCAGATAGAGGCTGGTGAGGGAAAGACAGGCGGGAAAGAAGGGCAGGAGGGTAGACGGGAGTCAAGAATATCTAACGTGCACTGTCTCTGCATCTTGTGATGCTGAAACTCAAGAGCCCCCTGACTCAGCAGGATATTAATAACCTGGCCGGTCTGGGGAGGGCAGCTCTGCCAGGAAGGAGAACAGCAGGGCAGCTCACACACCACCTGGACTCACCTTGTCTGTCTCCCACACAGGGGAGCTCCCAGAAGCTCCAAGGAACAGACTCTAGTCTGGACCTCCATCCCCAACACAGAGACTGGCATACAGCTGGTGCTCAATAAGTAACTGTGAATAGATGGGGGGCGGGGAACTGTTGGAAAAACTAAGCCTCAGATTCCCTGCTGCAGAAACATTTCTCTCCCTGCTTTCTCATCTGGTAATCACAATGGACACTGTGGCTTGATCCATGTTTAATGTCACTTTCAACTAAAGGCACTGCCCAAGCACCTGTCTGTGTCAGAAATGGTTGTAAGCTCTCTGTAGAGATGAATTCTTGCCCTCTGGCACGGGGGGAGCACCATGAGGTCCACCATGCCTCTTCCTTCTCCCAAGCAGACATGAAAAGTCCATTGCTAGGCAGTCATGACTAGTCAATTGCAGAACTGGGATCCCTCTCAACACAGCCTCTTGGGTAGGCAGAAACCATATAAAATGCAGTGCCAGGATGGGGGTGTTTCTTGAGTGGTATAGCATGTATCTAGCATGTGTGAGGCCCTGGGTTCAGTCCCCAGGCCCATAAGAAGGAAGGAAGGAAAAAAGGAAGAAAGGAAGGAAGGAAGGAAGGAAGGAAGGAAGGAAGGAAGGAAGGAAGGAAGGAAGGAAGGAAGGAAGGAAGAAAGAAAGAAAGAAAGAAGGGAAGAAAAGAAAAATAGCAGTGTGGTAGTATAGTGGGTGAGCTAGGCTAGAAGAATTGCATCACCCCAAAGTCTGGGCTGTGTGTGTGTGTGTGTGTGTGTGTGTGATCAGCAGTGTTAATCAGAACAGCCAGTCGCCTGCCCTGCCGCTGTGCCTTGTGCTATCCCAGAGAGCCACTGGGTTTGGGAGAGGTCTGGAGCAGACAGGCTGCACAGCAGCAGCCCTGCGCACAGAGGCCTTGTGCCAAGGGGTTCTTTCTGCACATGCCATGTCATACCTGGCCAAGGAGTTCCAGTCTCACCTTGGGTCCCCAAGACCCTGCAGACATGGAGAAGGTGCATGCTGGACCATTCCGCTACAAAAGGAGAGTCCTGAGATAAAGGACGTGTTGTGTGAAAGCATCTCTGAAGCCCACGTTGGCAAAAGTAAACATTGAAAGCCTGGAGGTTGGCCTGCTACTGGTCACTGCCTCTTCATCCCCCGAGGACACTCTCGCTACTCAAGACTCACCTGTGCTATGCACAAGCGAGTTAAGGTCAGGCCTCTAACGAGCCTGCTCTCCATGCATACCTCCCCTCTCCTTGGGGAGTTGTCATTCTGTTGATTGTTCAGGGAAACATTTGTACCAAGCGAGCTCAGACTCTTGTATCAGTCAGGAAGGGATCTGGGAGGCAGTGGATCATCTGAAAATGTTAGCACTGGACAGACTCTCAGGTGGCTCCAGCTCCACCCCTCCCCTGAGGGGTGCATCATGATGCATCATGATGGCAAAGCTAGATTCTGAAATTGGTAGGGAGGGCTGAGAGAAAGGAAATCAAGTCCAAAGTTATTGAGATCCCAGACCAGAAAGAAAAGCCTGCTGGGAGTCCTGCATTGGGTGGGTGTGAGGAGTCATGTCCTCCCAACTCTCAGATGACACAAAGAATGAAAGTGACTAGCTCTTACCTACCCCATGGACCTGCACTTACTCAATCAAAGGTGACAAATGAGTGAAGGATGGGGACAAGAGGCAGAGGAGCCAACGATGACTTCCAGAGTGAGGACAAAGGCTCATTAGGATCCCAGGACTGGAAGGAGCCCTCCTAAAAATGGAGTTAAGTTAAGTTTGGACAACCTTGATGTCATGGGGAGTGGCCAGCAAAGCCCACACAGCAAGGGACCAGTCAGCATCTGGAGCTGTCTCCATCCATCAGCTATGTGCCATTAAACGATAAATTGAAGATTCAGCATCGAGAATCTAGAGTATGGCTACCTGCAGCATTCTAGGGAGATGCCCTCCTCCGAGGGGAAAAGATGAATGCTAGGGAGAAAGAGGGACATTGTCTCACTGTGTGTCACAGCCAGGACTGCCCCAAAGCACCGACAACGGGCTGTTTGGGGAAGCAACACTGTGCGTCCTGTCTCGGCAGGACTCAGACAAGGGCAAGGGCTGAGGTCACAGGGCTCTGACAATTCAGAGCTCTGACACAGCAGGAGTTTGCAAGCCAGTTGTGGCTTCATAGTGGATGATTTAATGAGGACAATGTTGCATGCCACACGGTGCGGTGCGTATGGGCATGTGTGAGACCAGGCAGGAGATGCCTATCTGATTGTTTATGTCTCTCCCAGTGGGTGTCTTCAGAATTGTCAGCTGCTTTTGTTCCGGGACTCTCGCTCCCAGTTAGCCACCCTCGGTGGTTGGTCCTCACTGGACTCTGTGTGCTTGCACCTGGGGGCTTTGGGGTTGGGGTCCACCTGGGTTCATCCTGAATGATGCCAGTGATCCAGGAGCATAGGTGGGGGTCACAGTGGGGGAGGAGTTCTCAGAGGCCACTCCATGGTCCATGGTCTTCCTGGGGAAGCAGGAGGAACAGGGCTGGGCCACCAGAGCAGGTATTTCTATAACTGGGTCAATTATTTTGTGATCAACACATGTCTGAGAGGAAGACCACATCTGCTGTGCCCATATAACCTGCTCTGTGGGGCAGATAAGGAGCCAGCCTGGGTGGGAGGGAAAAGCTGTGTCCTGAGAGAAGCCTGCTCCAGCTCCTCCCTCACTTCCCCCCCATCACCTGCAAACACCCTGCACCTGCCCACCTGCCAGGAGCCCCATGAAAGGAGGATAGAGGAGAGGGAGGCCACTGGCTCAGTGGCTGGGCAGAGCCAGCTCCTGCTTCCCAGGCTGAGAGTCAGCATAGTCCCGAAGGGAAGAGGAGGAGTGGGCTTGTGGAAGGTCAGGTGCAGATCCACGAGCCTTTTTGAGTGTTGGTTTGCAGAGGAGACACCTCAGCTGGGGGCAGACCTAGGGTGGGTACCCCCATTATTTCCTAGGCTCAACACCATTATTCTGATGCAGCAGTCTCCTCTGTGGGTCACACAAGAGTCTTGGACTTTGTCACCGTGGGAGTGGACAGTCGGTCCTGCCCTTAGGGCTTGCTGATGATGACCCCTGGCCTTCCACTGGTCTCTGGGAGGGGATAGGGGTCAGAGGAGACCCTTAAGCCAAGCACGACCATCAGAGCCACACTCACTACAGGTGCTGTCCGCCAGCAGAGCCCTGTGGAATGACCACATGCTTTTTCAGTGAATCCTCCCACCAACTGCAGGGGTTCTGATTATCCCCACTTGACAAATGAGGATACTGAGGCTCAGCTAGGCGGGAGTCGAGATCTGAGTCCCCTTGCAGCCCAGGTGGTGCTGATGTTGGTGCTCGGTTTGAGCTTTCCTGCCTCCTAGCCTGAGAGGAAGACTCGCCTCTGCAGTTGACTTGGTTTTGCCTAGTGTTTTTGGCAATACTGCCAGGCTGGTGCACTCAGAGCAGAGAGTGTGTGTCTGTGCACACACTCACACTCAAATCGCACCCCCCCTCTGGCTTGACCCGTATCTGGCCATAGTAGGTGCTTAGAAAATCTTTGTGAGGTGCATGGCAGCTTGGGGCTGTGACATGGATGGTCCCACTAGACTGGCCACACTCCAAACTCAGAACCCTGTGAATCTGTCATCACTAGGGCCTAGTGGAATCCTGCATCCAGTAGTTGCTCAAGAATAGTCCAAAATTGCCTCCTGAGGTCCCAGCTGGTGAGCCAGGTGGTTACCTGGTCCCACTGGAGGACAGAGGGGTTCTGAAGCTCCTTCACATCCTTCGAGGAATCCCCAGAGACCCAGGATCCTTGGGCATGAACAGCTGGTCCTTCCCAGAGGGTTTCTAGGCCAGAGGCTTCTTGCTGATGACCCCTGGCTTTCTGCTGGCCCCTGGGGGAGGGGGTGTAAGAAGGGTCAGGCTTCCTTCCTGAAGCATTCACCCCTCCCCTAGTGGCCCAGCAGCTTCCCTGGAGGAGACTCGGCTCTTCCTCCTGGACTGAGCTTCATGTTTCTTCTCCCTGCCATGTCCCTGGGATCTCAGGAAGGAGACATCCCAAGGGGACCCACAGTCTGGAGGGATCCTGGCCGGGCCTCTGGGGGAAAGAGACCCAGCGGGCAGAGACAGAGCAGGTCAGGGTGTTTCCCATTCACCAGAACCCATTCTGCCTGCCCAGGTGCCTGTTTGCTGTGCGCCCTAGAAAAGGTGCCAAGTCACTCCTGGCTGTGTATCTTCTGCTGACCAGTAACAGCTGCCAAGGCAGTTCCCTCCCAGGGGCACTGGGAAGAAAAGCCTAGAATAATAAGCTAAAAAGTTTAGGACTTTTTATTTTATTTTTATTTTTTGGTAGTATTGGGGTTTGAACTGATGGCCTCACTCTCGCTAGGCACGCACTCTATCATTTGAACCACTCTACCAGCCCTTTATTGGGTTGAGAATTTTCAAGATAAGTTCTCAAGAATGAACTGTGGTCCTCCTGATCTCTGCTTCCTGAGAGTAGTCAGGATTACAAGTGTGAGCCACCAACACCTGGCTATAACTGAGACCACACATCAGTGAGCCCAGGTTCACTGAAAAACCCAGGACAGAGTCCTCTTCTCATCTGAGCAATGGGGAGAAAAATAGCATGTCTCGCAGAGTGGGGAAGGGGAGGCCCAGTAAAGTGCTGTGCACCTGCCTGGGCATGCAGTACCAGGGCCACTATACACTAATCACTTTCTTGAAGCCAAATAGATTTCAAGCATTTGCTCATCAAATCCTTATGCCATGCTTAGGTCTTTGGGTGACATAATCTCCATCTTCCAGATGAGACATCTGAGGCTTAGCAAGGTAAGTCCTTGGTTCAAGGTCACAGAGCTAGAAAACAGGGAGCAGGAATGTGAGCCCAGCATACTTGACTCTAAGGCTCCAACTCCCAAAAACTACTCTAGTCAGTGCTCATTTCAGATCTGGAAGGAGCCCTCCAACTTGACCTATCATCCCATTGTTTAGCTAAGAAAACTGAGGCCCAAAGAAAGGAAGAGACTAGTTACAGAGCTGCCACTGGTACAAACAAGCCTAAGGTTCCTACAAATTCTCTCACATTTATTGAGCACTTACTAGGGTTCAAGTTCTAAGGGCTTTCTACACATCATTTTATTTAGTTTTTATGCTAACCCAAGGAAGAAACTATTGATTCCATTTTTCATTTGGGTAGACTGAGGCAGAGAGGGGTATAGCTTACTCAAGGTCACACAGCTAACTAGTGACAGAGGCATGACTACAAACCAGAAAGCCAGGTTCTCGTGCCCTCCTCAGAGCAGCTTTGTGGTCCTGCTTCCCACAGAGCCAGGCTAGCTGTGCCCAGCCTGGGGGGCAGGAGAGAACGACGACAACAACAGGCAGACTTGTCTGCCAAGGAAACTAAGTCTGCAGGGCTCCCAGGGCATGGTCACCCTCTGGGCAAGGCAGGGTGCTCAGGAAGGTGGGCACAGAGCTGGGGCTGGCAAGCCTAGTCTGCCTAAAGACCATTAGCCCCCTGCCTCTGCGAGTGAAGTTTATCCAACAAAACTCAGAGAAGCAACAAACACATCCAGCTTGATGTGTGTCTTGTTGTAGGCAGTGCACACCTTGGGAGATGTGTGGATGAAAGGCACCATATAAAATGCAATCAATTATGAATCACCATTACTGAATTAATCACATGTATGATTAATATGGTAATAATAATTAATGGGAGTATGGTCTGGAGATTAGAGCTGAGAACTGGCAGGGAGGAGCCGGAAGTGCTTCGTGCAGGCTCTGCCACAGCCTCTGCTTCTGTCACCGTAGGGACTGCTCTGGGCTTGGGTCTTGGTCTCTCCCACCTGGCCCCTAAGGGGCCCAGGGATGTCTAGAAACCCCTGAATGGTCCTGGGCTAGGACACAGGCTCTTCCTGCCAATTTACAGTTGCATCTCAACTGCTCAAGGTCAAGAGGAGGAAGAGTTTCTAGAAAAATCCAGATCTTAGCCTGGAACAAATAAACAGAGTGAATGAAACCAGAATGAGAATGTGGTAGGAGAGGCCTTGGAGCGTCCCCTTGACTTTAGTCAGTGGTCTGAGCCCATTTGCTCTTCTGTCCTTTTGTCTGTCTGCAGTAAGATTTGTCTTTTCTCAGAAATCCCCAGAGGGTTGGATCTCATCTGTTACCTCTCATTGCAAAGCTAGTAGTTTATTTCTGCATGGGACTTTCTAATTTCCTGTTACTTGCCTCTCCCAGGCTTATTTCTCATTGTAAAAGAGTCAAGCAACACAGAGCGAATATATATACCAGAAAGCATGCCGTTCCCGACCTCCCTTGCTTCTACAGTCTCTCTGTACATAGACACACGTTGATTAAGAACATATTCATGTGTATGATTATACGCAAATCCTTTAAAGAAGCAGATGGGGTAAAATCAAACGTATTGTTCTGCAGAAAGTAGATGCTACTCACACAATTCAAATTAGAGCTGCACAGTGAAGTTCACCCACCAATGAAGGTGATTAGGAAGCTGATCTGGGGGAGATTCATTAACACTTTCCTGCCTCCGGTGCTTAGCTTCTTCTCACTGCCTGCAAAAGGTCATTTATCAGAAAGCACCTTAATGCAGTTTAGAAATGAGTGTCCCTGGACCACCTGGTCTCTACATGGCTGGAATCCTATTTATTCCTCAGTGTGGAAGAGAAAGCAAGGAACACTATCTCCTAGAGGCTGCTGGGGAGTGCAGCCAATTCAGGATTGTAGCAAGGGCCCAACCTCCAGGGCAAATCCCCTCATTGTGCAGATGGGGAAACTGAGGCTGAGAGCAAGGAAAACATCTCTCTAGGGCTACACAGCTAGTTAAGGGCTGAGCCAAGGAAAGCCCATTATCCTGACTCTGAGCCCAGTGCCCTTTCCGCTGCACCATGATTTCCAGGGTCTAAAAATGGGAGCCGGTCCTGAAGCCTGTTGGTATCAGCTTACCCCAGAGATGAGGAGTAGTGGTGCTAGAGTTGGGGTGGGAGGCACTGGAGCAGTTTCTAGTGCATGTGGGTCACTCAAGCCTCCCTGGCAATCACAGGGAGGATGCACCCAGGTCCCCCACTGTGTTTGGACAAAGTAGGAACAGAAAGCATCTTCCTCCATGCCTCGCTGGCATTCCTGACAGCATCCAGTCACTGTGATGATGAAGCAGCAGGGCGTTTCCTGGCAATTGATGACCCTGCCTGGAGGGGACAGCAGGCTGAGGCTGACCTGGTCATCACTCACCCTGCACTGCTGCCTGCAGGCAGAATATTTCAAAATCAGATCTTGAGATCTGTTGCCATCCTCCAAGGAGTTTCCTCCTGGGTGCCTGGGAGCCAGGGAGCAGTGAGAGCATGTGCAAGTAAACACTCGGTGGCCCTATTTGAAGACCTTAGAGTGGGGCTTGCCATTCACATTTCACAGATGGGCAACTGAGGTCCTGAAGCAATCTATACCATGCCTCAAGCTAGCCAGCAAGTCAAGCCACTAGCAGGTGCCACCTGGGAACCCGAGAACCCTGCTTCCCAGACAGAATCTTCCTTAGCTGTGTGACCTTGGGCAAGTTACTTAACCTCTCTAAGCTACCTTGAAGTTGACACTGCTGATAGCAGTGAAGTCACAGTTCTTTGGGAATCTGGCCTAAAACAGCTGTTTAATAAATATTATCATTATTACAGCAGGTGACAATCTAATTGTGCATCGTCTGCCTGCCTTGTCATAAGATTCCAAATGTTACTCAGTCCTACAAACCTGTCTTCAGTTTTAGGAGGAACCAAGAATAGGCAAGGGTTGAGGTGGAGGTAAGCCCCGTCAGTGAGGTAGGACACTGAGTTGCCATCTCCTGCTCCCATTTCTGTTCTGACACCCTCTGTGACCTTGGGCCAGTCTCTCTCTCTTTCTCTCTCTCTGTCTCTCTGTCTGTCTCTCTCTCTCCCTCTCTCTCTGTCTCTCTCTCTCTCCCTCTCTCTCTGTCTCTCTCTCTCCTCAAGCCCTTTGTTCTTGATGCATCCAAACGACAGTGCTGCTTGCTTGAGCACTGCAGTAAGAACCCATCCCAGGAGGCCAGGAGCACCCGAAAACCACATGTGCTCCTGGAAGACTGAGGAAGCCCTCCCTGCAGCCCCGGAGGCAGCCTGGCAGGAAACCTCCAGAGGGCTGGAGAGCCCAGGGCTGCCCAGTGTTGCCAGCTCAGTGGCCTCTGCCCAGCCCCTGCAGAAGTCCTCCCACGCCCTCCTCCGGGCTGGCCCCAGGGAAGCAGAGAACCTCTTAGCCAGGCCCCTCCTGCCCCCCTACTCTGCACTCCCTGCCGAGCTGGCTTGGCTTCGTCAAAAGCAGGGCCCATCAGGGTGGAGGCGGCGATGTGTCAGCTGGTATTCAGGCTCTGGTTGTGCGCTCAGATCGCTCCCCCTCCCCATCTCCCCAAATCCACCCACCCACCCCTTTACCCACTGCTCGGGGCCTTCTGGGTGGCAGCACTTCAGAGAGAGACAGACAGACAGACAGACCGACAGAGGAGCAGCCTTGAGCCCTTGGCTGTTGGGGGTGGGGGAACTGACTCACTTGGCCCCTGCTTGGTGCCGATGGGGCAGCTCCAAAGCCCATGGGTTCTGGCACCCCGTCAGGCCCCTGGGTTTTGGAGAAGGGAGCTGCAGCCCCGCGGTGCCTGACCCGAGCCGGCTGAGGATGCGCTCTGCGCGCCGGGACTCGCTGGCCCCCGGGCCGGGAGGCGATGTGTAGGCAGCGACCCCCCACAGCAGGCTCGCTCTGGCGGCCGCCTGCTGGGGCCACCCTGGCCGCGGGCCCGCCGGGACGCCCCTGCTGGCCGCGCGCGCCTCTCCCCCGGCCGAGGCGCGTCCCCCGAGTCTCGCAGTATTTCCTTCCTGCACCTTTAAGAAGACCGTTGCTCCGTGGTGGGATGGTGTGTTAAAGCCACACAGAGGAAGTTACGCAGCCCGGATCAGACCGAGAGATAAAAGCCCCGCTGGTGATCGTGAGTGATGGCCAGAGGATTGAGTCCGGGCATTAACTTGGAGCGGAGTGCGGGGGGAAAGTGAAGCGCCCAGCCATCTGGCCGGCGCCGCGCAGGGGGGGATGCCCCGGCGCCCCGACGAGCAGCCGCGAAGCCCACCCGGGCCGGGGGCTGCGCCGCGTGCGAGCGCCGGTCCCCCCCTGGCCGCCCAGCGGGGGCAAAAAGTTTGCACTTGTTAGCGGCGACCTCCCGCTCGGCCCGGGCGGGCGATGCGGGCGGCGCGGGCGGCCCCCTCCCCCGGCCCGCGTCTCCGGGACGGCTGCGGGCGGCCCCCCCGGCGGCCGGAGGGCTCCCCGGCCCCAATCTGACGGCGGCGGCGGCCACAGCGGCGGCGGGAGCCCCGGCTCGCTGTCCTCCGACCCTCGCCCCCAACCCAGCGACAGCCAGAGGGTGCCGGTCCTCGGCCTCCCGGGTCTCCGCTCCGGGAAGCGGCTCCGAGCCCGGGTAAGGCGGGCGGGGAGCGCCCGAGAGGCGAGCGGGGGAGCGATGCTGCAGCCCTGCCTGGCTGGTTTCATTTTGCAAGGGCTTTGGTGACCGTGCAGGCTCTCCCGGGGCCCAGGAGCCACTTGCAGCGGCCCAGCCGAGGCTCGGATGCAAAAGTTATTTTGTAGCGGCTGCTACCGAGCCAAGGGCTGGAGTCGCCCGAGAGGGGTGTGTTGTGAGTGTGCGTTTGGAGCGGCAGCTTAAAGGAGTAGCCTGTCTTTCTGGCTGGCCTCCCCCAACCCCGCACCCCTTCTTTTTCCATCTCATGTGCGTGTGTGGGGTGGGGATGGACGCTACAAGATTGCCGGGATGTGTGTGTGTTTATGCAAATATAATTAACCCTTCTCTCGCGCCGCACCCCCATACCAACTGAATCGCCATCACCCAGGGCCACCCCGTCTCGTGCCCTCCCATCTCTGCAAACTGAGTTGCACGGAGAACTCTCGGCCAGCCAGGTTGGAAACTTCTTTGCGTGCTGTGGAGGGGGTCGGTAGGTGTGGGGGTGGGGCGGGGACCGGCGCGATCACCGTGCCCAGTCGAACTCAAACTCAGGGGAGCAGAGGCGGCGGGAAGGCGGGAAGAGGTCCGCGGGCTCGCGGGGTCCGCCCGCCCCGGAGTAAGTTGCGGGTCTGGGTAGGGGGCAGCAGCGGCAGGGTCGTCGCTGGCAGCATCTCAGGGGGGAAAAGGATGCAACGCATTCCAGGGCGCTTTGCTCGGTGTCTTTTAATTAAGGGAGGCGGTGCCAAATGAGGGGCCCCCTCGCTGCCGGCCGGGTCTTTATTAAAGCCGTGATTAATTGCTCTGGTGGTTTGCACCCAACTTTGGAAAGGCAAAAAGCAGCGGCGAGCTTGCGGGGCTCATCCGTGTGCTGTGCACACGGTTTGCAGCCGGCCAAGAGCGCGGACCCCACTCTTTGGCTCTGCGGTCCGGGGCTGGCCGGTGGTTACCCACCCGCGGGGCCCCGACCACCCCGCCGCGGAGACCTCCGGCTCGTGTCCCGCCCCCCAGCACCCAACTTTCCCGGGCTCCCTGGACGCTGAGAGGGCGTCAGGGGGGAGCCAGAGGGCCGGAGAAAGCGCCGTTTGGAGCGAGGGGCACCCAGTCGGCGGAAGACGCCCACTGAGGCGGCGGTGAGAGCAGGACACCTGCAGGGCCCAGCCCAGGCGGGGGACGGGAAGGTGACCCCGGCCATTAGGGCTCCCCTTTCCTTCCTCGTCCCCCCTTCCAACCTCTTCTAGGGCAGATTTCACCCCCTGCGCTGTCCCACTTGGAAGGCAGAAGAAACGTCGGGTGGGCTGGGACCCCCGGGACCCCCCCAGCGCCTCCCCCCAGTGTCCCCCTGGGGCCTCGCGCCCGCCGGGGCGAATTCCCACGAGGCTAAGGCGCAACCCGCAACTCCGACGGGAGCCTGCTCCGGAGCCCAGCCAGCTCCGAGAGTCGCTAATTCAATAAGACAGAGAAATCTGAGTTCAGAAATCCTGCTAAAATCTAATTTTCGGGTTTTAATACCCTGGCTATCAGCCCCCCTCGGTTCCTGAGGACTCTTAAAAGAAAATACAGCGCATTGATTCTATTTGTTTCTGGGTGCTGCAGTTTCTTAATAATATCAGGTGAAGATTTATTTTTCGAGGAGAAAGCGATCTACCAGGATACAACCTCTTACTCTGAAATCTCCACTGCCGGCTTCCCACTCCCTGCTACCCGCCGTTATTCCGGGGATGCTGGTGTCTCTCCCCCTCCCCCCTTTTTTCTTTTTGGCAAAAATCAACTGTAATAATCGAGTGCTGAGCTCATAATTCTCGCTACGATGCCAGCAATGCCCAATTGATTGACTGGTTGTAAACACATTTTCCCCTAGCAGATTTGTTGTTGACGGCTTCTTCCCCCCACCCAATTTTCCAGGGAGTGCGTGGCATTTAAGCCAACAAAACTGCAAAGCAATTAATAGATTTGTGAGCTGTTTTCTGGGCCTCCGGCCTCACTGCCTCCCCTCCAGCCGAGGCCGCTTCCAGTGCTTTCCCAGCCCTGGTCCTGCAGATGAAACCCAGAGCTGGGTCCTTCCTGTGAGCTGCAGCCTGGCGCCCTGGTTGTCCCCAGCCATCAGGAGCTCCCTACCTGTTAGTGAACAGTCGGGAGTCGGCTGTTGGAGGAATTAATTAGGCGCACGCTGTTTTCTGGGCAGCTCCGAGCTTGAGTAGGGAGAGACATCCAAACCCTTTGCCGGCCACCGCTATTTTATTTTTACTACATTTTCTCAGGTTGTAAAAATAGACGCTGAATACGTTCTTTCCTGAGAGTTTTCTAGCAAAGGAGCGCATTCAAGGCTGGGAGGCACTTTCTATAACAGATTTCTTTTTAAACAGGCAAGGGTGAGATGTGAAAATGTGATCCTGCCTGGGGCCTCATTCATCTGCATTAGGAGCCCTTCACCCAGAGAGGGGGGCAGGGGCCACCTTAACGCAGATGGATGAGTTCCACTCTGGGCCTGGAGGAGCAGGCTGGCTGGCTCTGGGGGTTCTTCCTGAGGGAGGTGCTCAGTGGCCAGACCCTGGCTGGCAGTGTCACCACTCTGTATTGTCATTTCTGGCAGGAGTGTGTTTGTGTCTGGGTGGTGAGTGGGGTTTCATGGAAACACTGGCTAACTCCTCTGAGACCTTCCACCTACAACGGCTCAGAAGAATGTCAGGTGAGAGTCAGGCTGCTGTATGTGTGTGTTGGGATTTAAACAAAACAATCAGGGGTATAATAGCCAGAATAATTAATAACACAGGCATTCTTGCTGTAACTCACTGCAGTGACCTTTGCCCTACTGGCCAGTATTTTTAGCCAGGGTCCCATTCTGGCTCAATTCAAATTCTTCTGATGGTGTAGCAGGAGGCTGGGAACACACCATGTTTCAGGAGTCATGTATTCCCTGATGTAACATTCCCATGAGTTATATCTATTTTATCTTTTAAATAATTACCAGAGGCTTAAAATAGTAAAGCAATAATCTCAATAGTGATCCATTTATAGATGTACCCTCCAAAGATGATGGCACAATATTGGCCCTGATCAGAAAAATCTAATGACAAAAACATTTTCATTTCTGAGGAAGCCTTCAATATCCTAGTTTGTTATTGATAAAAAAAAATTTTTTTTAATTGTACCTCCAACTGGGGACCTGTTTCTTCATTGCTGGCCTGCCCTGTTGATCTGAACCTATAGTTATGGTCACCTCTCTCTACCTACCCGGTCTCATCACCTAACTTGAACCGTTTTGACATTCTGGCTGGTTAGGCATGGTGTTTTCAGGCCATTGTCAAGTCTCAGCTCCTGGGGGATGTTTTAGAGGGTCTGGACCCTCAAGCAGGGGCACTTCCGCTGGACTAAACCCCTGTAAGTGAGGTGTATCATATTGTTGATGGCGTGTCCAGTCTCTGAATGTGCAACTCCGATATTAACAAAAACAGCCCAGCCTTCTCAGGAGGCCTTGCTGATGCAGCCTCATCTCTGCATGTCTTGCAGAGAGCTTCTGTTCTTCCTCACTAATACACCCCTCTTTTAATTTGTTGCAGGTGCTGTTGATAAGCCCTCCTCTCCCTTCTTCCCTCTTACAATGAAAGACAAACTAGACCCCGGGTACCTGGATGGACTGAGAGCCAAAGTCTCAGGAACTTCATGATAAGTTGCCGATGGCTACCAGCCAAGGTCAGCTGGCCCCCATTACTGCCTGGCCCCACCAAAGCAGGGCCAGTTAACACCTCAGTAGCTTTTTATTTCTGGTCTAGTCACTCTATTGTTACTCGCAGCCCCTATGAAAAGAAGTCTCTTTTATTGGGCTGAGATGCTAAGTCCAGTCCCAAAGAGGGACCTTGTTGCCAGCTAACATGTACACCTCCTGATTTTATTTTATCTTTACTGTGCAGGCCCGAGGGCTGTTACACACTCGTGTTGAGCACATCACAGATTAAGGGCCCTTTAAAGATCTGGATTGATTGGAAGGACAACAATTAAAAGCAATCTGATCCAGCCCTATGCCGGATCCCTGCGGATTTTCTCCTTATCCCGTTTCCATCTACTGTCACAATTTGAGAATCTGCCTGATTTGATCAGCTTCACCTCTGGGGGAGGTGTAATGCCAAGGTTAGGAGGACGACAAGTTAGTGGCAACTTTATGATCTGCCCATCAGCAGACTAAGAAACGCTGCCTCCGAATTTCCATATCAACCCTTTGGAAAAAAACAAGTTCCTGACTGGTGGCAAACCTGCAGTGCTCGAGTCTCTGGGACATCCTAGCCACCATCACCTGGTAGATGTGGCATTTCCATGCTGAGGCCGCGAGTCCCCCCTAACCCCTCCGCTGCCTCTCCAGGGCCTCTCGGGCCATTCCTCTTCGGACTGTACAGCCATGCTGCACCTGCTGGCGCTCTTCCTGCACTGCCTTCCTCTGGCCTCTGGGGACTACGACATCTGCAAATCCTGGGTGACCACAGACGAGGGCCCCACCTGGGAGTTCTACGCCTGCCAGCCCAAGGTGATGCGCCTGAAGGACTACGTCAGGGTGAAGGTGGAACCCTCAGGCATCACCTGTGGAGACCCTCCTGAAAGGTTCTGTTCCCACGTAAGTCAGCTCATCTGCTGCCTTTCTATTTCTGGGCCAGGGGGCAGGGGGGCCTGGGACCCTCCTGGGGATGGGTGCACAGAGTGGAAGGCCAAGGTGCCAGGCTGACTTCCCTGAATCTTGCATAGGGACCAGGTCTCTGTCTCACCTTGGAAATGGGCCAAAGCCCAGCAGCCCTGAGGACCCTGGCGTCATGTGACATTCTCTGGGCAGGGGCAGTTTTGGCTAGCTGGTACTAGATGGTTTCCTCCCAGTTCCCCAGCATCAAGGACAAGCCCTGCCTCCTTTGTAGGAAGTCAGTGTTCTGGGCAAGGGAACAGGACATTTTGTGCATTATACTCTGCCCTGCTTTGGTTCAGCCCTGTGTGGGTGCCTTCCTAGCCCATTCAACCCAGTCGTCCGACAGCATTGCGAGGCCCATGTGGGCCCAGCATGGCAGTGGGCACTTTGTGGGAATCTCAAGGGGATTCCTGAAGGAGGAAGGGGTGGGGGGTGGTCAGGCTGGACGCAGGTTACAGCCAGCGTCCTTTCTGGTTCTATCCCCAGTCATGGCTAAGTCATTACAGCCTTGTCACCTGAGTCTACTTCAGGACTCAAGCAATGTTAACAGCATTGGTCATAAAAGCAGAAGGCATTTGATGTGAGCTCCTGGAGTGAGGGGCTGAGAACTTTGCACACATCATCCTGTAGTGTGTCCCCACACCAATTCTACCAGGCTGATTCTATATTGTTCAAAGTTGTTTTAGGGGGTGGGCTGTAGACCAGCTGTGAATCTCCGGGCTTCTGCTCTGCCACCTTCATGAGACCCCAGCAAGGTGGGCATACAACAACACACACACGGAGGCCTTAAGGGGCCTGTGGTTCAATGGATATATGGACAGTGTTCAAAATAGCACAGAGCCTAGCTGTCTGCTATTGTCATTCTGGTCCTACAAATGGGGAAACTGAGGCAGCAGGCATGAAGGTCTTTGGCCAAGGTCTTTCACACCCCCGGAAGTAGTGAAGCTGTAATTCATGCTTAGTGTCTGGCTCCAAAGTCACTGAGCCAAATACCAGGAAGCTCGGCAAGTCGTCTGCGGTGGAGGCTGGAAGGGGAGCCCGGCTGCAGGATCTGGCAACAGGGGCTAAGCATCACCCTCCAGGTGCCTGGTGCCTCTGAGAGTTCTTAGGAGAGCTGCCAGGCAGGGCCAATCCAATGTCCCCACTCCAGGCTCCTGAGGATATCTTAGTCCCATGGGGCAGCTTCAGTCACAGCACAGAACAGCCAGCCTGGGAGGGGAGGTTCCCTCTTGAGCTTGTCAGTGGTGATAAGGCTGCCTCTGTGGGTGGTGGCTGGGCTGTGGCCAGATGGTCAGGGCTGGGAGCCAGGGCTGGGTAGTCTGTGGACATCACTGCATTGGAGACCAAAAGGATCAGGACAGGCCAGGGGGCTGGGTCCTGAAAACCATGGACAAGGCCAGGCTCGGGGTTCAACTCAGCTTGTGAGAGGGCAGCTCCACACACTCTCTGGACAGACTCAGCTTCTCCTGTTAGAATCTCAACTGTGTTTTCTTTTTCTGTTAAATATTAATCACTCCCCTAACGTGACAGGGTGGAGGGCAGGTAAATTGTAATTCATTGGACCTGCTTACAATCCAGGGCTCAAGGAGTGGAGATGACCATCAGATGCAGGTCCGAGGCCCTCTCCTGGCTGAAGTCAGCTTGGGGCTGCCCTTGGCCTTGGACTGTTGCCCTGCTCCACCTCAGACAGAGAGCAGCATAGCTCTTGGCGGTGGGGGGGGGGGACGAGGGGGGTTGATCACCCCTCTGGGCCCTGATACCAGCCAAGCCCTGAGATCTGAAAGAAGCCCTCTTCTTCCTCCCTTTCCCTCTCTTGGAAGATGTGTGAGGGCATGGGGTGAGGGTGCTCAGCATCTCCAGACCCCTGCATGACTGAGTCCTCAGAGTCTCGTCACCTGTTTGATGGATGTAAATATTTCATGACAGGGCTGCCATCGGCTCTGCCTTTGATTACAAATGTGAGGCTGAGGAGGATGGGGACACTGTCTCAGCAGGTGGAGGGTAGCCTTTCTGCAGGGAGGTGGAGGTCACATCTAGTCTGGATTCAAGCCTTGCCACTGCTGTGCACTGTGTCCCCTCCCAGGCAGGTCCCATACATGTCTCATTTAATCATGAGGACACTCCAGAGTGAGCCCTGTTTTAATCCCTAAGACAGGATTAGGAAGGGCCACCTAAGTCCTGCCAAGGTCACTCAGTTTAAAAGGCCACTTGTCTGTGACCAGGGCTGGTGTTTACCCACCAGCAAACAGGGTCTCCCCTCTCTGAGCTTCTGACCTCTCTGAGCCTCAGGGTCTTCCTCTTTCAGTAGAGACAATACTGTCGGAGTGCCACCATGCTGGGAGAGGATGCAGCCAGCCATGGGTGCCCTGGTACCCACTGGCACATGATAGGTACTCAATGTGCAGTGGCTGTTATTGGCTTAATATTGCTGTTATTATGGTGGCTTGCAGGCTTTTCTTCTTCCCTGGAATTCTTTGCTTCTCTCCAGCTTGAGGCCACCACACCCTGCATTTCTACTCTCCAGGCAGCAGGTGGTCTATGCACACAAGGAGTTTCAACTACTCCAGGGAGGGCAGGTGTGGCTAATTATCCACCAGGGGGCGCCCTAGTGGTAGCCAGGCCTCCCACTGCCCCCTTCCTTAGCTGTGCCATTACCCGGAGGGTCCCTGCTCATGTACCCTTCCTGTAGGCAGGTGTGGGTCTGTCTGTCCCAGCATCCAGTGTACAGGAGAGTGAGCCTCAGAGCACCCCAAGAGTACAAGAGGGGCCAAAGGGTAGCTGCCCTTTTCCCTTCCTGGGTGCAGACCCTCTCTCCCAGGTTCCTGTCCTTCGGCAAGGCCACCTGAGGACTGAATTGTAAATTCCAGTCTGGGGAGGAAGAGGAGGGGGATGAAAGACAAGATAAATGAATAAATAAAAACCTATCGGCTCTAAATGCACAAGAATTAATAGGGATGAGCTCTCGACCAGGATTCTTGGGCAAGGGCAAAATTTCAATGAGGGCTGCGGAGAACCGAGGAATTCACCACTCCTCCCATCCCAGTTCCCAGGGCCTGCCCTGGAGGCAGGGGGGAGGCGGCAGGGCCACAGAAAAAGAGTGAGGGGCAGGCAGCAGCTCCTATTCCCAGGACCCTCCACGATGGGAAGGGCATCGTGGGGTGTCAGGGGTAGCCCCAAGTGCTCTAAATGATGCTTCCCACCAGCTGTCTGTGCTACAAATGAAATTGGGGGGGGACCCTTTCTTTATGCCTTAGAGAGCAGACCTGAGCATTTGACACTCAGGAGAGAGATGGTGAGGCAGGAGAGGGACACTGAGTGGCCCGGCCCAAGCAGGGTGGCATCAGTCCCTCCCACAGCCTTGCTATCAGAGTGAGGTCCTTAGAGCCCAGCATCAGCCTGCTAGAAATGCAGAATCCCAGCCCCTCCCCAGCGGGCAGAGCTAGAATCTGCAGGGATTCAGATGCTCTGGCCCGTGGTGGGGAAACCTACTGCTGATGAGAGGGCAGGAGGTTTGATGTTCCCATGGGGTCCCAGCATAAGGGGAGAGCTGCTGGCTGCCCAGGGAGGGATACAGGGATTCTGGGAGTGAGGAAGTGGGGCTGGGAGCCAAGATCCTCACGTGCAGGTGGGACCTTGCCAGGACTGCAGCCTGAACTTCGTTCTGGGGGAGACTTGGTTGGATGTTCCAGAGAGGTAGCGCCATTTCTAGCAAGAGGTGCAGGCTGAGCCAGAAGCCCCGAGCTCAGTTCCCAGCATCGCCACTTGCCAGTTTGGTGGTCTGGGGTTAGTCATTTTATTTCTCTGAGCCTCAGTTTCCCCAGCTGTAAGATGGGATGAAATCATGGCTGCCTTACCCACCTCACCATCTTCCAGGGAGAAGGAAATGTGTCTCTCAAAATTTGCAAGTCAGAGTGTGAGTTCTGTTCTAGTGCGAGGCATTTCCAACCTTGATCATCCTGACTGGAATGGATAAGCAATGAAATGGATAAGCATTAAACTTTTTATCTAACAAGTCTCCAGAGAGAGAAGTTTTGAATCCCATGCTGTGTGACCTTCAGTGTGAGACTTAACTTCGCTAGCCTTGTTTCCTCAAGTGGGGGCTAGTAACAGAATGTGCATGGGGGACGACCATGAGCCCAGTGCCTGGCATACAGAAGATGCTCAATGCTTGCAGAGTCAGTCAGTCAACTCTCTGACTTCAGGCGTTTGCTTCCCCCTTGGACTAAGAGCTCCTCGAAGGCAGGCCAACCTCACTCATCTTGGCTCAGTTAGTGCCCAGCAAGCAGTTGCCGAGTGAGGGATGAAAGGAAGGAAGGCTGGCATGATCCAGGAAGACTTCTTAGAGGAGGGGGACTAGCTTGGTCAGGACAGAGCCATTGGGAGCTGTTGCTTCTCTCTGCTGCAGCCCCCGTTTTGTGGGATTTGCTATGGATGGAGCCAGGGGTTTATACAGCTCTGTCCTAAGTCAGCCGCAGGTGACTTGGAGTTTGCTGCATCAGCGTTAGTTACAGTAGCTGGATCTCTGGAAATGCCTGAGGCAGGGCCCAGCCTAGGACAAGAATAGACCCACACGATGACATCTTGTCGCACAGCGAGCCTCATGCCCAGGGAGAAGACGAGATGGAGTGGCGCTAACGCTGTGCACTGGCCCAGGGAGTCATGTTGTTGCTTGTGAATTTTCTCTTGGGATTGGGTTAGGTGGAGACACTGGGACAGTGCAGTGGGGACGCAGAAGGGCTCAGAAGGACATCTTTCCAGAGTGTCAGACACTTAGAGACTCTGGGCCTTTCAGCTTCCCCAGGCTCATCTTCCTCTTGGATTTTTAAGACAGTTTCCATACCTTTCCATATCTCACGTGTCATGAGGCAGGCGATGGATGGACAGACAGGCATGCATACTAAGCACAAGGACTTGGGCTTTGGGATGGGGCTGACCAGGCTCATGTGTGAACTGACCTTTCTGGGTTGTGGGACTTTGAATAAGTCCCTTGTGACTCTGAGCCTTGGTTTTCACATCTGGAGATGGGGGAAACACTTCCACAACCCCAAAGGAAGTTTGCAGGAATATGAGACAGGCATGGAGGGCCCTCGGCTGGGTGCCTGGCACCAATGAATGCCAGAAAGGGGCTTGAGTTTTTATTTTTCATTGTAGAACTTAGTTTGAGATGCAAAAGGAGTATAAAGTAGAAAACCGTGGACAGAAGTTGACGTCATAGGCGACGCACGCGATGAGGGGGATCGGGATGGAGCTTGGGGGTTGCTGAACAGTTCTGAGGAGTGAGGCCAGAGGGCATGGTGGGTATGAGACTCCGAGGGCAGGGGCGAGAGTGGGGACGGAGAGAGCAGACAAGCCCCCACCTGGACATCAGCTCGGATCCCCACAGTCTGAAAGTAAGGATGTCACCGTGGCATTGCACAGACATGTCCCAAATTTCCCAGGACTTCCCAAGGTCCTCTAAGTGGAGAGCTGGGAGCTGCCCATCCTCCACCTGGCTGTCTAGGATTAGGAGGGGTTAGGGTTCTGAAGACAGGAGCAGTGGGGGGAGGAGGAGGAGGGCAGAGGTGAGAGCCACAGGCATGAAGTCCTTGACCCAGGGAGGGTCCTGGGCTCACCAGGCCTCACAAAGGGGCCTTACCTCCTGGCAGTGGCTGCCTCAGGAACAGGGTGGGCTGGAAAGCTGTTTTCAGCCCATAGCCGATAGCCAAGAGTGGCCTGGCTCTGTCCTGGCCAGGGCCCCTGTGGCCCACAGGGATGCTCAGCAATTTCCTGTAGGGACCCTGGTGGCAAGGACAGTGAGAAATGGCAGAAGGTGCAGAGCCCGGCCGTGCTCGGCCGTGGTTTGTAGCCTTTGATTTGGTTTTCATGGGTAGCAGATTTGCTTAAATAGATGCAAGTGTGTTTTTAACTCCCAGAGCGCACACCAACTGCTGGGGGGCCGGCAGAAGGGGTGTTGGATGCCAGCTGGGAACTCCAGGCCCAGGAGAGCAAGACCAAGGCTGAGCTGCTTAGCCTCAGTTTCCCCGACTTTTAGCAATGGTGTTTGCTCAATGAACCAGTTCATTCATTGTTCCTGGGTGACTGCCAGATATATTCTGGGAACTGGGGAAATCTCGGCTGGTCACAAACACCCAAAACCAGGAACTCCAGTGCAGATGAGGCATTCCAAATGTGCACCCATCCCCGGCACAGCACTGAGCAGTGTTTAAAATTTTTAAATCCTATATTGAGGTCAAATTCACATAACATACAATTAACCCCTTAGTGTTTTTTAATGCCAAAATGCATAGAACATAAGAGCTTCCTCTTTAACTGTTTTAGAGTGCACACTGCAGTGACATTTGGCACGGTCACAATATTGTGCACCTGCCACCTTTGTCTGGTTGGAATCCATTTCAATATTCCATAGGAAAACCCCGTGCTGAGTCCTTCCTCCCTCCCCATGCCCCTGGCAGCCACTACTCTACTTGCTGTCTCCATACTTATTCTGGACATTTCGTATAAATGGAATCGTACAACGTGACCAGCACAGTGGGTGTGCAGTAGTATTTCATTCTGGTCTGGATTTGCTTTCTCCATGGAACATCTTCTGTGCTTTTTGGTCAGTCATCTGTTCTTTGCAGAAATGTCTGTTCAAGTCTCCTGCCCATTTATTCAATGGGACTGTCTTTTCATTGTTGACTTGCACATGCTCTTTGTTTATTCCGATCCTAGATCCCTATCCAGCATATCTACCTGATATGCTGTGGCTTGTCTTTTCACTCTCTTGGTTGTGTCTTTTGATGCACAATTTTTTTATTTTAATTTTAAGAAAGCCCAATTTATCTATTTTCCCATTTTGTTTGTACTTCTGGGGTCCTATCTAAGAAACCATTGCTAGATATAAGGTGATGCGTATTTACCCCTGTGTGTTCTAAGACTTTTGTAGTTGGAGCTCTGGTGCATTTGGAGGTAATTTTTGTGAATGGCGTGAGATAAGGGTCCAGCCTCATTCTTTTGCAGGTAGCTGGACTGTTTGCAGCCCCGTCTGTTGGAGAGCCTACCTTTCTCCCAGTAAGTGTTCCTGGCATTTTTGTCCAAAAGCCGTTTAGATGAGTTTGTTTCTGGACTCTTAGCTCTATTCCGTTGACGCACTGTCATTCTGTGTTCAGGACTTCATCAAATGCTCCCAAACATCCTGTGTGGAGAAACGACTGTTTTCCTATCATGTCCATTTGATAGATTAGGAAACTGAGACCCCAAAACCGAGGGGGGCCATCAAGGCTCACCCGGATCCCAGTCTTCTAACAACTGTACTACAGTGAAGCCTGGGGAGAGGGAAGCCCAAATACTCACTGCCCCCTGCATGTTTCCTCTTTTCATTTCCCTTTCCCTAATAAATCTTTTAACTGAGATGTTGACTTTGATTCTCAGAGGAGGGTAAACAGGAGAAATATTGTGACTTCTTTCTGGTCTCCAAACACCTCTCCAGCTCCCCTCCCATTCAGCTGGGCACCACCTGCTGCATCTGCTCCTTATGGGTATACAGTAGATACTAAATAAATGCCGACAACAGCATTCCCTCATCTCAAATAGTACAACTTGGGAGGAGACTTAGAAATAGTCTAAGGTCAGGGGAACCCCAATATCTGTGAGTGCACTGTAGTGGAACTGACCACTGGGGGGGAGTGGGCACCTGGAACCTGCCTGCCCTGCTCCTGAGCCCCACTAAATCCTAGACTCCTGTTGGAGTTCAAGTCCCTCATTTCCTACCTGGGAAACTGAGGCACAGGAGTGGAGCGATTTCCTCCAGTCCCAGTGGGGGAGCAGAGGACCCAGGAGACTCCATCACAGGCTGTGGACCCCCCATGAGTTGACTGGGGGACTGGGGGTGTGGCTCAGTGGTGTTTGCCTAGTGTGCATGAGGCCCTAGGTTCCATCCCCAACACTAACTGGGGTGGGGAGGGAAGGGGAAGAGGAGGAGAAGAAGGAGAAAAGAAGGAGGAAGAAGAAGAAGGAAAGGAAGGGAAAAAGGAAAAGAAAGGTATGGATTTGAGCCCAGGGCTCTGGGCACAAGAGGCTTCCACACCAGGCCTTCTGTCCATTGGCTCCCGCCCTGGATCTGACCTCACATGGTGGCACCTGGTGGGGAAACATGGGATGCGTGTGCAGGTCATGTGCAGTGAGCTGGGTAGTGGAGCTGCTCCCACAGGGCTGGCCACATTGATGCAATTGTTTTTGGCCCATGTAGGCAAGCTCTCAGGCATTGTCACCACGGTCACCACAGGCACTGCTGAGAGCTGGCTCTTGTAGGCCTGAGAGGACCAAGAGACCCTACTGCCAGTGCACCTGCCAGTCATGCAGCACCATGAGGCTCACAGAAGGGGTGCTCTGACAGGTGGAAGGTGCAGGAGAGGCAGGGTAGGATGGTAGCCGGAGTGCCATCGATCACTTCAGTGTCACACTCATGACTGTCTGTGCAGCAGGTTTGGGTGGTGTGCTGGGCAGAGTAGGAGTGAAACACACCCTTCCTGTGCCCCAACCCAGAACCTCTCCACTCTGCCCCATCCCATGACCGTGTGCAGAGGACTCGGTGTGCCGGCTCTTTCATCCTCTCCACATGACTGAGACAGCAACTCTGCAGTGCAGATAAGGAAAGGAGGCTCAGAGAGGTGGGAACTCTGACCCAAGGTCACACAGCCAAAGTCAGTGCTAGCCCCAGGGTCCTGACTGCCACACCCCTCCCCCGTCTGAATGGCTGTCTTGACACTGAGCAGTCACAGAGGGCCCTCTCCAGTAGGGAGCTTGGAAATCCACCTACCCATGCTGGTGGTCCCTTCAGATCCGAGCCGGGGGAGTTCTAGAATGGCCCTTCACAGGGAAGGGTCTGGTATTTTTCTCCCAGCACAGTTCATCTGGAGTCCTTTGGGGACTATTTGGACCTCCTCAGCCCCTTTCCCTCTCCCTCCTACTGCCCAAGTCATTTGTCCAGTTGACACCAAGCACTAGCCAGGGAAATAAGCAGAAATGAACCATGACCTGGCCTGTCCCCTTGGCTGCAGCTGAGTCCACTGTTGGGCAAAAGGTGAAGAGGAGGCCAGTGAGGGACACGCCACAGGAGTCCTGCAAGCTTCCGTCAGTGTGCAGGGCTCCTCTGCACCCACCTTCAGGAGCAATCGTGTCTGGGGGGACCACAGGTTCTGGAGAGTCCCCTCCCTCTAGAGGACCGAGAGTGGCCAAAGTCAGGCGGCAGCAAGAAGAGAAGCCAACCTGCAGGCAGCACCTTGTGTCTACCCCTCACACCACCATCACCAGGCCCCTTGCCAACACCACCGTCACCAGGCCCCTTGCCAACACCACCGTCACCAGGCCCCTTGCCAACAGCTGTGTGGCAGGTACTGTGCTGAACCAATCCTGGGGATGGGGTCCCCTCTGCAGTGGCTGCCAGGAGCCGGGTGACCTCACACAGCCCTTTAGGGGTGTAGATTTCTCTCCTGCAGAATGAGGGGGTCTGAGTGTCTGTGCTTCTGACTCTGCTTCTGAGGAAGAGAGAGAGGAAACCAGAGAAGAGTGTCATCCTCCCAGGACACCAGAGGGTAGACTAAAGACAGGAGGCCAACTCCTATCTCAGCAGCTAAACCCCAGTGCAGGGGCTCCTAGCTTTCAGGGGTCACAGATATGTTTGAGAATCCGTGAGGCTTCCTAGGACAACCTCCATGCACATGTGTGTGCACAAATACATGCACACACGCACAGTTTAAACCCTGTGGTCACTTCCCAGCCATCCACCTGTGGACCCAGGTAGCCACCTGACCTGCCCAGGAGTGTCTGCCCTCTGGGATCTCAAACCTCAGGGACATCAGGGTGTGTCTTCTTGTTACTGACTAGTCCTATGGTTGGAAGATTTTCTTCAGTCCACAGCCCCCATCTCTTCAGAGCACCAGCCACTAACACTTATTGAGTGCCTCCTGTATGCCAAGTACTTGATCTAAACTAGCCCATTGAATCTGCACAGAAAAGACTTAGAGTTGAGTTTATTTTAATATCTTTTTGGTATATAAGGACTCTCGGATTCAGAGAGGTTAAGCCACTTTCCCAAGGTCACAAAGCTTCGAAGTAGAAGACCTTGGCTCCTCCACCCTGAGCTGTCTAGACCCAGTGCCTAGGCCCCTCAGCAGGCTCCATAGCTGATGTGAGCCTTTCTGAGCATCTCAGAGAGTGCCTGATAGATGGAGGCGGCTGTCATCTGTGTGCGCGTGTGTGTGTAGCTGTGTGCTGCTGAGTGTAGTCCCTGCCAACCCGGGAGGAAGGAGACTGGGGAGGGGTGTCTATGGCGATTTCCCGCCCCTGCCCTTTGAGACGTGATGGAGTCTGCTAATCCACTTATTTGATAATTCACTTGTGTCATGTCTCTTTGGCAGTGCACACGCTCCCACGCAGCAGCTCCGGGGACGCAAGCTGGCTTTGCTTGGAGGAACCCGATCTGTTTTTCTGTGGAGGGAGTGGTGGGGGAACCACACCCAACAATGGACAGTAATGGACCTAAAAATAGAGGGGGACGGGAGCAGCGGGGAGGGGGCGCCTCGTGTCTGCCTTCCACTTGGCCCTCGTCTGCCAAGGGCTCCAGGCCCGTCTGCCTGGCACCGGGCAGCTCTCCCTTCTCTCTCATTCAGGTTTCCAAGGGCTTGGTGGCCTCTCAGCCTGGGAAGAGGAATGGGGGGACCAGGATGGGTAGGAAACAAGGGCTGGGGACACAGATGTCCCCTTGCTGCCACTGCCCTCTTCAAGATGGAAAACTGTCCCATCTCGGGTCCTCAAGTAAGTGGCCCCATCCTTAGAGTTGGTGACACAGGATGCCAGTGAAAACCACAGCTGTGGGTGGGGGGTGTCTCGTACAGGAAGGGCTGCCCTCCATCCATCTCACATCTCCTAGCCCTTGGGATGATCTTCACAAGGGTCCCAAGCCCAGCTGGGCTGCTGTGGCCCAGAGGGAACACAGCTGTCTGAGGCGAGGGATCAATCTTCCTTTCTTTGCCAGGACCCCCACACCACTGGAGGTTTAGTCTGCTGCTACAGACAGACTCCCCTGGTGGCCTGTCATGACTGCCCCTGCCCAGGCTGCACCCCGATCCAGCTACAGCAGACTGTGGGGTGGGCCCGACATCCAGATTTATTAAAACTCCCCAAGTGGTCCGCATGCAGCCAAGTTAGAGACCTGCTGATTGATTAAAGTCTTTCCTGGGGCTGCCCTGGATCCCTTCCAGCCTTAAGCATCTTATTTTTTAAAGTCGAAGACCAGAGGAGGAGAGAGTTCCTGTTCTGCTTTGGCTCCCAGAAGCCTTCCTTATAGATGCTGAGCTGTGGGCACTCCTTGCCCAGCTGGCTTCTATGCTGACTCCCTAACCTTGGCCGAGGAGCCTCCTGGAGCTACTCACCCTCATGACCCTCCCAGGTTCCTAACCTCTCTTCCAGCAGGCCAGAGCCAGGCCCTTCTGGGCTGCTAAATGTCAAAGCTGGGCATTTGGCTCCACCTCCTCTTTGGCCTCATCTCCCATGTTCCTCACCACACTTCCCCAGCCACACGCATTAACTCACTGCTCCCCACAGCACTGTGCACACGTGCTCTGCCCTTTGCTCTATCCCTCTACATGGGGTGACCTCCATCCCAGGCTTCCCCGCCCCAGAACTCCTGTCTGTGCCACTCATGAACAAGCCACATAGCAACTTTCCTGGCGCCTCCACAGGGGGTCAGTGTGCCTGGGTTATCTGTTGGGCAACTGGGGACCCTGTTCCCTCACCTGTAAGATGCAGGCAACAGCAGGATGATGTCACAGTCTTGGTGCCCTTCTTTGGATCAACTGTACCAGCCTCACAAACCCAGCCTCAGCCCCAGACACCTGCACAGGACTTTGGATGGTTAGTTGGTTGGCTGGTTAGTTGGTTGGCTGGTTGGTTAGTTGGCTGGTTGGCTGGTTAGCTTGCTTTCCATCTGGAGTAGAATCTTTGGTCTTAAGGCCCAGGAAAATTGTCATACTGTCCCCTTCTCAGTCCGAGAGATGATTCTCTGGCTGCTTTGTTTGTTGGTGAGCAGCTGATGAATGAGTAAATCACTGAAGCCTGACTGGGTCAGCCCTGCCAGAGTCTTCACCATGAGCGCTGTGCCTGTCCAGGTATGCCCAGTGTTGGGCACACCCAGTGACCTCTTATTCTTTCCTCTGCCATGCCACCTCCTCACTCCTCAGAGAGCAGCAGGAAGAAACTCTGGAGGGCCAGGTTTGTGGCCTTTTAATGGACAGTCCCCATCTGTCTAGGTGCTGAGAGCCTGGAGAGGGGACCCACTGGGCAGGCGGAGTCAGTCTGCAAACCTGAACTGAGCACCTTACTGGTGCCAGTCTCCGCCCCTGCCTTCTCAGTGAACATACTGTGTAGGGAACACAGATGTATCATTAACCAAAGATGGAAACAGTGGTCAGTGCACTCTGGGCTGCACAGGTTGCGCCTGGGGAAAGGGTGTTTAAGCAGACACCTGTCAAGGGGCGGAGTCTCCAGAGAGGTGCCCATCCTGAGAGCTCAGGGCAGGGGGGATAAGGGATGTCAAGAAAAGAAGAGACTAGAGAGGAGAAAGCTAGGAGGGGAAGGGGGGCGGGAGGTGGATCTTTCAGGAGAGGCAGGCACTGCAGTTCAGTGGAGGAGCTAAAGACACCTCAGTGCTTACACAGGGCCCCTCAGAGCAAGCACAGAGTGGGCTGGGGATGGGAGGCCCTGGCAGGTGGTGACTCCAACAGGGATGGGGGGGTGGAATGACCAGCAGCAGGGAGGATGCTGAGGGTACCCTCTGGGCACCTTGCTCTCCAGCTGTGTTTCCCCACTCACTGGTCCTGTCCTAGGCTTCTACCAGAACCTATTGTTCTCTAGGGCAACTCTCAACAAGGAGGTGGACCAACCAGGAGCTCTAAAAAGTCCTGAGGGACCTGGGCAGAGCAGCTGCCCTGCCTGGCACACCCTGCCAGCCACAGGGGACACCACTGCTGCCGTGCCCCTTGCCCTCACCCCAGCGCTGGGATCATCCAGCCCCTTTTCCCCTCCATGATAAAATATTCATGTCAGCAGAGTAGGCCCTCTTTGAGAAGGCTGCCTGGGTCTAGCTTACGCTTTGCACAAGCTTTTAAAGAGCAGGTCGCTTTTCCTACCCGCTAAGCACTTTCTAGGTCCCAAATCAATAATGCACTTACCAGGCTGCACTGGACGAGGCGCCCTTCCCCCCACCTGCTCAGTTCCTCTCTCTCCCTTTCTCCTTTCCTTCTGTTTTTCCTCCTTTCATCCCTCCTCCTTTCCTTTTATTTACCTTTTTAAAAATATCAAATGAAAGTGTTGAGGTGTTCCGGGCATTGAGTGGAGGTGAGGGGGAAGAGCAGTGGCCCAGGGTGGGATGAACAGTTGAGCCCTGCGTGCAGGGCAGTCAAGAGGCAGGCGGAGGGAGTGGTGGCTGGGTTGAGCATGCCAGCCAGCCCTGATGGGGAAGCATTTGAGGATCACTGAGCTCCTGGAGTAGAGAAGGGGTGGGTGTGGACTCACCCTAACCCCCTCTCACCTAATGAACTAGAACATATTTACAGCACTCCCAGAGAAAACAGGACCAAAATGGAGAAGGGAGGCCTAGACCAAGGAAAATACAGAGCCCAGGGCAAAACAGATGCCAGGGCCTCTGAGAAGAGGCTGCCTGCCTTTTGTGGTAATGAGTCCTCTGTCACTGGAGGTAGGCAAACAAAAATGCCCTAGTCTTCAGAGGCGGGGACCCATGGGTGTCTGGTTTGGTATCAGACAGGAGCTGGAGCACATTGGTTGCCTGTGGGGGGCCACAGGGCTCTACGCCAGACACGCTTCAGCTGGGAAAGCCTTTCCCACCCCAAACATTCCTGGAAGTCTGTCTGTGGGAAGAACCCACATATGCCTAGGGCACAGCAGAATGTTTTAAAAAAATACAGTTTTAAGTTCCTGGAGAGATTAACCCTCCTTTAGCCAGAGCCTTGGCTCAGCCCCACCTTCCCCCGCTGTAGAGTTGATAGAGGAAAACAATTTTGGAGTTTTTGTCCAGGCAGGCAGTGGGTCCCTGTGTGGGGTCTGGTATTTCATCCTCCGCCCTCTGATCTTGACTTCCCAGCAGACTCTTTTCTGAACTTGTTACCTACGTGGACAGCCCAATGTCCCCAGGTCCTCAGAAGGGCTTGTTGGGGAGGTCTTTGGGAGAAGCCCACATTGGGATGAGGAAGACGGAGAAGCCAGGGTCTCTGTCTAGCTACCAAAACAGCATCCCAAAGCAGACTGGGGGTCCTGGCAGCTTCCTGCCCCCTGCAGGACCACAGCCATTGTTGAGGATCCTCATTTGTTTGGAAATGGTTATGAATACCACTGTGTGCCAGGGAGTGTAGTACAAGGTTGGGGTGACCCAGACCCTGCTCTTCTGGAGTTCACTCTTGGTCACAGAAGGTTCTGGGAGAACAATCATGGGCAGGGTTGAAGTAAAAGGTCTCAATGCTCCCTTTCGTCCCAAGCAATTTGGGTGCTGGAGCTGCCTGCAGAGCTGGTGCCCGGAGACTGTATTTCCATGAGTTGCGCTCAGGCCAGGGCAGGTTCAGGGCATGACCTTCAACTCTCGTCCAAGGTGGACCTCTCTGCCCAGACACAGCCACGGAGGCCAGGTCTGGGGGAGGCTTCTGGAGGCTCAATTGCTAGGTGCACAGGGCTGGGAAGCTGCCTCAGTTAGGCTCACTTGCCTTCCCCTGTCTGAGCAATCGACTGGGGCTGGCAAGAGAATGGTTCCAACAAAACCAGAAAAGCCTCCCTGGGCGGCTGCAGCTCTGGGTTGCTTTCCGCTGACTCACGACAGCAGGGAGGGTGACCTTGCTGCTGGCCAGGGTTTTTGCTCCAAGAGAAGCTGAAAGGGGAAGGGGAAGAAGTTGGAGGCAGAGAGAGCAAGAGGGCTAGGGATCAATGAAACCACAGGAGAATGAGAGAGAGCTCTCGGGGAGGGAGGAGAAGTTAGAGATGCGGGACAGCTAGAATTAGAATCTGCTCGGAACAGAATCTCCGTTTCCGCTTTGTTAATAATTTATTCCCTCTGCAACTTTTCTTACCAATAAATAGGAAATAATTTGTTAGGGAGAATTCCCCCGGCACCCCTGATTTGTTCCTGGAGTTGGGCAAGAAAGGTGTGGCTTTGTGCCCTTCCTTGCAAGCAGTGTGGGGGACTGAGGGATGCACAGAATTTAAGACGTTAGGATGACAGAGTTGGTCAGCCCACTCTCGCACTTGTCTTTTCAGGAGACCTGTCCCCAGCTGCACCTGCCTGGGTTCCAGGTGACTTGCCTTTATGAATGAGGGAAACTGAGGCACAGATAGTGCAAGGCCCTGCTCCAGGTCACACGTGATGTTCGAGATAGCCCCAAGTTCTAGCTCCATGACACTAGGGGTCAGGATATTATTATTGATCCACACACCTGCTCAGGCCAGAAGAGGTTCCCCAAGTCCAAGGTGGAGGGAGCAGCTCGTGCTGCTGCCTTTCTGCTTCCTTCCCCACCTTGGCTTCTTCCTAAGACCCTGAATCTTTTAAGAATGGGAGCTGGTGCTGCCTTTGCCCTCCTCCCAGGCACCCCAATCCCTGGGCCTCTCCTTGGCAGCCTCCTGCCTCCCACCTGGGACATGGTAGCTGCCTCCAGCCCCTCAGTGAGGTTGACAAGTCGACAGATAGGTTCAAAAAAATCTGTCAGCTGCTAAACTGTTCCGGGCCTGCCCACACGCCTTCGTGGCAAAAAGATGGCTGGCTGCCTCCCGGGTGGAACCCATGTCTGCGGGTGAGTGGTACAGGCTGGGGGCGGTGGCATCCTTTCCCTTTTGGGTGAAGGGCATGGTGTCCCCACTTGTCTCAGAGTTGGGGCTTCTTGTCCCATGACAGAGCTGTGACCTTGGGAAGTTGCTCTGTGTGTAAATGCCCTGTGTATAAAATGTAGACAGAAGAATTCTGTCCTCTGGGATCCCACGAGCCTCGATGGCAGTCCAACTCCCAGGATGCTGAACACCACCCTGTGCCCAGCATCTCTGAGCAGATGCTGCACAAAGCTCTTGCCTTGGTGGCATTTAGTGTGAAGCCAGTGGCGCCAACCCTGTTGGACTTTCATTCATTGCACAAAGATTTCCTGAGTTCCTGAGGAGTGCCAGGGGCTAGGGCTGCCATGGGAACTCCCCCAAACTCATGGAGCCAGTGCTGAGGACCACAAGGCTCACCCCTCATGCACTACAGACTGCAAAGCCCACCCACTTGCTCTGGCCACCTGCTTTGCAAGTCACCAAACCCTACTCATGTCCACAGACAACAACTTGTATTTTTGTCCCAACACATGTTTGGTTTTCAAGCCCAGTCGGGATGAAGTTGTTCACTCCTCTTTCTGAGACTTCATTTTATTCTGGTGGCCACCCTGCGCAGGCTCTTTGGTTAGGGACCCAGAGGCTTCCCATGGACACGGTTACCTCTGCTCTGCTAACAATTCACTTTCCCATTCAGTGATGGCTTTTGCCTGCATCTTGTCCATAGCATTTACCACCTGGCCTCTGATTCCAACTGTACTCTTCGCCCAGAAGATAACAGAAAAGCAAAGCATTTAAGAGAGCAAGGTTTGAAGAGTGGCATAAAATGTTTTTTCACAGGTGTGGGGAAATGTACTTCTTGTCTTTTCAGGAGACCTGTCCCCAGCTGCACCTGCCTGGGTTCCAGGTGACTTGCCTTTGTGTGTGAAGACAGGAGAACTGCAGATATGATAGACGTGCTTTCCGCAAGGTGGCTCCATGAGGTCTAGGGGAAGTGGTGTGGGACTGGCGTGTGCTCAGAGTCCCATCTGGAAAGTGGGCATAGTAGTAACGCCTGGCCCCGGGCAGGCTGCTGGGAGGGTGCAGAGAGGAATGGTACCCAAGCACCCAGACCAGCCCTGGTGCATGGACACGATGAGTGATCTCATGACTGCTCTTCTGAGGCAGCCCGTCATAGAGTGCCCGGCTTCCCCATGACCCAGTGGGCCTAGCCTCTGTCTCCCTCTCTCAGAAGGTTGCTGTGGACTAGTGTGCGTGATACTGCTGTGTTAAAACAAGTGCTACCTTTTTCTAGGTATTTCTTACACATTGTCTGACATGACATTGTATGGAGAAAGCGAAGCTCAGACACGTAAAGTGACTTCCTCAAGGTCACACAGCCTCCAAGGACGGAGCTCAGGGCTTTCAGATCCCCGAGCCATTTCCCTCAACGGTTCTAGACTCAAACAGGGGGCCCAACCCAGGACCTGGGATTCCACGGACCCCTGGAAATTGTATGGAAAATGTAGTGAGTGAGTATATTGTTCTAGAGAAAATTCCAAGGCTTCTAATCAGGGACTTTTTGTTTATTTATTTATTTATTTATTTGGTACTATTCATGAAATGGTTACAGAAGCAGCAACTGCTTTCGATAGTCTCAAAGGTTGGCTTTGGTGCCATCCTAAAAGGTTAGAAGTGGTTCTGAAATGTCCCTAACTTTTGCTGCCTATGTCAGGCCATTTTATTTTGTCTTTTTCATGACCAGTTAATTTGATCTCCTGGAGTCAGTGGAAATGTGCAGACCCAGAAGGCTGGTGAAGGCCACTTCTCTCTCATTCACTGTCCTTGCTGTAGCACTGAGCGGGGAGGGGAATGGACCAGGCTTCATTCCCAGCTCAGTCCTTGGAATTCTTCCTAGTGAAGGATAGAAAGAAAGGCAGAGTGTGCGCAAATGCAGCATTCGGAAAAGATGGTCACTTCAGCATGGATGCACACCCCAGGCCCCTGAATACTTAAATTCCAAGGCTTTGGGGAGGAGGGGCAGAAGGAAGAAGAGAAATAGTGGAGGGGGGAAGGAAGGGGAAGAGAGAGAGAGTGAGTGAGAGTGAGTCTGCGCTGGCCAGGGCTGGGACTTACTTACTGTGCTCTTGGTTGGCGAAGTCCGCTCTGCAGCAGGCGTGGGGCTGGTAAACACACAGGCTGATTCATTAGTTTCTAACCATCTGCTTCCTGGGGCCGGGGCGGGGGCCAGCAGGCTCTGCAGGTTGGGGTGGCACGTTGTCGGTAGCTAGGTTGGAGCCCTGTCCCCTGGCAGAGTTGGCTGTGTCAGTCTTGCCAGGGACACACAGCAGGAGCAGTTGGGGCCCTATGTCCCCCCATCTCACCCCAGGAACCACCAGAAGGCTGGGCACTGAAAGAGGGAACAGAGAAAGTTGAGGTGTGGGTGACTCACAGCAATTGAGAGTTGACAGACATATTGAAGTAGGTTAATATTGGTGTCACTTCCGAGGAACAGGCACAGCTTCAGCACTGGGCTCTCAGGAGCTTTCTGGATAGGCGAGGCAGTGCGATACCACCTGGTACCAGGGTACGGAGAAACCAGTTGGGGGAGGGGGTGGAAAACCCAGGCCTGTCCTCAAACCCTCTTCCTGCTTGGCTCACCTGGGATGAGGCTGCTGTAAAAAATACCACAGCCTGGGTGGCTTCAGCGGTGACACTTGTGGTCTCACAGTCCTGCAGGCTAGAAGTCCAAGATCAAGGTGTTGGCAGCACTGGGTTCTCCTGAGACCTCTCTCCTTGGCTCGTAGGTGGCTGCCTTCTCCCTGTGTCCTCACATGGCCTTTCTTCTGCGCGAGCGCGCCTGGCCTTCTGTGTGGGCAACTTTCCTCTTCTTTTAAGGACTGGGGCCCAGCTGAGAGCCTCATGGGCCTCTCGTCTCTTTCTAGACTCTGTCTCTAAATACAGCCACACTCTGAGGTGCTGAGGGTTAGGATGTCAACATGTGAATTCGAGGGGTTAAATTCTGCCCCTAACAAGGCACGGGTGAAGTAGATAGGAGAAGGAAAGAGAGGGCCCTCAGTCTGGGTGCAAACTGTCCCCCACCCCCAGAGGCCAGGCTCGGGGACTCAGAATGTCTGCCTCTCAGAGGCACAACCAGAGCTCATTCTGCTCTCCCAGCCCCCCAGCCCCCTCCAGCCCCCCGGCTCAGAGTGCCCTTCCTACTGCCAGGGCAGAGAGTCTAGGGTTGGGGAGCGACCTTTCAGCTAACTCCTGCCTCCTCTAGCCCAGCAGCCTGCCTCCTTCAAGTCACCCAGGCCCGGGTCTGCACAGGGCCGTGCAGCTGCTCTCTATATGATGCAGAAGCATAGGAGGGGTGTGACCTGCTCAGAGTCACCAGCAAGAGTGTGAGGAAGGTCCTCCACCTGTCATGGTGAATGTGAGCTTGCCAGCGGGACAGGTACCACTGAGGCTGTGCAGGGAAGGAGGTGGAGGAGGATGAGAGAGGGAAGGGGAAGAGAGGGAGGAGCGGGTTCGTCTTTACAAACACCTCCTGCTCTCCAGAAGGCCTGGGCCAATCCTACCTTCCCTGGGCCTCAGTTTCCCCATCTGCTTAGTGACGTACTGGATTCAAGGATAAGCCCCTCACATCCTGACATTTGCAGGCCCAGGCCAGGTAGAGTGGACCATGGCACCACAGGGTACCAAGGACAGAACTATTTTGGTCAAAGAAGGTTTTGTTGGATCCCACCTTGCCTTGGTGAACCCCAGGCCAGCACTGCCTACTGAGGGACCCTGTCCTCTACTGCAGAGGATCAAAACCTCTGGCTGCAGGCTAACTGCCGCGTGGCTGGCAGGAGAGGCGGTCATGCATCCACAACCCCGAGGGGGCCCGAATGACTCATTTGAGAGCAAGAAGTTTTTAACTCAGATCCAAAGCCATTTTGTCTCTGAGCAATCCAGACAGCTGAAATATTCATCAAAAGGCCCGTGAGTGGTCTGGGGCGCCAGTGTGGTTGTTAGTGACGGGGATTTGTTGTTTTGTAAATTAATAGACTTTATTATTTAGAGCAGTTGTAGGTTTACAGGAAATTGAGTAGATAGCACACAGTTCCTAGCACCCCCGTCTTTTGGGCCCCTGCACAGTCTCCCATCTTGTAATATTATTGGAAACCTGGCATTGGTGATGACAGAGCTTTGCGGATGCCTGGACCTGGGACCCAGTGACAACCGGGCAGAAGGCTGGGCACAAGGCAAGGGCCAGCCAGGCAGTGGCTCCCCAGCTCCTCCCAAGCAGCCAGGGCCCACCCTCCCTCTCCCTCTCCCTCTCCCTCTCCCTCTCCCTCTGCAGGAGAATCCTTATCTGTGCAGCAACGAGTGTGACGCCTCCAACCCAGACCTGGCCCACCCGCCCCGGCTCATGTTCGACAGGGAGGACGAGGGACTGGCCACCTACTGGCAGAGCATCACTTGGAGCCGCTACCCGAGCCCCCTGGAAGCCAATATCACCCTGTCTTGGAACAAGAGCGTGGAGCTGACCGACGACGTGGTGATGACCTTCGAGTACGGCCGGCCCACCGTCATGGTCCTCGAGAAGTCCCTGGACAACGGGCGCACATGGCAGCCGTACCAGTTCTACGCGGAGGACTGCATGGAGGCCTTCGGCATGTCCGCCCGCCGGGCCCGCGACATGTCGTCGTCCAGCGCCCACCGCGTGCTGTGCACCGAGGAGTACTCGCGCTGGGCCGGCTCCAAGAAGGAGAAGCACGTGCGCTTCGAGGTGCGCGACCGCTTCGCCATCTTCGCCGGCCCCGACCTGCGCAACATGGACAACCTGTACACGCGGCTGGAGAGCGCCAAGGGCCTCAAGGACTTCTTCACCCTCACCGACCTGCGCATGCGCCTGCTGCGCCCCGCGCTGGGCGGCACCTACGTGCAGCGCGAGAACCTCTACAAGTACTTCTATGCCATCTCCAACATCGAGGTCATCGGCAGGTAAGCCTCAGGGGGCAGGGCGAGTGACCCGGGGCCGGCATGCCGCCTGCTACCTGGAACATGACCGAGCTCTGAGGGTGTTATTACCTGGCACCTGGATGTCACCTGGTAACCTGGCATGTCACTTGGGTCTGATTCCTTGGATGTCACCTGGTTCCCGGGGAACATTATTTGTTACTAAGGTCGGGCTTACCTGGTTCCTGAGATGTTATCTGGTACCTGGAATGTTACCTGGTTCCTAGCTGTCACCTGGTTCGGGGGATGTCACCTTCTGGGCTGTGCAGGCAAGTTGCCTGGGCTTTTCAATGGAGCAGGTGCTTGTGTAGATGATAAGTGTCCTCCTTAGGGTCTAGGAAGTTTGGAGGGCATGAGTGGGCAGGGCTAGGCTAAAGTGTGGTGTTCCTGTACAGGGATGTCTGTCACTGTCCAGTGACCGAGAAGGCTATTGTGTCCAGGGCTCCTCAAGACCACCCTCAGCTCAAAGATTCACTAGAAAGACTCACGACTCAGTTACAGTTTATTACAACAAAAGAATGCAGACTGAAAGCAAACATGGGACAGGGATCCAGAGACATCAAGGTCAAGCTTCCTGTTGTCCCCTCTCAGAGGAAGTGTGCAAGCAGCACTTACTCTTCTAGCAGGGATATATGACAACAGGTGTGGGGTACCCTCGCCAGGGACACTCGCCTGAGCCTCAGTGTCCAGGCTCTTATTGGGAGCTGATCACAAAGGTGTGACTGGGTGCTTATGAGGTTGACTTTAGTCTCAACCCTCCAGAGGTCAAGCTGATGCTACCTGACTCCAGACCCCACCATGAATCATATCATCAGCATAGGCTCTGCAGTGTGACCCAAGTCCCCAGGTGAACACAGACTCTTATCAGCCAGGATGCTCTATGGACTCAGAGATTACAGGTCACCTGCCAGGAGCTGGGCCAGAGTTGAATTTTTCTTGGGAACAGGAAGGGTGTAGGTGACCCAGACCTGCTGAGTTAATCCTTGACTGCACCATTCTAGAGAAGACTGTTTTGAGGGCATTTTGGGGGAGGCAAGAGACCGTAATGGGAGGTAAAAACAATTGGTTCTCAGGAACTGTCTAGACAGCGGCTACCTAGCTGGTTCCACGCTGTTCTGGTCATGGGTTTATACTGTGCTGATCTGTAGGGACAAAGACCTCATCCCTGAGCCATCTGCGGAATGGAAGCGCTAATTCTCCTCCCTCATTGGATGGTGGTGGTGGGTAAAGGAGTTGAAGTTGATGAAGCACTCAGAGTGGGGTTTGCATGTAGTATGTGCTAAAACAGTAACAACAACAACAAAGTGCTGAAAAAATATATACAATATATACTTGTCAAAGCAATGACACAGAGGGATGGGCAGAATTGAGACCTATGGGTGTTGGGACAGAACTGGAAGACAACTTCCACACACAGGCTACCGGCAGGAGCTGCACCCATGCCCTGGGTCTCTTCACAGCAGGGTGTAAATGCTGCATGAACGTGTAAGTCTTAAGAAGCGGAAGCAGCAATTTGCTGCACGATGTGTATAATATGCACCTATTCTTGTGAAATATATGATGTGTCCGAGTGTATAATTTCTGCATCTTGACCAGGCATCAGGAAGAGAGTAGAGGTGCAGGAGCAGCCTTGGGGTATAGGGAAAGCTGGAAGTCCACTCGCTTTCCCGCTCACTCACTCCCCCATTGGCTGCTGTGATGCCCACCAAGCGTGGTGGGCAGGGCCCGTGTGGCGCTCTGGTTTTCAGCCTGTATCTGCATCATAGTTCAGTTCGACAGCATGTGTGGATTCTGTGTGGACGAAGGCAAAGGCAAGTGGTTCAGGAGGTAGAGTCAGGTGCAAGGCTGGCATAGAGAGTGAAGCAGGTACACACTTGGGGCCCATGGCTTGGACACTTGTCATTTTTCATTTCTCCCAACTAGAACAGGAGATTTAAAATCAGGAATATTCTGGAAGCTACCTGATGTAGGAGCACCATAAGCTTTGGGTGACAGGTCACCTCTGTGACCTTGCCCTTGAGATGCAATTGTCTGGTTGGCACAAGGCCCACTCTCCCCACAACGCTGCAGTCCCACCTGGTATGGCAGCTCAGGGATGGGAACTGAGTCTCCAGACCATACCAGGATCCTGGCGTGTCTCAGTCTGCTGCAGTGGACCCTGACATCCACAGTGTGTCCCAGGGCCCGCCTTACACTGCATCAGTGACATCTTGGCCAGTTGTGGGGTTCAGGCTGGGGAGGTAACAGTCAGAGCCTTCTGATGCACTTTAGGCCACAGTAGGTGACAGTCATCTCTCTGGCGTCCTGGGGTTCAAGCCCCATTCCTGTGAACCCCTTTCCAGGTTTCAGTTTTCCATCTGTGACAACACTGGGGCCACCTGGAGCACACATCTCCCTGACAAAGTGGCAGGGAGGTCCCTGCTGGTGGCCCTACGTCCCCCTTGGCACCCAGCCTCTGTGGGCATGGAGGCAAAAGTACGGCAATTGATTCAGAGACAGAGCGAGTACCCTTCAGGAGGCTGGTTGGCAGGAAAGTGGCAGCTTGATTATTGATTAATTATATCTGGTTAGATGGCCCCACAAAGGGCTGTGACTTCCTCCCCTTCCTTCTTCGGGGTTCCTCATGTAGGAAAGCCTGGCTGTGCCAAGGAGCCAGAGAGGCCCAGAAAGGCAAGGCCCAGTGGCAAAGGCAAGAATGGGGTCCAACAGAAAAGGTCCGGAAGCTCCTGAGTGGGCACTGGGGGGCCCTTGGCATTCTCAGTTTCTGGGATTCCTTTAGACTTACATGGTGTGTGGTGCCTCCAACTGTGGCCTGCTAACCATAGCAGCAAAAATTTACTGAGCATTTGCTACCGTGTTAAGAGCGCTTGTGCACTTCCTGTTTAATCACTAGTTATTTAATTCCCCAGTGGTTATTGGGGGCATAAGATCCCATGAGTCCAGGAAGTAGCATTGAGCAAGCCAGACCTGATCTCTACTCTCTGGAGCTTTCTTTACAAGGCTAGTGCTCCCTCAACCTCAGACAAGGAAACACACAGCTAAACTAAAAGACAGACAGCCAAGACCCAAACCTGGGCATGTCCAAGGTCAAACATGTCTCCATGCTGAGCTATGTACAGACTCCTCAGTTCTAGTTGGTCACAGCTCTGACTCCGCCCCTCTTGTGCTCAAGTAGTGTGCATGATGGGACAGTGTCCCTGGCTTTCCCTCCCAAATCCAAAGGCCTTTGGTTCCCTGGTGTGGCTCCTTGCTCTGGCACATGTGTCCGCTGTTGCAACTCCAAGGGGGACCCAGATGGCAGGGGGAGCAGGAGGCGGTGGGTAGAGGAACCTGGCTGCTGGCAGGGAGGTGGTCAGAACAGCTGGAAAGCCCAGGGCCCTGGGGAAAGAGGAACCAGTACAAATGAGGGCAAGAGGACTGGAAGGGAGGTGGGAGACAGAGCTACAGCCCCATGGGGTGGTGGGGGGAGTGGGGAAGCAGGCTGATGGCACAGAGTGAAACACAGCTACCTTGGAGCCCCCTGTGGGTCCTATCCCAAGGCCCATTCCTGGAAGGCAGGAAGGGACAGAGCTATTTTCTCCATCTGCAAGACAAGGAGCTCAGATGTGAAGCCAGGAGTAACTGGCTTTAATCTATGCTGAGAATCTGGGGTAACATCGAGATTGGAGGAGGAATGAGGTCACCCCTGCACAGTACTGGAGCAGGCACAGAGCCCCTTCCCCAGCACAGTGGTTAGGAGCAGTGAGCCCCAAAGCACACTCAGCATCACACAGAGAAGCCTTGGAAGCCCAGACACCCCTTCCATGCCATGTAAAACTTTGAGCTGGTAGGATCCAGGGGAGGTCCAGCTCTTTGCGTGAGCTGGAGAGGTGGGAATCACTGATAGATTAGCGCATGGTTTGTAAGCTGTCTGAGCCTCAGTTTCCCCATTTGCAAAATGGAGAAACAGTTCTGACCTCACCAGCTTGTTGTGATGATCCAACGAAAAGACTGACTGATAGAGCTTATCACATTGTCCCCTCCTCAGCTTAGATGGCAGGAGAGGTGAGGAGAGAGGCCTAGGGCAGGGCTGCTGGTGGAAGAAGCAGTGACCACACCCACCACACGTACTGGTGCTTAGAAAAGACACGTGGAAAGCTGCTTTCGGGAGCTAGTGGGGTTTACAGGGCTGAATGTGCACAGGGCCTGGGAAGATGTAGGAGCCACGTAGACTAGCAGAAGCAACAGGGAAGAGGGAGCTCTGGGGGAGGGAGAGAGCGGGCCCCTCTCAGGCCAGCAGACTGGAGATTGTTGCATGGGGAGGCACACAGCAGATCCCCAGGGGAAATCTCTTGTTTTTTAAGAGATCGGCACCTCCCTCAAATTCCCCTGTAGCCCAGGGTGGCTCACGAGCTGCCAGCGCTCCTCTCTGCTTAGAAAGTTTCAGGGTCTCCTTGCAGCAGGCCCAGCAGCCATGTCCCTCTGTCTGCTAGGCTCACAGCAGGCTGACATGTTGGCAGCTGTACACTCTGCCTCTGGGTGTCAAAGATAAGGGGGATGCCCTACATTCCCTGGCCCGGTGTGGCCCCAGAGGTAAATTGCTCTGCTCAGAAAACTCTTGGAGGTGTCAGGCCTTTGCCAGACAGGGACGGGAAGGGAGTGAGCACCCCTCCTCAAGGGGTGGGGGGGGCGGGTAAGTGTTTGCAGGAAACGATGGAGAGAGACTTGGGAGCTATTCTGTTCAGCAATAATAAATAAGGATCAGAGAGCAGGGACATGCCCACCGTTGCTTTGCCTCATGTTGTGGGCCAGGCGTTGCTTTCCCTCTTTTGCCCAGGAGAGGCCTCAGCCCCCCAAGAGGGAGGAGACCTGCCAGATCTCAGAAGCCACACTGGGCCTGGGGACAGATCTGACTCCTGGGTTCTGGCTGCTCACCATGGGGCCCTGGGCCACCCCCACCTGGTTTCCCCTCCTTTGCCCCCTCCCCCTCCATAGCCCCCTTATCTTCCTCCATGAATGTCCTGTTCCTATTGATTGCCTGGTAACTGGAGATGGATGGAGCACAGGATGAGAATAGAAACAGCGGAGGGACAAAGCCTCCAAGAAGGACAGGCAGGGTGAGGGGACGTGTTGAGAGAAGACATCACACAACTGATGTCTCTCCACCAGACCCCTCGAGTTTCCCCTAACTGCATCACAGGATATTATTCCGCTGGATCAACTCCTTGTTACTCTGAGATCCCTGCAGGAGGCTGGGAAAGGTGGCGCTGCCCCTCAGCAATACTGAGCAGGTCTCCATCCAGGTGGCCTCCCAAGTCCTTTCTAGACATTTCCTCATGGAGTCCTAACCCGTGAGGATCATTGTCCCCATTACACAGAGGGGGACACTGAGGTCTCTTACCAGAACAGAAAATCCTAAGTGTTGTCAAAGATGTGGAGAGGTTTGTGCATTGTGGGTGGGGACGTAAAACTACACAGCCACTGTGCTGTTGTTCCTGAAGAAGCCAAGTGAATACAGAATTATCGTATAACCCAGCAATTCCACTTCTAGGATAGTGGAAAGCAAGGACCTGAACAGATATTTGTATATACACGTCCATAGCAGCATCGTTCAAAAAAGGCAACAGGTGGAAGCAACCCCAGGTGTGCACTGACGAATGAACAGATAAACACAATATGCTCTATACATACAGAGGAGTATTGTTCACTCCTATGGAGGGAGATGCCAGGCGTGGTGGTACACACTTGTAATCCCACCACTCGGGAGACAGAGGCAGGAGGATCATGAATTCGAGGTCAGCCCCAACTCCATAGCAAGACCCTGTCTCAAAAAAACCGAGGTATGGGATTGTAGCTCAGTGGTAGAGCACTTGTCTAGCTTGTGCGAGGCCTTGGGTTCCATCCATAGCAAAGACAAACAAATACTAAAGGAAGGAGTGTCCAGCACATGCGAGGACGTGGATGAGCCTTAAGACATTATGCTCAGTGACAGAAGTCAGTCACAAAGACAAACACCAACTGAATCCACTCTTGAGAGGTCTCTGGGATTGTCCAGTTCATAGAGACAGAGTAAAATGGGGGTGACAGGCTGGGGGTGGAGCAATGGGGAGTTAGTGTGTAAGGGGGACAGAGTTTCGGTCTGGGATGACAGAGAATCCTGGAATGGATGGCAATGCTGTGTTCACTACACTGTGAATGCTTTTAATGGCGCCAAACTGTGCGCTTTAAATCCTGTTGTCATATAATTTTCCATACTAAAAGCAGAAGAAATGGATGGATGGAAGGATGGATGGATGGATGGATGGATGTCCAGGGATAAATCCTGGGCCAAGTGTAACCCTGGGCGAGTGACCTAACCTGTAAGTGCTTCCTTAAACCAGGAGGTCCCTGCAGAGCTGCAGGCCCCGGGAGCAGGTGTGAGCACCGGCTGTCATCAGTAGAAAGCCCAGGTTGCAGGGAGCCTGGACGGCCTCCTACCAGTGCCTGTGCACTCTTAGGAGGGTGGAGGGTCCCTGGACTCCCAGTCAGCTGGTGGGAGGGCCAGGTTCTAACTTACCCTCAACGGGGCGTGGGACCCTCACAAGCTTAGACAGCTCCTGGAAAGGCCGTTTTGTGTTCTGCTTTTTTGGTTGTACTGAGGTTTGAACTCAGGGCCTTGTAAACCACTTCCGCCAGTCCTTTTGCTTTTAGTTTGATTTTGAGCTAGAGTCTCAAGCTTGTGCCTGGGTCAGTCTTGGGCCAAGATCCTCCTACCTCTGCCTCACAAGTAGCTGCAATTACAGGCATACACCACCACACCCGGCTTGTTTCCTTTTTTTTAACCAAACCTAATGTGTCCAGTTTTGGAAATGGAGACTTGATTAGGCTCTATCATTTGCTTTTAACTGACCCACCAAGTCTCCTGAACTATTGCTTCCACCAAAAAGACCCCATCTGCTAAGAATTGGGGTAGGCTGGGCTGAGGCAGGGGAAGGTCCACTGCAAAGTGTGGTGGGGCCTTAGGGACTGGGAGACTCCTTCAGGGCCCTGGCTCTGCTCACCCTCCAGGCGTGGCCCACCCTCTGCAGAGGGACAGGAGGGGAACTTGGGATTTATCCAGGGAGTCCTGTAGGTGCTCTAAGGATGGAGGCTCATACCAGGCCCATGAGACAGTCTCTCCCAGGGAGATGTGTATGTATCCTGGTCACTGTGTCCGCACATTGAGCGGCTGTCACAAGCCACAACTGGATGGGCTTGAGACAACTTTCTCATCCCGCACTTCTGGAGGTCCCAAGTCTGAAATCGATGCCGAGGGCCCACAGGAGGTGCCAACTTTGGTGTTCTCTCCTTGTCCATGCATCACTATCCTCTGCCTTCTCCTGGCTCTCCTCTCTGTGCCTCAGTTTCAGTGGGCATCTCCCTGCATCCCTTCTTCTTATGAGGACACCAGTCATACTGGATTCAGGACTGAGCTACTCCTCTCGATGGCTTTAGTTTAATGTAGATCTTAATCAGAAACCTAAAGACCTTATTTACAAAAAGGTCTTAACATTGGAGCAGGCCTCCAATATTTTGGGGGGAAGGGACCCCATTCAACTAAAAACAGGCACCTACGATATGCTGAAGACAGCCAGGTGCCAGGTTCCAACAGCTTCAAGAGGCTGACACTCCAGAAGGGAGAGTGTAGAATAAAAAGCCAAATAACCACAGGACTGGAACCAAACCAAGGGTAGCATGGGGCTGGAGCTTGGACCACTCTGAGACCAGAATCTAGGTGGCCAGGGAAGGCCATCCCAGGAGCAGCTTCAAAGATGAAGGGGTCATTTCCAGCAGGGGGACAGCAGGTCCAAAGGCCCCACTGCAGACAGGCATGAGGGGCCTCTTAAAACTGAACGGGACCTGACTTTGGTTGTTGTTATGCCAGAGGATGAGAGGGGCGTGCGCAAGACCCAGGCGTGCCCGCCCTGCAGCTGTGGGAGGAGTTGGTTCTCTTGGAGGTTTGGTGGAAAGCGTTGCCCAGCTGGCCATAGGCAGGGAGGAGGCACCAGGTGACTTTGATGTGTGGGAAGCTGGGGACCTGGAAGGTCTTTCCAAGTCCCTCACAGCCCTAACCTGGCTCTGACAATGGATAGGGCAGTGTGGGTTACCTGGATGGCTGGTGGGGCCAGAGGACAGAGGCCTAAAGGGGACTTTCCAGGTCTCTGGCTTTTGTTGCTAAAGGGTGGAGATTTTATGTGGTTAAAAGGGAGTCACCAGAGGAAGAAGTTTATGGAGGGAGTTTTTTAGAAATAATTTTTTATTTTATTTCTATACCATGAAAGAGTGAAGACCTTTTTGGGGTGCAGGTCTATGAATTTTAACATGTATATAGGTTCATGGAACTGCTACCTGGATCCAGAGCAGTCCCCAAGGAACTCCCTCAAGCCTTCCTTTGTAGGCGTGCTGCCCTCCTTCTGCATACCTGGAAACCCCTAGCCTGCTCTGCCACTACGGTGTTGTCCTGTTGAAAATGTCCTGTGAGTGGAAGCATCCAGCACGTGACTGGCTTCTGTCACTCAGCACAATGTCTTGAGGGTCTTGCATTGAGGCCTGCTTGGCTCATTGCTGTTCACTGCCACACAGCATTCCTTGGTGGATGGGCAAACCACAGGTTGCTTATCCATTCCCGCTGGAAGGTCTCACAGTGGTTTTGGGTTTAGGATGATTATAGATGCAGGTGCTATGAATGTTCTTATAAAGGTTTGGTGATGATTCTAAGTTTTCTACCCAGGTGTGGAAATCCTTATAGTAAGGATTCATTCACCTTTCTAGAAACCATGAAGCCATTTCACAGATGGCTACACACTCAGAAAGCCATTCTATTTTGGATCTGCTCGTGTGAGATGCCTTAAAGGCATTGGAGCACTGGGACATCCAGGTGTGAAGTGCTAGGAGACTGGGCAAGGGGAGTCCTGGGCTAAGGGGTGCCTGAGGTCATGGGGCAGGGAGACCTGGGCAAGAGAGGAGACAGGGAAGTGCCCAGCAGGTGCAGGCTGAGAGTTTGCCTGAAGGAGTTGGATGGAGAAGGCAGGACACAGCGGCCAGGAGGCAGCAAGGGAATTCCTGGGAGGTGCTCCAAGCCAACAGCCAGGGTGGAGGGGCGGCTTCCAGGGGGAGTGGAGGGGCCCAGACCAAGGACACCAGGGTGGGTTTATGGATTTAGTAACATGGAGCTCAAGGTAACTATGGGAGCAGATTTGGGAGTGAAGGCTATCTTGGGGATTCAGCGATGAATACAAAAAGTTTTTAAAGACTGAATAAGGTGAGAATGAGGGGCATAGACAAATTTGGCTCTGGAGAGGAGCAGGACACTGGAGAACGGGGAGATGAGAGAGTTTGTTCTCAGAAGATGGGGACAATCCAGAACTGGGGGTGCACGTGTGGGGGGGGCACATAGCAGGGAAGCTCTGGAGAGAACAACGGGGATGGGATGGAGCACGTGAGCAGGAAGGGTCCCTTGCTGTGACGCGTGAGAGGAAAGGCAGACTGGTTCCATATTTAGGTCAGAATCCCCACTTCTAGCACCTTCTGGAGGCTCCACATCCATCCTGGCAACCGCGGGAGCCTGTTCTTGCAGCTCACAGATGCCAAGGGCAACGCGTGCTGGATTCCAACTCTCTTTGTCTGCTGTCTTATGGTTCAGGGCAAGTCTCTGCAATTTTCACCAGCCTCAGTTTCCCCACTTGTAAAATGGGACACTGCTACTGTGAGGCTTATCTGACAACTTGCAGGTTAGCACAAGGCCTGACCCATGGACACCTGCAGTATTTTGTCACCTGAACAGTCTCAATTTCCTGCGTGTGGCACTTGCTTGGCGCCAAGCTGGATCTTAAGGAAGTCTCACTTAATGCCCACCCCCTTCGTTAGTCAGCAGATGTGAAGAAAAGCGAGGTTCATTTTAATGTTAGACATAGCCCAAATGACCTACTGCTGCTGGCAGATCAAGGAGTGGAGCCCTGCCCCGCTCAGCTGTCCTGGGCCCGGCCCCAGCCTGTGACTGATGTGGCCTTATCAGCCTAATTGGAGCCTGGGGAGGGGCTGGAGAGGGTCAGTCAGATGGGGAGGAGGAAGACTGATTGTCACCCCCTGCTCTTGCCTCCTACCCCTCGGCTGGACTGCTGCCCCCACCTCCCAACAGAGGGGACTGGGGTGGGTCGTTCTGAAGCCTGGCTGGCAGGTTGACAGCTGCATCTGGTATATTTTAGATTCATAGATGCTCAATGCTCCCTGAAGTGTAACACACACACACACACACACGTACACACGCGCACACCCGAGTACCACTACCCCAGCCCTGGCCTCAGCCTCATGCATGAAAGCACATACACAAGAGCAAGTTCACGCACTCCTCGCTCATACACTGCACCATGCACTCTGCTCCCAGGTGCTGACCCAGAAGGACGGCGACCTCAGCAGGGTCAGCGGGGGCCTTGGCCTTGGGGACTCTCTGGGCTTCCGTCCCGTTCTGAACTGCCCACTACCTTCAGCATCCTGAGACCTCTTCCCACTCCATGGGGAAATGCTCCTCTCTGGGCTCTTTGCCATCCTCCATCTCTTCCTCTCGGCCTGAGCATGTGGACCCCCATCTGCCCCCCCAGGCCCCCAGCAGAGAGGCAGTAGGGCGCCAGGGTTTTGTTCAGGAGGTGACTGCCCTCTGCCCCTCCTGATGTCTTGTTCCCAGACACAAACTCAGTCACACCACTTCTCTGCACATTTCTCTCCAGTGGCTTCCTGGGGACCTTAGAATCTGTCCCCTCTGTAACTTGGCTTATGTGGACCGCACACTTCCCCACTCTCCTCCCTCTGTAGCCTGGTTCCGAGTCCTGGAAGATCAGCGGTCCTGCAAGCTGGATCCTCAACCTTGCCTGTGTCTGTTCCTTCTGTCCAGCTCTCATCCTCGCTTAGGGCTCGGCTCAGAGAGCACCTCTCTGGGGCTCCTGGAGGCTGTGCAGCCCTTCCCCCGCCACATCCCCTTTTCCAGCCTTGGGGGTGCACGGCAGTCCCAATGCAATGTCATAGCTACCATAACTATGCACGTGCACGTCTGCCCACCCCAAGTAGACTGTGAGCTCCGAGGCACAGGGACCAGGTCAGGCTTGTTCACACTATAGCACTATATGCAGCAACCAGGAGGGTGGTGTGTGCCACTCGCTCGATCACTCACTCGCTCACTCACACAGCAGTCTCTCATTTCCTGCAACTCTCCCAGGGAAGAAAAAGACTGGAAAATAGGAGGAGGCTGGGCACAATGGCTCACACTGTAATCCCAGCTCCTTGGCAGGTGGAGATTGGGAGGATCAAGGTTCAAGGTCAGCTTGGGCAAAAACTCAATCAATGAGCCAGTCTTGGTGTCACACACCTGTGATTCCAGCTACAAGGGAGGCCTTAGGAAGAAGGGTAGTGGTCCAGACTGGCCCCAGGCAAAAGAGACCTTACCTGAAAATTAGCTAAAGCAAAAAGGACTGGGGCATGACTTGAGTGGTAGAGAGCCTGTGTAGCAAGTGTGGGACCCTGAATTCAACCTCCAGTACAGAGAGAGAGAGAGAGAGAGAGAGAGAGAGAGAGAGAGAGAGAGAGGGAGGGAGGGAGGGAGAGAAGGAAGGAAGGGAGGGAGGGAGGGAAAACAGCTGACTAGGAGGCAGAGAGGCAAGGCCGAGGGACAGGTTCAGCCGCCACCTACCCTTGCACCTGGCACTCAGCTCCTCCTTTTGGCTTCCCGAGTGGGGCATGGGCCTCTTGGGCTTACCACTGGGGCCTGGCCCTTCCTCGGGGTGTTGGGAGTTCTAGCAGGGAGAGCAGGAATCTTGCTTTCATCAGCCAGCATGGCCAGGTGGGGTACCTTTCCAGGGCCTGGTCCTACCCTATGTCACTCTAAGCCACACAGCCATGCCCACCAGCTGCCCTGGCCGCCTCTCCGGACCACTATGGGGGCCTCTGCTTTTGTAATGGGTAATAGGATTTGTCAGTAGACCGACAGAGGTGATGTATGTTAAAGCACTTAATACAAAAGGACTTTGCACAGAAGCCCAAATTTGATTTAGCCGATGAACTCAATTGCTGGCCATCAGTGTTCCAGAAGGAACGGCAGCAGCATTTGTCCCCATTATTATGGCAGAGCCGCTCAGGCGGCCAAGAGCGTCAGGAGCCCCTTCACCTGTGTCATCCCACCCCTCGCTGGGGTCTCAGGGCTTGACTTGTGACCTTTTGACCTGATTGTTCTCAAGTCCTCCAACCTCTGAGAGCCGCTGTCCCTCTAATACCTGCTTCTCCTCAAGGGAGTCCCTTGTCACCAGCTTCTCCTCCCTGTGGTCCCCAGACATTATGTCCTCTGGTCATTTGGTACCTCTGTGGTCAGCTGGCCTCTATTGCTTCTCTTCTTACCATTTCTGGCTTTCATTGCTGGCATCTGTCCACACTGCCCTCCTCCACCTACCAAAAACCTAAGACCTCCAGGCCAGGGGTCAGTGCATTGGAGCCACCATGGAGAAGATTTGGAGGACAGCCCTCAGCCACAGCATCCATGGGCCATGGCCACCCACCGGCTGGAAAGGGACACCCTGGGGCCACCTCTCACAGAGCCCCCAGCCCTGCACATGGTCACATCCTTCCTTCCTGCAGATACATGAGTCCCTTAAGAAGGAGGTGCCCTGGGTGACACCCCCTTGTTCTGCAAAGCCATTCCCTCATGCACCAGCATCTTGGGACAGCACGGGATTTGGTGTTGCTTCCTCATAACCCAGAGGCCTGTGAAGACGTTTTTCTCTACCTGGAAAGAGAAAAATAGTAGTTTTTTATTTAAAGAAATAGTAGCTTTAAAATAGTAGTTTTGCTGCTGACCTTATTCTTCAAGGTGTCAGCCATGAAAGTCCTGCCTCAGTTTGCCTCATATGTGGCGACATGTGCATGGGTGGTCAGATGAGAGCAGGAAGGGGGCAGGTTGTGGTGATCAGTTACTGGGGACCCCAAGGTCCCTAAAGGAGACAGGACTGTCTGTCCCTGCCCCCTACCCGTGCACCCCATTTTAGAGGGATCTCTGTGAATGCTCCAAAGTCCCCATGGGGCTCCACCTTTGAGGGGGAGCATCCCCAGGGTCCCTCCTCCCTGCTCAGCTCCAGCACCATCCCTCATCCCTTGTTCACCCAAACTCCCTGCGGCCTCCATCTTCCCCCCAGGAGTGGATGACATCAGTCTTTCCGCAGCCAGGGCTGACCTACATCCCATGTCTGGGAGCCGCTCCAAACAAACCCCGCACCTCTCACCGGGAGGAGGGGAGGAGGGGAGGGCCCGGCTCACGACTTTCTTGGTGCGCTGGTGCCAGGCCTGCGTCCAGATGGTGTCTCTGCCGGCATCTCCTGAGCACTGCCTGCCCCTCCCTGCTGGGCAGGGCACACTCAGGCCTGGCATGGGCTGATGTCCCTGCTGTCCTTCGTGTGGCTGTCAGACCCCCAACTGGGCCTGCCACAGTTCCTGAAAACTTGGGTTTTCTGGGATGCGCCTTCCCCTGGAGGTGAGCCTGGCACTGGCTGGGAACAGGGGCTCATTAGGGGTTCGTCAATTCCAGAAAAAGGAACAACGTAGCTGAGGAGGCAGCTGTGACCCTCTGTTCCCAGGCAGACAGAAGGGCCATCTTCCTGCAGGCGAGTGGGTGAGCCCCACGTCAGGCCGTGAGGGCCTCAGGGGTGGGAGGAGGACGTGAGTTGGGGTGGCCAGGTGACATACGGATGTCCTGTTAAATTTGAAGTTCAGATAAGAGAGAGCCATTTTTACTATAAGAGTATATCCCAAGTATGTCATGGAATATACTTATACCAACAAAATTATCCCTTGCTTATCTAAAATTCAAATATAACTTGGCATCTTGTATTTGTTTGCCTCTTTTTAAGATGAGCTGTGTTGCCCAGGCTGGCCTTGAACTCTGGAACTCAAGCAATCCTCCTGCCTCAGTCTCCTCTGTAGCTGGGACTATAGCTGTGCACCCCTGCATCCGGCCAGCATCCTGTACTCTTCTTTGCTGAATTTGGCAACCATGGAGGCATAAGGCTTTGTGTGGAAGTGACTTCAAGTGGCCAGTGGATGTGTCCCATTGAAGGGGACCCCTGGGGCCTCAGGCCAGTGGTGTCTGTTTTGGCATCTGTTGGCTTTGGGGGCAGGGTGTTATCAGGACAGTGGAAACGAGGGGTCTGTTCCCTGGAGCTGCCAGGGAAGGCCAGGCTTGGTTTCTGGGAGCCCCAGCACCTGCCCCATCCTTCCTTGTCACTTGTTGGCCAATAGCGTCGGGTGTTGTAGGTGGTGGCTGTGGGGAAGGGGGCTCTGGGTCACAGGCGTCAGACCCATATTCAGCACTTGGAGTGTCTCGGCTCATCTCATCAGGCGGGAACAGCGCTTTCCAGTCTTACTGGCCACTGGCTGGCCCTGACACTGTCACCCACCCGTGATCACACAGCTTTGGAGCAGGCGTCCAAGCCCAACTGTGTGGTCACCACAGGGCATGATGCCCCTGCCCAGCTGTGACGTGGTGACGGTGCCATACTGGATGCTGGCGAGGAGGGATGGGCATGGTCTCTTTCTTCCCTCCTTCCCTCCCCCTCCCTCCCCCCCTTCTTTCTTCCTTCTTTCTTTCCTTCCTTCCTTCCTTGTTTCCTTCCCTCCCTGCCTCCCCCACTTCCTTTTATTCTCTTCTTTCTTCCTTTCTTCCTTCCTCAGGCATTAAGAGCCTACTGTGTGCCAGACAGTGTAGTAGGCACTTAGGGAAGGTCAACAGGGATGAGTATACAGAGGAATTCAGCTAGTCCTTCTGTAACTAAGAGGTCTGGGACCCAGAGCAGTGACTTGTTCAAGGTCAACTAGCAAATCTGCTGCAGGTTTGAACCAGAACCTGGCTGCTGACTCAGCACGTGTGTGTGTGTGTGTGTGTGTGTGTGTGTGTGTGTGTGTGTGTGTGTGAGATGTGTGCATGTACATGTGTGCGTGATAGCGAGTGTGCACACATGTGTGCACGTGTGAGAGTGTGTGTCACGTGTGTGCGTGTGAGACAGCATGAGAGCATGTGTGCACATCCACAGTCCAAAGAGTGGAAGCCCCACGTGGGGTTTGGTGGGGTGGGAGGGGCGGCTGGCCAGCCTCGCTCTGCCCCTGTCGGATGAGCTGAGAAGTGCTGTGCAGAGGACCAGGCGGTCCAGGCCATGGTTTTCAGCTGAGGTCCATTGTTCTCAAGGTCAGATTCAGTAAGTGACTCCTTGGGAAAGTTGACCCCGTGGCTGAAGGGGAGACAGCTCCCCGGGGCACTGCCAGGCCCCTGGGCCACCACGGGGGTCTGGGCTCCGGCAGAGCGGATGTGGGGAGCACAGGAAAGTGGATTCCTTCTTCCCGAGCTGCATTTGCGGCCAAGGCCAGGCCTCAGGATTGCATCCAAGCAACTCCACCCGGGGACCTGGCGAGCTACCGCCTTGACCTGTGGGTCCTGTGTCCTCACCTGTGAAATGGGAGGAGCTCAGCCTTGTGGGTTTGCTCAGGATTTGGGTAGTAGTGCACTGCACCCGTCATGCAGGAGAACTCGTAAATTATTTATGCGTCTGCTTACTTACTGCATTTCCTCTGTGTCCCAGGGGCTTTCTGGAATAGGGAGAGAAATCACAGAAGCGCAGCCTGAGCAGGAGGGAAAAGACGCTTCCATGTCTGGGGGCCTTGTGGGGCGGTTGCACTTCTGGGCGCCTCTGTCTGTCTGAGAACCAGCATGCTGCCCAGCTGCCTGTTTGAAGCCGTTCTTCAATTGGGGTTCCCTGTGTGGCCTTGGGCAACTTTCGTGACATCTCTGTGCCTTGCTTCCTTGTCTGTGAAGTGACAGTAAGAGTGTTCAACCTTCATTAGTGTCTTGTGAAGAGCTGTCCTCTCACCCTTCCCTCATCGCTTACTCACAGATGACCGGTGTCATGGTCTTGCACATGGCTCATGGCCTTCAGATGAGTAAACAGAGGCAGACTGGCTAAGAGTCTGTGCCGAGCCACCCAGCTCTGTGCCCTGGAGCTGGACGAAGCCCCATCCACTGGTGCCCCTCCCGCTCAGCTGTGCATCAGCTGCTGGGATCCAGGCCTTCCCAGGCCTCAGTTTCCCCATTTGCCGTGCAGAGGACTGTCGTGGGGGGCTGCTGTAGTCACTCCACTCGGGACCTCAGACAAGCTCCTATGCAAAGTGAGCCCTCCAGCACCAGCTGTCTACAAACAGAGACAGCTACACAGTGAACGCCTCTCCCAAGACCAGTGGTGAGATGCTGCTGGGAGACAGGCCGAGGACTCGGTCCTTCTCTGCCACCCTTCTGTATCCCCTAACCCTGTCTGTCTCTCGCTCATTCACTCTCAGGTCTGTGGAAATGTAATTCACATGCTTGGCACCCCCAATTTAAAGTGCAATTCGATGAATCTTAGTAGATTCACAGAGATGTGCCACCATCACCACAGTTTGAGAACATTTTTTCCCAACAAGAAACCCTACTCCCCTGTGTGATCACCCCTAATTCCCCTCCCAGCCAATCAACTTCCTGTGTGTAAAGCTTTGCCTATTCCGGATATTTCCTGTAAATGGACTTACGCAATTTCTTTCCTCTGTGTCTGCCTTATCTTGCTTACCATGATGTTTTCCTCTGTGTCGCAGCATGAATTAGTGTTTCCTTCCCTTTTCATGACTGAATAATATTCCATCCATGGAACCATGGTTCGTTGATCATTAGTGGACACTTGGGTGACCTCCTCTTTGGGTTTTATGAGTAATGCTGCCTTGGTGGTTGATGTGTATGTGTGTGTGGACATGTGTTTTTGTTTCTCTTATGTGTACACCAGGGTATAGCTGCTGGCTCACATGGCCTCTGTGGTTCACTCTGTGTGGTGCTGCAGCCATCTTCCGATAGTCACTGCCCTGTGGACTGTGGCTTTCGCACGGTCCCTGCGGCCAACACTGCTGGTGGCTTACCTGTGATTCTTGGCCATTCGAGTATGTTTGGAGGAATGTCTGCCCAGGCTCTGTTCCTTTTAAATCAGGCTCTCTCTATTTTATTGCTTATTATAGATTCTGTACTCCAGTCACCAGGTATGAGATCTGCACAGATTTCCTCCCATTCTCTAGATTTTCTTCTCTCTCTCTCTCTTTTTCTTTCTTTTTGGTGGTACTGGGGTTTGAACTCAGGGCCTCATGCTTTCTAGGCCGGTGCTCTATGGCTTGAGCCACTCCCCAGCCTTTTTTCCTTGAGTTGTTTCTCAGATGGTCTCATGCTTTTGCCCAGGCCAGCCTCGGTCTGTGATCCTCCTGCCTAGTAACTGAGATTTCAGCGGTGAGCCCTCTGGATAGTGTCCTTCAAAGCACAAAAATGTTTGGTTGATAAAGTGCAATTTACCTATTTTTTCTCTCAGTTTCTTTGCTTCTCATATCATCTGAGACGCTGTTGCTCAATCCAGAGTCATGAACACCTTTCTTCATGTTTCCTGCTGAGCGTTTCTGGGTTTAGCTCTGACATTGTGAGTTAATTTTTGTAGACAGCAAGGAAAGAGCCCCACTCCACTCTTTTGCATGTGCTGGTCCTACTGTGTTCATCTGTTTATTTACCAATAATCTCTTTAGATGAATGCACTTTTTAAATTTTTTAAGATGGCAGGTTTGATGAGTTTGTTATTGAAAAAAACCCTGCATTTTCAAAAATACGATGGTTGGGGTACTGGAGTGTGGCTCAAGGGGCAGAGCGCTTGCCTCACAGGTTTGAGGCCCTGAGTTCAACCCCCAGTGCTGCACACACACACACACACACACGCACACGCACACGCACATCTGCATCACCCAGAGCTGATGCAGTCATCAGGAAGAAGAGGGGCCTCTGGCTCCTTCTAGAGCTAGGCCAGGGACTGCAGAGGCCAGGACATCTCGTGTTCCTACAGAAGACAGGATGGGGCCTGAGCAGAGCTGGGGTCAGGGAGGGACAATCGCCTGGCCTTGGACGGGCTGCTCCCCTACCTGTGCTGCCCAGGCCTGTCCGGTGCTGACATCCGTGACTCCCTGTTATCATTGCTACAATATGCTTCTCAGATTCGGCTGGTCTTTCATACATTTTTAATAAGCCAAGGTCAGTGTTATTACCCAAAGTTGATGGCAGTCTTTTCTCTATATAGCTGGTAACTAAAAATATCCCCTCCTCAGAGCAGCAGCGTAGAGTACATTCCTGGTTTCATACAACTGGGGTTTTCCTCTCTGGCTAGCTCAGTGGGGTGTTAAATAGGAATTCAGAAGAAAAAAAAAATCAAAACTTCCTGAGGTCAAATACATTTTGTAAACAAGCTTTTGTCCGACAAAGTCAGATGGGTTTCTTTGCTGCAGGACTTGCCCGAGCCTTCCGTGCACTAATGTGCACTGTGACTGGTTGTTCAGAGGGACGGAGACCACAGCATCATAACGTGATCAAAGCCATTGAAGGACAGGGCCTTCCTTTGCCTGGACCTTGTGCTCCCAGGAGAAAGAGCCCCCCCGATGCTGTGCCTTTCCCTAATGTGTGGCACACAGTAGGGCCACAGCACGTGTGGTAGTGGAGGGATGGGGACTCCCGAGGAAGAGTGAAGTGGCTTCTTCATGCTCTTTTGGTTTCAGCTCAGGGTTGGCCGTGAAACCTTGCCAGGGTTAGAGTAAGGCTGTGACGGCAGGATGGACGAAAGCGGTTAAGCTTGGTTAAGCATCCCTTATCCGAAACACAGCGCAAGTTGAAAATATTAAACCCAATGCGCTTTTACTGCATCTAACCTACCAAACATCACAGCTTAGCCTCGTCACCGAAACTGTTCCCAGGACACTTATGTTAGCCTCAGGGTGGGGCAAAGTCACGCAGCACAGAGCCTGACTCACAGGAAGTGTGGGTAGCCACTTAGCCCTGGCCGCGTGGCTGTGCTTTTCCACCTCACAAAGTCCAAAGGTTATAAAAGGAACCACCCTAAGTGAGGACCGTCTGACCGTTAAGCTCCTTCACTGTTGGACAGGATAACACAAGGGCAGGAGACTGCAGAGGGAGGGCAGCCGGCCACCCCAGAGGACCGTGGGTAGCGCTGGGTGCTGCATCTGATCCCCGCCCTGGAAGGCCAGACGCCTATGGAGCCCCTTCCCAGTGGGAGGGAGAGAGGCGTGACGGGGGTCTGGCAGGGCTGCCTTAGAAGGTGAGGGAAGACAGAGGTGTTAGCTGCTGTCATGTGGCCGCACAGAATCTGAGTGAGAGGATTTGGGGAGCCCAGGAGGATTTGGGGAGCGATGCAGGAACACCAAGCATCGTCAGCCCAGGGGAGGGTGTGGAGAGGAGCAAAGGTGAGGCGGGGTAGGAGTGCTGGCTAAACATTAAGGACCACCCCCCCCCCCCGCCCCTGCCAGTGCTCGATGGAACCCAGGGCCTCAAGCATGCTAGGCAAGCGCTGTACCACTGAGCCACGCCCCTGGCCCCAGCAAGCGATCTTGATGACTAGGCGAGCTGTGAAGCAACGATCCTACCCGCCCACCAGGCGTGGCTGGGTGTCATGACTGCCACACCTAGTCCCGGCCCTGTCCACACACCACAGTTGCTCACTGGTCTCCTGCCCTGGTCCCTAGACAAGCCAGTCTGCACAAGCAGCCATAGTGATATAGAGCACAACCCAGGCCGGACACATCAAGCCTTCCACTGGCCTTCAGCTCCTTGCAGAATAAAACCCAGCTGCCATGCCCTGGTCAGACGATTCCTATCCTTTGAGCCTCCTCCCAGCCCCCAGCAACTCCCTCATGCTTGCACTCTTTCTAGAAGGTTCTCTCCTTCTAGCCCGGCAATATTTGACCCTCCTTCAGGTTTTGGTTTAAAACCGTTCTTCCAGGAACCCTGTCCCGCTCCTGGCAGATCCAGATGTTCCTGCCTCCTCCTGCACATAACACCTGGGCGCTTAGAAGAACTGAAGTGAACAATTGGAGGGTCCTGTGGCTATGGCTTGACTAATTAATGGATTATCCTTAGAGCTGGCTTACAGAAAAACTGATCAGACAGTCCAGAAAGTTCCAGTGTACCCCTCTCCTCTGCAGTTTCCCGTATCACTAACTCCGTGCCTTCTTGGGTGCGTTCGTTAGTTAGGCGACTGCTAACTGACGTCCACAGTTTACGTTAAGGTCCTGGAGTTTTGACACAGGCGTGTTACCTCTCCACCATCGTGGTATCGTATGGAATCATTTCACTGCCCTAAAAGCTCCTGGACTTGCCTACTCGTCCTTCCTCCCGCCCCCCTCTCGCTGGCTTTTTAAAATTGTGTCTCATTTAGACTCAATATCCCGTCAGAGCAAGGACCCCATCTGCCTTGTGGACCATCTTCCTCACTGTTTCCAGCTCAGAGCTCCCCACTTAACAGGTGCCCTATAAGTATTTTTCCTTGCATATTTTAGTAAAAAGAGGATTCTTGTAAGCACATCGGTGTGCAATTTGCTTTTTGCACATGTTGACAGTCTGTGTTGGAAATCTCCCATATCAGAAGGCAGAGCACTGTCTCCTATGTCACTTTGCATTGTGGAGGGTTCCAACACATACCAAAGAAGCGAGGGAGACTACCACAATGCACCTGTTACGTCAGTTGTCATTAGTGTCTCTGCCCAGTGCTCCCCGTCCTCTGTGTTCTTTGGAAACAAATCCCAGTTGTTAGATAATTTCATCTGTAAATATTTCCGTTTGCATCTCTACAAAGCAAGGGCTCTAAGAAACATAACCACAATGCCACAAGCACACTTAAATATCGTCAGTATGCAAATTTACGAGTGTCCCATAAATACACGTTCCATTTGTTTGGTTGTGTGCATTGCTAGGCCTTTGATGTTTCTGTTTATCTGGGTCCCCTCCCTCCATAACAGACCCTACCCTCTGCCATTCACCTGTTGAACGACCCTTCTTTCCTGAACTGTGCCAGCTGTGGCCCCTTGGTGATGTTTAATGTGTTGCTCTGTCCTCTGCATTTTCGGTGGAGACGATCTGATTCAAGTTCAGCAAGTTTTGGGGAGCTGGCTTCAGGTGGGGGTGCATTCTCCTATGGGAAATTCTCCCTCTGTCTCTGTGATTTTCTGGGCTGGTGCTGCTCTGTGCCTGGGGCCCTTCATTCATTAGGGACTGCAAATTCTAGCACGAAATGCTCCAGAAAAAGAAACCTTCCCTTCTCCACTCCTGGTTACCCCGAGGTATAGTTTATGTAGGACAGGCAGAATCAATGTGCAATTCTTTGCCTTTATTTACCAGTTTTTAGAAAACGAGTTGCCTATAAATATTTGAATGAACAAATGAATAATACGTGTGCTGATGAGCTGACAGGGCTGGGAGCTGGGATTCTCCCTGTTGCCCTCGAGAGCCTGGGCGCAGGCCACTGGCTTATGGTGCAGGTGTAGGCTGTGGCCAGGTCCCTGTCTGCAAAAGGGGCTGGGAGTGGCCCTTGCTTCTGTCAACCCACTTCAGTCACAAACTAAGGTGATCGGAGCCACACTGCTACAAATATAGCATCTGGGATGTGGGAGTCTCACAATTCACCCCAGGAGCCACCATCAGAAAAGGGACAGGACCAAAGCCTGGAGTCCCAGGCAGCATGGCTGGGAAGGGTCACACAGAGCTGTGGACCCCTCCACGGGAGGGGAAATCGGGGCGTTTTTGTCCCAAAGGACAAAAATTGGGAATTGGTGGGTGCAGGTTGGGCTGTGGCCTTCAGGGTCCCAGGGACTGTCCTGGACACTCTTGAAGGCTGTCCTTCCCTCAGGGACCAGGCGACCAGCCCACAAACCCCCTGACCTCTGCCTCTCTGGGTCTCCCCAGGTGCAAGTGCAACCTGCACGCCAACCTGTGCTCAGTGCGCGAGGGCAGCCTGCAGTGCGAGTGTGAACACAACACCACCGGCCCTGACTGCAGCAAGTGCAGGAAGAATTTCCGCACACGGGCCTGGCGTGCCGGCTCCTACCTGCCGCTGCCCCATGGCTCTCCCAACGCCTGTACGTACGCGCCCCGTGCCCTGTGCCCTTGAACCAGGGGAGCCAGAGCAGCCCAGGTTCCTGCCTTTTACCCCAGCAGCTGCACATGCACGGGCAGACACATACACCAGCAGACAGGCACAGGCATGTGCACGCACACGTGCCCACAGAGGAACACACGGGCATGTATGTGCATTTTGTTAGAAGCCTTGCAACAAGACCCTCCGGGACCCCAGCTGAACCCTAAGCCGCCCTTCTGGCGCTGGCATGGCAGGGAAACCCAGATAAGTTGCTCAGCCTTTCTCCGCCCCTGCTCCCCGAAGGCAGGACAGGAGACCCCCGGGAGGCAGGGCCCCTCCTCCAGGCAAACAGGGCCTGTAGCCCCATCCCGAAGGGATATTTGCAGTATGTCACATGGTGCCACATGCTGCATATTTCCCTTGGTTATTCCATCTTGCAGGATGCCACCTGAGGTCCTCACCTGAGCCCAGTCCTGGTCTGCCTCTGGCTCAGCAGTGCTAGGCAAGCCACCTGCTGTCTTTGCTTACATGTGTTTGAACACCCTTTGGGGGATCCTCACTCATCAAGGTCCCCAGCAGAAGCTATGAGGGTCTCCATGAAATCTTGGGTCCCAGGGAGTCCCTAGGCTACAAGTGGAGAAGGTCCTAGGCCGCCCCATGGTGAGCCCTTCCCTGACCCCGGAAGCCCCCTGACGTCTGGCAGGTGCTTTGTTTATGCCTGAGGCTGTGTTGGGCCTGGTACACGCCCTGCCCTCAAAACACCTTGTGTCACTACCACTTTTCTTCCAGATGAGCACACGGAGGCCTAGCCAACACAGGGCCTCCTAGTTCTACAGTGAGTACAGCCAGCACTGTGATTCAAGGCCATGCCCTGGACCCAATGCCAAATCTAGAGCTAGTCAGCTGCTCCTGCTCCTGACCACCCGTCCCATCTGGGTGCCCTCCCTCCCTGTGAAAGATTCATGCAGCTTTAGGCTGATCAAAGCCAAAAGCCGTGCAAGGCCGTGACAGGCTTGTCTCGAGTGGGCCAAGGCCAGCACTGTGACAGCCCTTTGAAGGGGTGACTTGCCAGGCACCTCACAGCACTCAGGGTCTTCAAAGACACAGAGACTGCTTGGCACACTGACAGCCCACCCCCTGCCTGGTCCCCTCCTCCCTGCTACTTAGCCCCATCTCTTTGTGTCCTCAACTCTTCCTTTAGTCACTGTCACTCCCTCTTTTACTGGCAGTCCTGCCCTCCATTTGTCCTGCAGCCTCCACCCCATTACTTCTGGCTCTTTCTTTCCTTGTCTCCTTTTGCTCCTGGGAGGATTCTGCAAGGACTCCTGTCTGCCCACGTCCACGCCTAGACCAAGGCTCCTACCTGTGGGTCACACCTAGGAGGACCACTGTCTCCACCTCACAGACCCCCAGCCATGACTTCAGCCTCTCCTTCCTGTGGGGCTGGGCTGCTAAAGGCTCCCTTGTTTGGGAGAGGCCCTGGAGTAGACCCCCACCACCACATGTCACCAGGAAAGAGGGGTTCCTTCTGGACTGACAACGAGTAGGGCTGAGGCTGAAGGCGGCCCGTGTTCTCAGCCTGCAGCTGTCTCACCTGGTCTTACACCTTCTGGGGCAACCAGGAGACAGTGAAGGAGACGCAGCTTGAAACAGGCCCCTGTGAACTTTGCCCTCTATTACCCCTACCCCTCCTCACTCAGTGGCACCCAGACACTGGGCCATTCTGGGGGTCACCCTTGACGGGAACCCCTCTCCCATATTCACCCAACTCCCTCTCTTCCCAGCACTCACCCCCACCTCCCTCCATCTCCTGCCTCTGTCTGGGCCGGGGTCTCCCCTCTGCAGGCCCAGGGCTGTGCTCCCCTGTGTGCCCACCTGCCTCAGAACCCTCGGTGCCCTGAACAAAGGCCTACCTGATCAGCTGTCTCTCTCCCGCTAAGGCTCCTGTGAGATCACCCCTACCCTTTGTCACTTCTCTTCCCTTACCGCCTTCAACCTGAAGTGCCCTGTGTCCACATCCCTGGACACCCACAGTCTCTTGTGACAGGACAGTCTCTACTCTGTCCCTGTGGCTCCCTCATCCTCAGGGCCCAGCTCAGAGGTCACCTTGCCTCTCTGAGTCCTGTCCCAGTTATCTGCATGTCCTTGCTTGTCGGCTCCCACACTCCCCCCAAGGTGTCCTTCGTGCCTCACACGGTGCCTGCCCAGACCTGTTGGTAAGGGAAGGAGTGAGTGTCAAGTGTCCACAGCTTGTCCTCCCAGGCCTCCCTTGACTGTCCTGCCGGCCACAGCCTTGGCTCACCCAGAAGGGCCAGTGCGCCACATATCCCACTGCCAACACCACACATCCTTTCTCAGGAACACCTGGGGAGGCCAGACCAGCTCCTTCCTTTTGGAACAGTGACAGTTCTTACCCTGGGACTGCAGTGCCTCTGGTCAAGCCGTGATCTCAGTCCTCCTTGATCCCCAAGACACAGATGCACAAAGACAGAAAGACCCAGACTTGAGGCTGCCTTGGCCACTCACGCCTAGCCTGTCTCCTCATCTGCAGAACCAGAACCATGGGGAAACTCCCTCAGGGGGTGTTGTGAGGACAAAGTGGTTCCTGTCAGGGGAACATTGACACAGTGGCTGGTGTGAGGAAGCTCTCAACATGGGGCACCCACTGCAATGGCTTTCCAATAAGTTGTCTACTCTTCTATTTCCCAGACAGGAAATGCACTGAGATTCAATAGGAGAGGCTGGCACTTATCAAAGTGTTCCAGGGGGAAGTTGCAGTTCTGAGACTCAGTTTCTCCATCTTAAAAATGGGCTAATAGCAGCCCCTCCGTCTCAGGGCGGCAGTGAGAGACCCTGCAGATTGTGCCAGAGGCTACTTCTCAGCTCTGTTAGCAGTGGCTGTGACCCAGCAGGTGCCATAGGCCCTTTAAGTCCCTTCCCTTCAGCAGAGGGATGGACACTTCAGTGGGCTCCCCTGTCCTGCCACCCCCTCCTATGCAGAAAGGGAATGGCTGTGTTCCTCAGCCAGCTCTGTGACCCTCTTGTCTCCCTGCAGGTGCCGCTGCAGGCTCCGCCTTTGGCAGTAAGTACAACACGGCTCTGTGTCCTGCCAGTGGGGAAAAGGAAGGGGCCGGGGCCTGGCCTCTCCGCCCCCTCCTCTGATTCTGCCCATCCGCTTGTCCACCTCTCCTCCTTCTGTGTGTCCTCTGGGAGCTCTGCTGTGGCCACAGCCCAGCGGCTCTGTTGTCTGCAGGAGCTTCATCAGTGCTGCTTTGGAAAGCTGTTGGAAACTTTGTGTGGGTCCCTTGATCCTTGGGAGGGTTCCTTTCTCCTCTTATCACTTGGGCCTCTTCTGACACCCAGTCTGGGAGTGCTTTCTTCTGCCAGGAAGGAATAGGGGGACCTTCTGTTCCACCCAGTGGTAGAATCCAACCCGCTGCCGGCCTGCCCGGGGGCAGGAGCTGCTGGCAGCCAGGAGGCCGGAGAGGGCAAGTCACTGTTCCCAGGCTCTGGTCATCCAGGTCAACTCAGCTCTCAGGACATGCCAGCCTGGAGGGAGGCATCTGCAGGAGTGTAGGAGTCCTGAGAACTCACGAGAAGGGTGAGAGTGACTGGAGTGGGTGCCCATGGGCTCTCAGCAGTCATCTTTGGGACAGTCCACCAAGCACTGGGTGGACCAGGCACCATGCTAAGCAAGACACGCTAGTGCTTTTTTAAGCCTCACACACCTCTCTCCTCCTGAAAGGGCTTTGCCATCTGCTGTAAGAGTCAGCAGCCAGCTGTGGCAGACCCCAAACTCGAAGATGCTTCTGGGGCATGCTGTTACCATGGGGCTCCATGGGGCCACACCCTCCCCAACTGTCCCTCCCCAGCAGGACTGCCCCTCCCCACTGGGATGCCAGTGGGCAGAGAGGGTGCCAGAAGGAAGCTGAACCCTGCAGGACTCTGGTCTGTACAGCCATCATCTGTGTAAGTGGCTTCTTTGGGGTGCCTCCACCTCCACCAGCTCCCTACCCTCTCTTGCTTTTCCTGTCTCTCACCAGGCATCAGCAGGTCCCAGAAAGACCCCACCCCCAAAGCCCCTATGGTCACTGAGGCCATGAGGGGGTGCCTCACCACTTCTACCCCTTCCACGTCTACTGCCCAGGCCCCCAAAGCCCCCAGCAGCCCACGCCCCACAGGTGGGTACCAGAGTACAGCCAGGGACCCTTGTTGTCCCACCCTCTCCTGCCTGTAAACGAGACCCTGCCTCTCTCAGCCCTGGGGACAACAGGCGCTTGCTCTTAGAGTAGAAAGCACTAGCACCCTAGAGCCGCAAAAGCACGGGCCAAGGGGCCCCAGGCCATCCGGGCCAACCTGTCACCGAGTTACAGAGCCCCAGCCAGGGGTTCCAGGCATCAGTTCAAGCTCCCAGAATCTTCTTCCTGCCCAACAAGGCATTGCCAGGAAGGACCCCAAGACCAGTGTGGGCAAGGGGACAGGGGGACCTGGAAGGAGGGTGCCTGTGGCAGCAAGGCTGCTCTGTGCAGTAGTGGCCAGTGTGGGAAGTCAGGGCAGGGGTTGAAGGGGGCAAGCCTGTGGGAGCACCAGTCAGCAGGAAGCCTCTGTGAGAGATGGACTGCACCTGTGGGCTGGGGGAGGGGCAGACTTCCTGCCCCATGTCGCTGGCCTAGTGAGAGGCCCACCTCGGGTCTGCAGCTACAGACAGGCTTAGAACCCTGGCTGATTCTTTTTCTTCTCCAAAGGTGGGATGTGTGCATCCTCGAGGTATGGGGTGCTAGGATAGAACTCTGGTCTCATCTGGACTCTACTGGCTGGGGGTGGGGTGCCCAGCCTTTCCAGACCATGGTGACAGTATTGAGGAAATCCCTCAGGCCAGCTCACCCAGTTCTTCAGTGGGCGGCTCCATTTTCTCTGCACCTTCCCTCTCCACAGGGGCTCGGGGGAGCCCCCACCCCAGGTGGAGGACGGGTCACTAGCAGCTTCAAACACTAGCAGGCCCTGCCCTTGGCAGTTCAGGAGTGGCGGGCAGACAGGAGCGAAAATAGTCAGGAAGGGGAAGGGGCTGTGTTTGCCTCCGAACACACTGGTCTGTTCGGGTGGGAGACCAGGCACTCTCTCTCCTCCACTCCCACTTTCACACACACACACTCACAAAACACACGCACTCAAAACACACGCACTCACAAAACACACGCACTCACAAAACACACGCACAAACAAAACACACGCACTCACAAAACACACGCACTCACAAAACACACGCACAAACAAAACACACGCACTCACAAAACACACGCACTCACAAAACACACGCACAAAACACACACACTCACAAAACACGCACTCACAAAACACACTCACAAAACACACTCACAAAACACACGCACTCACAAAACACACTCACAAAACACACGCACTCACAAAACACACGCACTCACAAAACACACTCACAAAACACACGCACTCACAAAACACACGCACTCACTCAACACATGCACACACACTCACAAAACACATACATGCACACGCACGCATGCACACAGTCACACACTCACAAAACACTCACAAAACACACACACTCACAAAACACACGCGCTCACTCAACACATGCACACACACTCACAAAACACATACATGCACACGCATGCATGCACACAGTCACACATTCACAAAACACAAAACACAACACACACTCACAAAACACACTCAACATGCACACTCACAAAACATACACGCACTCACAAAACACATACATGCACACACAACACACACAACACACGCACACACATGCACACACAACACACTCACAAAACACGTACACACACAAAACCACACATGAGCACACACACAACACACAAAACACAGACTCACAAAACACAACACTCACAAAACACACTCACAACACACATGCACACACACAAAACACACTCACAAAACACACATGCACTCACAAAACACGCACACACACAAAACACATACACACAAAACACATGCACACACACACTCACAAAACACGCACACATGCACGCATGCACAGTCACACATGCACACACACTCACAAAACACACACACAAAACGCGCACACACACTCACAAAACACATACATGCACACACACAAAACACACACAGCGCTGAGGAACCCTGAATCCAGTTTCGAAGCTGCCTGTGCTTTGGTGTGAGGGAAACAAAACAGGCAGCAAAGTTGGGAGTTAAAGACGAGGAGTCAGGGGCCACAGCGGTGACTCTTGAGGGGGTGCGGTTTGAACTGGGGGGGAGCAGGAAGCAGGACCTCCTCCAGACCACACTAGCAAACATTTGACGGGAATGCTGTTAGCTCCGTGCCAGGCAGCAGAAGCACTGAAGGAAAGAGCTGGCTTCAAGGTCACTGCCAGTGGCCGAGCCTTCCGGGTCTGGGGGTTCCCACCTCCTGTATAGCAGCCAAACCCACACCCAGTCTATACTGTTCGCAGTGACAACGACTGCAGGTGGCAAGAGCCAGCTAAGAGCTCACTGTGCTGTCACAGCCGTGCTTCCAGCTCTGGGAGGGTGGAGGCTGGTATTTTCCTAGTCCCTCGGAGAGGGGATTGAGACTTAGGAAGATGCAGCTGATTTATAGCATGCAGATTATACCTCAATAAAGCTGTTTTTAAAAAGAAAAAGGAAAGAAAGGGAGAAGCAGCTGCCCAAAGTCCCAAGTTTACGATGACACACAGACTGGGCTGGAGCTCGGGGCTCACTGACTCCAGCTGCTACCTGCCCCCTCTGCCACCTGATCCCACGGCCTCCAGGCCTCAGGTGCTGTGAGGTGGTGCCACCTTTAAGCCTGGCTTACACGGCGGCCCTGAAGGACCAGACGGGGCCTTCATCTGGTCTTGGCAATGACATAGGCCACCTCGAGAGCATTCTTCCCAAGCACCTTAGCGTGTCCCTGGAGACACATTCCTGCCCCAGACCCAGCGCTCAGAAAGACCCTGAGTCTCTCTGGATGCCTTCCAACAGGTGCTTTAGCCTATTTGGCTGGAGACCAGCTGGGTCCCCAAACCCCTGGCCCAGATGTTTCTCCCCTCTGCCAATGTCAAGCTGTTTGACAGGCACGGATTGCAGGTGGAAAGTGGGGCTGGGCCCCCCCCCCATCTTCCTGGCTTCAACAGAGGTGGGGGCAGCCAGGCTCCAAAGCAAAATGCCTCCAGGGCTGCTTTTACCACAGTTCTAATTAAACCCTTGCCAATTTGGGTCCTGCGGCTTTGTCTCCTCATTGAACACTATGTTAATGTCAGTTGGATGTCCAAGGGCTCCCGGCTCCCAGCTGGGAAGTCTCCACGCTTTTTAGCTGGCACTTTTTCTTTTTCTTTTCCCATCAACCTCTTTTAGAGGCAGAAGACATCAGACCCCTCCCCAGTCCCTCTGGGTTTGTCCTTGGAATTCAGATAGAGTGGTGCCTGCCTCCGCCAGCCCCACGTCCCTTGTTATGTGTCTGGGAAGTGAGCACTACTGTGCAGGGGGGTTGACTCACATTGGAGTTCAAACCAGGAGTCAGGAGGCTGCTCAGACACTGGGAGACACTCCAGTCCCTGCACCGGGGCTGGACAGGAGGCCTTCCAGGACACTTCTTGACATGTCTGATATCTTGGCGACATATGTATCCTTTCCAGCATTTAGAGAGCTAATTCAGAGAGGTCTGAGCTCAGATATGGGTGTAACTCTACCTTTCAATCAGATTCCACCCAGCCAGGGAAGAGACCCCAAATTCAGGTGTCCCGGTGAAGAAAGGCCCGAGCTCCCTCTTGTCTGGCTTCAAGTGTGCATTGCCTCCACAGGCTTCAGTAGTATAGGTGCTGCCCCCGCAGTGCATTTTTAGCCAATGTAGATAGCCTCTCCTTTATAGTGCTGCTTCTTATAAGGGGAGTGGGGGGTTGGGGGTCTCACATCTCACATGACTTGGTTTCTTCTCTTCTTCCTCCCAAGAGTGGACCAAGCCATCTATGGCTGCCCCCCTTGGGGAGAGCCCTCGCTGGCCCCAGGTGTCCTCCAGTGCAGAAGGTATGAGGGTAGGGCCTGGGATGGGCCCAAACCCTAGGAAGCTGGATCTTAGACCCTTGAGCCCCTTCCTCTGTAGTGGAGGAAGCAGGTATATGTGGTTGGGACCTGGGCTGGGAAGAGGACCCCAAGAACTGAGGGGAGGAGTAGAGAGACTTGGGTAGACGCAACAGGGAATGGGCCTGAGAGCTCTACCTGTTCCCCCGCTCTCACCTGTTTGGAGAGTCCAGTTCGACATCACCAAACCCAAGCCCTGTCCACCACCAAAGGCTTTGGTGTCAGGGGGAGATGTCCCTTATTACAGGAGTCCTTCCTACCCCATTCACGGGACACCTGGGCAGTTGAAGCAGCCAGAGAGGGTCAGAGAAGAGGCAGATAAAACAGGACAGAGGTGACCGGAAGGAGATAAAGAGAGAAAGTGGCACATTCCAGGTGGTAGGACCAGCCTGGGCAAAGGCTTGGCAATGGGACAGAGAGGCAGTGAACCTGAAAAAGCGGGCAGTGTGCCAGTTAAACGAGGGCGGGGAGGGATTGTGGAAGGCACAAGACCAAGTCAAGAGCCTCAGTGTCTCACTGCAGGGATGAGATACACAGGGGCTAGTCTGTAGTCACAGATGAACACAGGAAACACATGGGCCAACCTGGCCCTCCAAGAAGGGAGACTGTCCCCAGCCCCAGCTCACCTGTTCCCAGCCCTGTTGCCCCGGCGCCACTCACCTGTCCAGCACCTGAAGTTCCCCTCCCATCCCAACTCAGCACCCGAACAGGGCTTTGGGCACCCTCTGCTGGCTAGTGGCTGCACAATTAGGGCAGGTCACAGAAGTTTGGTTCCTGACCCCTTAGAGACCCCTGAACAGAACATCCTCTCAAGTGATGAGACAGAGAGGACAGCTGAAGCTGTCGTTTCCCTGCACTGGACCCACTGAGGTGCTACAGACTCCCAGAGGGAAGCGAGGGAGTGACACTTATTTCGGGAACCATGGCATGCTTATCCCCAGTTACAGGACTTCCCCAGTGGAAGATAGGCACCTGCTGCACTCTTGGTTTGATGATGCTTGTGCGTGAGAATCCAGGGATGGTAAAGGACTTAGCTGGAGCAGGGAAGTGTCTTCAAAAAGGAAAGGAGACGGCAGTGTTTAATGCCAGGTTTAGAGTCTGGAGTTGATGCCCTGGGGAGGTGGGAGGAGAGGAAGGGCAAGAGCAGATGAGCACGTGAAGCATTGTTTTCAATCAGCCAAAAGTCGTTCTGCATCAGCAAATGACTTAGCACCATGTGGGGATGTCAGGGGACAGGCAGGATGTGTGGGGAGTGACCCAGACGTGTGCATGGTCTCAGAGGGACCAGAGGCAGGGCTGCTCTGTGAGCTCCTGCCTGTGCTGAATCATCTCCACAAGGTGATTCAACCCCAAGCTCTGAGAGAGGCTCGGCTCCCTGATGCTAAGAGTGGCCTCTCCCTGCCTCCGACCTAAGCAGGTGATAAAGCTGCCCCACAGCTGGCCTGGGGCACTCTGAAGCCTTGGTTCAGCTTTTCCCTTAGCCCAGGCAGCCCGTCCTGGGCAGGTGGATGGTGGCAGACCACAGAGCTCCTTTCTCATCTCTCTAAGCTTTTGGCATCCCTGCTGCTGCCCCTGCCCCTGCCAAGGGCTCCGAACTTTTCCAGCCCAAGCCCAAATCTCATCAAGTGATGCCCATTGAAGAATTCCCAGGTAAGAGGAAGGCCAGCGCCCTCCCTCCTCCCCCCCCTCACTCCAACATCTCTTTCAACCTCCACTGGAGAAAAACGATGCAGGGCAGAGGCCCTTATCCGAGCTGGCTCAGAAAACCCTCCCGGAGTAGCTGGGTCAAGGTTAGAACAAGTCTCTCTTCCCTCTGGCCTTCCAGCCCCAAGGGATCTGGGAGCAGGTATGAGTCAGAGGCCAATGGGGGCACAGTGGGCAGGCAGAGCAGCCTCCAGAAATAGTCTGTCCTGGCTCCCCTGGGAGGTGTGGCCCAGGGGCTTGTCTTGGTTGGAGCAGAATCTGGGACACTTGGGTCACCAACACTGTTCTTTGGGACACTTGAAGGATACCTTGCCTCCTTGTTGTGTCTGGAGGGCAGAGGTGAAGGAAAACCCACTATCTTGTAGGCCCACATCTTATAGGCATTTCTCCAGGGTCCCTCACGCCCTTGACCACTGAGACCCCATTGGTGCCTCCCTCTCCCATGACAAGAGGGAAGTGGGATCTTTTAGAGACGGAAGTAAGGTGGAGTTTCAACAGGCTGACCAGGGTTCTTCCTCCTGGCTCTCATGCTCAGTGGAGGAGGAAGGGGGTGTTGACTCCCTTAGGAGAGACAACCCCCTCTTCTTGCAGAGGGAAGGCCCTTCTTACCCAACCTTGCTGCTTTATGATGTCCTGGGATCCACCTTCAAGCCCTGGGAGCCTCGCCCCAGGCAGTCATGGGAGTTGGCAGAGCCATCGGGAGGGCTGGCCTGGGAAACACATGTAGGTGGGGGTGATGGATCCATGGCACGGAGGTGGCTTTTCCTGATGTGGAGCCTCAAGCCTCTAGGAGCAGTGAGAGCCAGGAGTCTGATCAGGGCTGGGGGAGGGGAAGAGATGCCTGCAGAAGCTGGTACTCTGGTGGCAACCAAACTTGTGGAAGGCTCAGGCTGAGTGAGACAAAAGGGCCCTTGCAGGGTGTGGTAGTTCACGAGTGTAATTCCAGCAACTTGGGAGGTGGAGGTAGGAGGATTGTGAGTTTAAGGCCAGCCTGGGCAAAAAAAGGTAGCATGGCCCTGTATCAAAAAACTGAAGACAAAGAAAAGGGCTGGGAATATACCTCAAGTGGTAGAGCCCTTGCCTATCGTGTACAAGACCCTGGTTCAATCCCAGTAGTGCATAAAAAAGGAGGGGGAAGGTTCTTCAGGACAGGAGTAGAGAACAGTTTCCTCCCAATCCTCTTCCAAAGCAGCATGGGGAGGAAGCTCCTGCCTTCCATCTTGCCCATCACTCATGCATGCCTTCATCCGTGGAGCCCAAGGATGGGTGGGGAGTGGGAGCCTGGAGCTGCCCTCCCTGAGTGCACAGCCTGGCAGCATGACCCATCCTCCTTCCATGAATCACCTTCTAACCACCCCAGCTGTGGGCATCCTTCAGAGAGCACTTTGCCCTGGTACCCAGCCCTGTACTGCCTGTTGCTGGCCTCCCTGGTTCCCTGCCCATAGGCTCCACAGTTCTCCTTAAAGCTGGCAGGCCCAGCTCTTCCTAAGAGCTATGGAAGTGTTTGAGGCCCAGGGCACCTTCCAGGTCCTTTTCCAAAGACGCCTCCCACACTCCCCGCATGTCCGGGGTGTGTCCTTCATCTCCCTGTGCCTCAGTTTCCCCAAATACTCACTGACTGCTGGTGTTCTTCCCACTTGGCTGACCAGACTGTGAGTGCTACGGCCACTCCAACCGCTGCAGCTACATTGACTTCCTGAACGTGGTGACATGTGTCAGCTGCAAGCATAACACCCGAGGCCAGCACTGCCAGCACTGTCGCCTGGGCTACTACCGAAATGGCTCGGCTGAGCTGGATGACGAGAACGTCTGCATTGGTGAGTGACTGGGCACAGCACCAGGGACACCCTGCTCGTGTAGGGCGGTGCTGGGTGGGTCTGGAGACCCCTGGGGAAGTGCAGAGACTCCAGTCCCAGGGCCCTCTCCAGCTGGGTGCCTCGAGGGACAGAAGCCACTAGTAGTGCCCACACAGTGCCCCCACAGAGCCAGTAGTCAGAGTCAAAGTCTCCATTCTAGAGCTGGCCTTGCTGTGTGCGTTTGGGCAAGTCCCTTCTCTTCTCTGGGCTCCCACTGTAAAATCAGGAGGTGGACCAGGGGAAAGGCTGTCAACTATCTTTTGTTGCTGAAGCTTCCCTTCAAATGCTTTCCCAGCTGGGGGTATAGCTTGCCTAGCATGCGCAAGGCCCTGGGTTCGATCCCCAGCACTGCACCCAAAACAAAAAACAATACAACACAAGAAATGAATTACCTGTAGAGGGAGGCACCTGGTCTACTTTCTCCAACGCTCTGGTGGACAAAATCCATGCAGGCCCTGGGCCTGGGGTACTGCCCCTCCCCCCACCAGCCCCTCAGGCCCCCATGCCCATCCCCCACACACACCAGGCCCGCTCTGGTATGGGGCTGCTGCAAAGCTGGAGCTGTCGGCCTGAATCATGCCATGGCCTTCAGATAATCCCATCAGCTCTAAAGTGCTCAAAACAATCCTGCCGCCAACGTCATGGAGCCAGCTGCCAGGGCCCAGCCGGGCCTCTGGGTCAGATTAGAGGTGCCCCCTTCTTTCCCTGTCTTGACTCAGCCCCAGGCCCAGTACTGGATTTCAAGGACTGGAGGGTGGGTGTGTGTGTGAATGGACACTTGCCCCCTTCCACGGAGCAGAGGCCCAGGAAACCAGCTGGGGTGGGCAGCAGAAGGCCTCTGAGGCTACTCCTCACCCTGCGATGAGCGGAGGCATCGCCCCACAGCCCCACACAGGCCACAGCCTCCTGGACAGATGTTTAATGGCCACCCGATGAGGCGCCTGCCACCTGTCAGACTCAGCAGTTTGGGGCTGGGAAGGCTCAAGAGTCCCTCCAGCTGCCCAGACAGGGAAAGGGACTGGTCCAGGCACACAGTGCCAGCACTAGAGAGGAGGAAGGCGGTGTTTGGATGCCAGGGAGGGAAGATGAAATTTTATGGTGCTTTCTGGGTCACCGCCAGGGAGATCCAGCTGGGAGGGACGCCAGGGGAGGGGAGGGTCCCACACGCAGCGCCCACAGGTCGCCCTGACCAAGCACGCTGTGCACGTGTCCGCTCAGAGTGTAACTGCAACCAGATCGGCTCCGTGCACGACCGGTGCAACGAGACGGGCTTCTGCGAGTGCCGCGAGGGCGCGGTAGGGCCCAAGTGTGACGACTGCCTCCCCACGCACTACTGGAGGCAGGGCTGCTACCGTGAGTGCGCCAGCCCTGGTGGGCGGGGCCTTGAGCGAGGGGCGGGGTCAGGGCGCCGGAAGGGTCCATAGTGGGCGGGGTCTGGTGCTAACTGGGACAGGGTTCCGGCAGGCGGGAGGGGTCACGGTGGGTGGTGCCTGATGCAACAGTGGGCGGGGTCCGTGGGCAGTGGGAGGAACTGGGTGGGCGTGGCCTGGTGTCAAGGGGGCGGAGTCCGTGTAGGTGGGTGCCCCCGAGAGGCAGAACTAGGGGCTGGTTGAGAGCGGTTGGAGTTGGCTGAAAGCCGAAGGTTTGGTGGGGAGGAACTGAAGGCCTGGCGGAGCCCGGGGTGGGGGTTAAGGGGACAAGTTAGCCACGGGCAAAGGGTGGAAAAGCCTAAGCTCGTGGAACAGTATGATCAAAGCTCTGGAGACCGGACAGCACGTGCGCCTGACGCACTGCGCCCAGACGCCGCGGGAGCGGACAGAGCCGGGCACTGGTGGGGGTAGGCAGGGGCCAGGGCTCTTCGGCCATGGTTGCCATCCACGCAGGCACGTTTCTCACCAAGTGTGTCCTGAGCCTCCCAGGCCCCTTGGTTCAGGCCTCGCCCTGGGGTTGCCATATCCCAGTCGCGGAAGCTCCAACGTGGGGGGATGCATCAGCCACCAGCCGCGTCAATGGCCCCTCCTCCGCCCCGCAGCCAACGTGTGCGACGACGACCAGCTGCTCTGCCAAAACGGTGGCACCTGCCTGCAGAACCAGCGCTGCGCCTGCCCGCGCGGCTACACCGGCGTGCGCTGCGAGCAGCCCCGCTGCGACCTGGCCGATGACGACGGCGGCCTGGACTGCGATCGCGCGCCCGGGGCCGTCCCTCGCCCCGCCACCCTGCTCGGCTGCCTGCTGCTGCTGGAGCTGGCCGCACGCCTGGGCTGCTGAGCCCGCCCGGGGGACCCTCGCCCGGGGGTCCCAGGGCCCGCGTCCGAGGCCGGGCGGCGACAAGGGTGCGGCCCAGCTGCTCCCAGGTGCTACTCAGCAGAGTCCTCCCGCCCTCCCCGCTCCAGCCCCGGCGCTCGTGCCCGCCCGGCACTGCCCTCCCTGCACCGCAGGGGGCGCTGTGGGGCCCTGGCCCGGCGGCCTGCGACTTTGATTTATTTGGTTATGTCACCCATCGCCCCATCCTTCTTTTTCTTTTTCTTTTCTTTTCTTTCTTTCTTTCTTTTTTTTTTTTTGTTGCTACTGGTGAGACGGGGGGTCGGGAGAAATGCTGCTCAGCCCAACACCCCCAGGTCCTGCCCCCAACCTCACATAACACACAGAACTGTTGCAGACACCCCCTGCGCCCGTCCCTGGGTCATCACCAGCCAGCGGACCCGGACTCCGGTCGCTGACTTGATTCTCTTTTATATTCTTTCTTTATTTTCCTTTGCAACCCACCAGGCCCCAGGCCTGGTAACCAAGGAACTCGCCGTCTGGGGGAGGGGGCAGAAAGAAGGGTTGGGGGCGGGGCGGAAACTTTGTTTTGTAGAGAACTATTTTTGTTTGCATTCCCTGTCCCCTCGGGTGGGAGCTGGTCACTGCGGTGGCTGATGGTGTATAACCGGACAGAGTAAACAGTGCTCACTGCTGCCTCCCCGGCCTGCTTTCTTTCTCTCTTGGCTGACGGCTGACACCGGGCAGGCACCAGGCAGGTTTGGGTTGAAGGAGAAACCCACAAAATAGCCTTAAAGAAACAGCTGCCACCTCCCCAGGCTGTTCCACGGGTTGGAGCAAGCAGTCCTCCTCCTGGTGGGCTGAGTCAGAGGACTCAGCTAAGCTGCTAGTGACCTGGTGATAGAAGCTTCCCCAAACTGAGAGGTTGCCTCCCTCTCTCCCCACCCTCACCCCCAAATCCAGAACATCTTGGCATTTTGCTACAGAAGCCAGAGGGAAATGACTGAGGGAGAATTCTCAGAGACTGAAACTGATGTCCTGGTTTGTAATCGGTCCCTGTGGCGTCCAGGATAGTTGTCATCTCAGACCTGTTAGCCCTGGAGCTCAAGTCCAATGTCAGGTTACACAGAACTTGCAGCTGTTGTCGGGGCCATTGCCTACCTGGCTGGTTAGAGCCCCCTGCTGGCCAGAATGTCCTGAAGTGGACACTGCAGAGATACATCCCAAGTGACCCTTTCCTTCTGAAGACCAGGGAGGAAGTGCCAAAGGAGACAGGGGCAGCCTGAAAGTCACGAGAGAATGCTCCAAAGAACTTGGGGTTTATCAACAGGCACTTTGTACACAAGGACCCAACAGGACTCTACGGTTTCGCCCGGCATCTCTAGTCCTTGGGGGGAGGGGGCCACCCTTCCTGCCTCTTGTTGAGAAGGAGGTCCAGCTTCCTCCTACCTGAGCAGCCCCATGGCCCCTGTCATGGTTCCTAATTGAGCCCACTGCTCCTGCCAGTTGTCCCTTTGCACTGGCTCCTAACAGCTGCTGCTCTTTGCAGGCTGGGAAGCTGAGACCTGGGATCCCTTCCCTCAAGAAGCAAAGCTAGAAGGGAGCTGAGTGAACCTGGGCCTTAAGAATAGCAAGAGATTTTAGCACAGAAGAGGCCAGGAGCTATGACTGGTTGGTTATTAAACCACTGAGGCTGCATGCGCCCCCTACTGGCCTCTCACAAAACCACTGAGGCTGCATGCCGCCCCCTACTGGCCTCTCACAGCTCCATCCCCTGCTTCAGGTTGCAGGGCTCAGATCCCAGGCCCCAAGAAAGTGCCTTTTTATCAGGTCCCCATGGGTTCCCTGGCTCCATCCCTACCTTCTTCCTACTAACAGAACCCCACTTAGAGGGACAAAAGTGCCCTGGTAAAATAAAACTTACATCTGGGGCTCCTTGTAGATAGGAGTGGCCATGTGACACTGCTCTGGCCAAAGAGATGTAAACAGGACTGAGGGATGGGGCTTCCAGAAAGCTCCTAAAAGCCTCTCCTCACCACCCAGCAAAGCCTCAGATGGCCATGTTGTCCCATGGCTTTTCTCTCCCACCCCTTGCCCTGGCGTTCCTTCTGTAGGGCAGGGGTAGGAGCTATCTGGCACCCCATGAGTGCATCCCCCTGGGGAGCCCTGGGGATGGTGGAGCCAGGAGGCAGAAGCTGCTTCTCCGAAGACCTAGATGAGCTGTGGACACCAACGGGGCTGCTGCCTGCCCTTCTGAATGTGTGAGAAAAAATAAAGGATATGACACAAAGGCTGGGGTTCCTGATTTCTGTCCCGTGCAGACTTACCAGTTCCTAAGTTCCAAGCCCTCCTAGCTTGGCATCCAAGTCCCTCGGTCCCCTGAGGCCAGAGAGAAACCACAACACCCTGCACACAACACGGATGACACAGACCAGGGACAGCGGTACCATTCTCCAGAATAAGACTGAGTCTGCCTTTACTAGGGGAGTGAGGGGCAGGCTGACCACCGCCACCTTCCTGCTGGTCATCAGGATGCAGGCCTATGAGAGTTCCCCAGCATCAGAGCCACACAGTCAGGGCTTGTCCCCCTGCCCTAGAAGCAGAGCAGGAGCGGGGATGAGGTGTGTGGATTTGTGATCCTCAGGAAAATCTGTTAGGGGAACGGGGATTGGGAGAGGGGATGGGGAAGCCCAGCCTGGCCTGGCCCACAGAGATGGGTGCCATGGACTGGAGCATAAATGCCCTCCAGCACTGTGCTCATCATGAGCACAGAAGTGGCAGGCTGGGGGCTGTTGCCAGCTAACATAGCTTCAGTGGGGGCAGAGGTACCCTCCTGCAAAGAGGCCATGGCCCAACTCCACACACCCCCTGTAGGACATCTGGGTGTGTCCTCAGGACACTCTGAAGGGATTAGAGAGGAGGGAGCCCCAGGGGGCACATGCCCCATCCTTCCTGCCCTCTCTGCACTGGGCCCTGCGTGGCAGCATCCCCGGGACTAGTCTTTGTGTGAGCGAGTGGGCAGGGGAATGCCCTGTAAATCAGAGTGGCACCCCAGTCCCCGAGGATGCAGCGTGGGCCCTGACCTCCACCAGCGGGTGGAGGGAAAATTGCCAGTGGCCATTTGGAAAACTCTAACATCTTGGAGACCAGGAGGACAAGGAGAAAACAAGGTCATCAAAGCAGAATTCCTAGACCAGCCTCAACTCTAATGGTGTCCCTCGTCCCCAGCTCACGTCCTGACATCTTGCTCTGCAGGACACAGGGAAGAAGGCTCCTAGTTCACTGCTGGGACCATAATAGTAACAGCCCTATTCACACGTTGTGACCTTAACCCTGGCCTTCACCTGGGACTGGCTTTTCTGTCTTGACATCCTTGATGTGGGTGGGGGCTGGATAATTCTTAGTGGCAGAGATGAGATGTCCTGAGCACTTTGGCTCCAGTGTTGGCATCCAGAGGTGACTGGGCATAGCATAGCCAAGTCCGGGATGGAGTTGCCCCAGGTGAGAACCACTGCCTTGACAGGAAGGGACTGTCCTCGAGGGGTAAGTGTGGGCTATGCTGCTGGGAAGCAGGGGCAGGGTTGCACCCAGGGCTGCCCAAACTCCATGTTTAACCCCCAGGCAGGCAGGCATCCACCTGGGCAAATGCCCCCGCCACCTCCTTCCTACCACCTCCCTCTTCCACCCTGTGGCCAGGGCAGGTTGAACAGGGAGCTCTGGGGAGCAGGGCTTCAGTCTAATGGCTAGGCTGCAACAAGGAAAATGCCTCCTACCGCCAGCCCTCTGTGGACCTCGCCCGGCCCTGCCCCCACTGTCCCCTAAGAAAGCAGGACTGCTGCGTTGGCAGTCTTGTCTCCCACCATGCCTCACAGTTACGAGGCATTTATGAGTGCCCAGGGAGCTCCCAAGGGCAGCATGTCCCGCATGCCTGGACAGCCAGGGCAGAATGGGCCAGCCCCCTGCTGCCAGCGTCCAGCCTGGCCAGCTACTGAGGGATCGCAGCTCATCCCAGCTCATCCCAGCTCATCCCAGGCAGGCGACGTAAGGGAAAAGGCCCTGGGGAAGAAAAGCTTTATTTATTTTACCTTTTTAACACATACCTCATAACTTGTAGGGAAGTTAGGAAATACAGAAGAGTGAACTAATGATAATCTTTCTTGTTTGCTTTTTTTGGAGACAGCCCAGGCTGGCCTTGAACTCTCTGTCTTCTTGCCTCATCCTCCTGAGTGCTGGGATCATAGGCATGCATGACAACACCCAGCTAACAATTTTTAAATTAAAGTTAACCACAACTGTCTATTCAGAGGTAGTAACTATTAACTATCCTAGATATTCCTAGTATTTTTCCATAAAATGAAACCTTACATAGATACTGCTTTGCCACCTCAGCATTTGTGAATCTATGTGCTCAAGTTTGAGCATCTTATTTGTTTTTGCTTGTTTTTGAGATGGGGTCTTGCTATGTTACCCAGGCTAGTCTTGAACTCCTCCTGTGTGACTAGGAGCACAGGCAAGAACAACTGCTGCTGGCTCCTTTTTTTATTTTAAAAAATTTTTTGGAGGGACACTGTGTGATATTTTGATACATGTAGATGAATTCATAATGATCAAATCAGAGTAATTAGCATATCTGTTGACTCAAACATTTATCATTCTTTGTGTTGGGAACATTTAAAATCCTCTTCTGCCAGGTGCCAGGGGCGCATGCCTGCAATCCCAGCTACTCAGGAGGCAGAGATCGGGAGGATGGAGAGTTTGAGGTCAGCTGGAGGTGTGGCTTGAGTGGTGGAGCACTTGCCTAGCGTGTGAGAGGCTTTGAGCTCAATCGCTAGTGCTGAAATGTGTGATGAGTTGCTCACTGTAGTCTCCTTACTGGGCTGTGGAACGCTACAGTCCCCTCCTGTCTAACCTGTCGATGGGACAGTTTATCAAGGAGCCTCACAATGATGCTGAGACTGGGCTTCAACAGCCAAGCCATCGTTGTGAGGCTCCAGGTGTGTCCTGGCCAGGGACCTTGGCTGCAAACACCTAAAAACAACTCCAGATGATTTAAGCAGTAAAGGAGATTTTTGGAAGATTATGGGACCCACAGGGGGGTCCTGTAGCCAGGGAGAGGCAGAGACCAGGAGGTGAGCGCCCTTGCATGCCCAGGAAAATCACACGGAGCTGCACAGCCGTCCACCTTTCTATAGCCTTCATCTTATAAACACCCTTCTTCAGCCAGTAAATGAAACTCAACACTGTGATCAGAATATGGAGGGAGGACTTTTAAAAGAAACTCGAACCCTCGCCTGCCCTTTCGTTGTGTGCCTGGCCTCTCCCTCTTCCCCAGCCAATCCTGTCTGCTGACAGTTGCAGTTCCCAACTTAGCACGATGGGTCCTCCAATCCCCTGTGGCTATGTTCCTAGTGGCACAGAGACCTTGTTGTCATGCAAGGGCAAGTCCAAGGCTGGAGGCCTGCAGATGGCCAGGTGGCTTACAGCCAGAGTATACTTGGCTGCATAAGCAGGTGGCCATTGGGACACAGCCAGGAACAGCCTGGATGGGCTGGAGCCCTGGGAGCTGGTACCGTACTCAGCTGGCCCAGTGCCCACATGGAAACGGTGGCCAAACCATGGGCTCTGGAACCTGACCATCTGGGCTCGAAGCTGTCCTCCACCCCTTACCTGCTGTGTGATCTTGAGCAAGTGACTCAGTCTTTCTGGGCCTCAGTCTTCTTACTTATTAAATGAGATGTTAAAATGGCACCAATACCCCAGGCCGTCATGGGCAAATGAATTAATACAGGGTATGGAACAGTGCCTGGTGCAAAGCCATCAGTAAGTGTCCTGGACAGGTGGAGTGTGAATGGGACAGTGGGTCCTAGGAAAAGAGTTCAGGGGGCACCACTGATGACACACACCTGCCTCAGCACCCCTAAACCCTGGAATGCATGTGGGATGCTTTGTCTGGTTGCCAGCCTGGCTCTGAGGCTCCATCTCAGTGTCATTTTGTGTCCTTTATCTCCTGCAGCCTGACCCTGTGAACCCCAAAGAGGCTGGAGGGGCTGGAGTGAGTTATGTGAGGGTAGGCAGGGCCTAGCAGAGACACCTGGAGCCTGTGGAGTAACTGTGGACACGGCTGACCCATGAGTAGGTGGCAGGGTGGCTGGGGTCCTCACAGCTCAGGCAGGTGCACGGTAGGCGGGGGAGGCGGGTAGGGAAGGACAGTACATTTGTCTAGGAAGTAGCTTTGACACTTAGAGCCACTGCCAGGCAGCAGTGAGCTGGGAGACCAGGATTCCTACCCCCATGTTTCCAGGGCTAAGACAAGAGCACAGATGGAGGCTCACGACCCATGTGCCTACTTACTTAGCCATCACACTGTCGACTACAGTGTAGCCAAGCCAGGACAGGCGATCTCTGTGCAGTGACCTGAAAGGCCAGGTTCAAATTAATGCCCTTGGACTCCTCCAGGGGGATCCAGCAGCCTGTGGCCTGAAACCACCCCCAGATCCTGGTGTGTGGTCTGGAAGGGGTGCCGGCAGTGTGGGCTCGTGGAAGCAATCACATCCATGTGTGTTAAGGAAGGTCCAGTAGGGAGGAGGCAGGGAGACTGGGAGGACGGGGCAGGAACTGAGTCAACAGCCCCCTCCCATCATCGTTCCTGGGACCCATTTCTCTCCACAGCTGACACCGGATGCTATTGCTCCTCTCCCGAGCTCATTTCTATAAAGTTCCATATGGGAATTAGAGGCCTGGGAAGGCGGATGCCTGAGCCCAGACGCCCTTCTCCATCAAGAGGAAGTGAGAAGGCTTGCATGGCGGGGCTGGGGATGGGTAAGGCGAGCCTGGGCCTTCTTGAACCTGTGGCCAGGTCACCGAGAATGGGGAGAAACGCCTTAACCCCAGGGGCTGGTGGTGGGGCTCCCTCCGGCCCACTAGGAACCATGGGAGTATTAAAAAGAATACTGACAGCAATGAACTCTAACTGTCCCATGCTGGCTTTTCCTACAGTGACACTCAAGAGTCACCAGGGCATGGGAAGGGTGTTGAGAAGGAGGGATGGAGAGAGAGGAGCAGCTGGACAGTGGACGGGAGGAATAACTCCTATGTTCTGTGGCCCAGTCAAGCAACAATGGTTGACAACAACTAACTGAATTTTTCAAACTACTTAGAGATTTTCTTTTGTTTTCTTGCACATGCCAGGCAAGCCCTCTACCACTGAGCCACAGCCCAGACTCCTAGAGAAGCTTTTGAAGGCTCCCAACACAAGGAACCAAGGAATGTGAGAAGTGACAGAAGTCAGTTACCCCACCCTGCTCAGCCGACTTCACACGTGCTGAGTATCAGATGGGAGGCTGACGAAAGCATGATTACTACGCAAACGTTCCAGGACTAATACTAAAACACGCAAACAATGGCTGAGGGAGGTGAGCGGACATGTGCAGCCCCTGTCTACAACTCCAGCTGATGAATTTTAGAACAACATATTCAGGGAATTTCACATTCTGGTGTGACAGCCTATCTGGGTAGGGTTAACAGACACTCCAGGCACTGGGTAAAAGACGTATGAGCTACAGGTACTGTCATGGCCTCAGTTTACCCTACAGGTAGCTGTTTAATTACCAAAAAGGAAAGCTGCTGGCCACCCCTTAAAACAAGCAATCAAGCCCAATGTCACCAAGAATGGGGCGAATAGGTATTTTGTGCCTTCTGCTATGACTCAGCAGAAAGGACACCACCAATTACACAGTATTCTTGTTCCTAAATATCATCTGCATTGCTTTATAAGGAAAGAAGGTTTCTTTCGCTCAGTTTTGGAGGCTCAAACTCTAAGATCAAGCATCCCATCATTTTGGACTCTGGTGAGTCCCCCTTACCCAGTCTGGGTCACCACATAGGGGATGCCATCATTCATGAGACGGGAAGCCACAGCTTGACAAAAAACTTTTTACCTAACTCTGTGCAAGTGGACAGTCATACAAACTCAGCTTTCCAGATATGCCATAAAATAACTGGCTTTTCCTCTTCAAAAATGTCAAAATCGTGAAAGACCAAAGAGCAGTGCTCTCCTACACAGAAGAAACCAGAGAGATAACCAAACCCAACCGGTGACCCTGGCTGGATAGGACATAAAATTGCCTTTCGAAATACATCGATAAAGGACATTTTAGTCCAATTGCAAAGATTTGAATGTGGATGGGAGGTTAGTTATTATATCAAATTCAGATGTGGCAAGTACATTTGTAGTATTGTAGATGTCCTTGTTCCTTGGAGACACACACTGAAGTGCTTAGGAGTGGAGTAACATGTCATTACACTTTCAGACAGACATAAAACTGGTAAACTGGGATGGGGAGTGCAGCCTTGGGTTCCATCTCCAGCCCCACAATAAAAGGAAAGACAGGAACTGGTGAATCCATGCAAAGATATTCAGGTATTTCAAATTTTCTTCACTATTCAATTTTTTTAACATTTAAATTTTTCCAAATTAGTTAACAAATAGAGCTAATTTGGTTAAAAACTTTTTAATAGTAGGGAGTAAAATTATACCCTTTCCTCGTACTAATGCACAAAAATAAATTCAAGTGGTTAATGACATCCATGGGAAAGTGAGTCTTTGAAATGTCTAGGAGTTTGATCAATTTGAGGACATTAAGATAAAAACCTTTGGTACAACCAAAGACACTAGTGAAAAGAGCACCAAGCATGGACGGAGACAAAAACCCTGGAAAGGATACAGGGAGATATATGAAGTGCTTCTAAAAACTCAAGGGAATAAGACCAACAGCCCACGAGAAAAATGAGTGAAGAGGTGGGCAGGCAAATTCCCAGCCAGAGCACCCAAATACCAACAAAAACGGGAACCTTGAAGGCCAGGCCAGTGGTTACGGGGGAGGGGCAAATGTTACCTCCATCAGCTTGGTAAAAAGTTAAGTCTGGCCATCCCTGGCATTCATGAGTCCTCGTGCAATGGGGCTGCTGACAGGGGACATTGTCCACTGTCCTGTGCTTATGCCCTGTGGCCTGGCAATTCCACTCCTAGGGATGCCATCTAGAGAAAACCTAGCCACGCAGGCTCAAGAAAATCTGTGCAAAATCTGAGACAGGGCGAGCCACGGAAAGCAGTCACGTCCCCATCAGCAGGAGGCGGGGTTTGAGAGTGTGACCACCTCACTGCAGGTAAAACAAGCAAGCCCGGCAGATTCCGCCCACCTTTGGGGTGGGGACTGTCATGGAACTGCTCTGTGCAGTGTAGCATGTTTAGGGCCCTGGTCTCAGCCAACTACCCGCCAGGAGCATCCTCCACTCGAAACAAGCAAGGTGTCTCCAGACACTGTCACGTGCCCCCAGGCCCCCCCCCCAGGATTCTGTGGATGTTTTCTTAAAAAGGATCTAAAATAAAGAAATGTAAATGGTGGGGAATGTTCTTAGGTTATTACTACACTGCTCTGTATTTCTGAAATAGCTCTGGCATGATGACATGAGGACATGTCTTGTGCTGAGTCTGGGTGGGCTGCAGGAATGAAGCTGTCCTGGGCTCTGATAAGGCATGTGCAGGTAGAAGATGGCAGGGTGTAGCCAGTGGCCTCTCAGACCAGGGCCATCCTCACAGGGAGGCCTCCTGGGATGAGGATGGTGGGAGGGTGAAGAACGTTCCAGAAGGCCACCTTCCTAGGCAGGTAGGGCAGCCTGGAAAAACCAGGAATGGCAGGCTGGAATGGGGCCTGTGAAGCAGCCAGGTGGGGGCCAGACAGACCTGCAGGGGCCAGCCTGGGTGCATGTGTGTGGGTGCATCTGTGATAAGGAGTGCAGGATAAACGCTTGACTGGTGGTGGCAGGGCAGGGGTGAGGAGGGACAGGGGATGGACAGCAGTGGCCTTGGTTGTACTGTAGTAGGGCTGTTGGTTCTGGGGCCTGGGGAAGCCCAGGCCTGTTCTGTGACTCCAGCCCTTTGGTCTCTAGGGGCCTCCCCTTACTGGAGAGACATGAAGGCCTGCACGCATGCCAGCTCTAGCTAGGGCAGCCCTCCCTAGGTGCCAGTCCAGCCCTGAGGATGCAGCTGTGAGGAGGCGGGGCAGGTGCAGTCCCACTGTGACCACCAGGGACGCTGTGATGTGCATTTTCCTCCTTACCAGCCCCAGGCCCAGAGGCAGGAGGGGCCTGAAATCTCACTCACCTTTGGCCAAGGGCTGCAGGGGTGTGCGGCTTCCTTCTGGAGGCAGGAGTGGGGAGGAATGGAAGATGGGGATGGCCAGCAAGAGGCCCACAGATGAATGGCTCCAAGGCCCTAGACCTCTCCATTGCTGCCCTGGGGAAAGAGCGCCTGTTCAAGGAACCTGAGGGGGACGTAAAAGTTCTAAGGGTTGGGATCCCTAAACCACCAGTGCACTCAATGCAGTTCCTGACAGCTGCGCCTGTGCCAACCCCACCACCTATGGAGCCCAGCGCTGGCCTTGCCTCTGCCCTGAGCAGGAGTTTGCATCTTCTGCTTCCTGCTCTGTTAGCAATGTCCACTTACGTCCTTGCGGGGTGTCTGTGCACACTACGTACTGCACCTGCACACGGGGCTGCTGCAGTGGACAGCCCCTCCATTCATGTGGCATGACTGCTCATCCTCTCATGAGCAGTGCCACTGCTGCTAGGAACGTGATGTCTTTGTGCCCCCCCCATCAATAGGGACACTGGCAAAGGTCCTTGTACCTTAAGGGGCCCAGGATCAAGTCGGGATCAAGTCGTTTGAGAGTTGCCATGTACAGCAGTGGCTTTCACAGTGTCTCAAAGACTCATACTCCACATACATGGCCCACTGCTTCCAGAAAACACACCTCCAATCCCTGACCGCTCTGTGCCAGCTACGTGCCAGTGATGTTGCCGTCTCAGGACCAGGCGATCTGGATCCTGGGGGTGCAAATCCCCAGACAGGATGCCTGCCTGTGAGGGGAGAGTAGGACCAGGCCAAGGGCACTGCCTGCCGCATTGAGTCCTGACCACAGCTGGCACTGTGGGGATTCTTTGGCCAGGCAGATGATCCAAGAGTCTGGACCACCAGCAATAGCTGCCCTTCTAATCATTCAACAAACCCTTCCCTGGTCCCCTCTGGCCCCCAGCTCTAGGGATCCAAGGTGCAGGAAGGAGGAAGGGGAGGGAGGCCAGGGCAGGGTGCACTTGGGGTCATGTGAATTTGGGGTCCCCGGTGAGGAAAAGGCATTACACTGAGCTCCAAGATAGGTGAGCATGAGCCATGGCTTCCGAGGGAGGCCAACTCCAGGACACAACCTTGCCCCCATCCTGAGCCATCCTCAGCAGGAAGGATGAACATTTGCAAGCACGGAGCCTACTCCCCAGGTTTCCAGATCTCTCTCTTTTAAGAGAGATTGGCTAAATAACTGGTGTGCCCTCTTTAAAATTAATTTTATTATAAAGGCAATTGATCTTTACTGTAGAAAGTGGGAAGATTTTTAAAAAGGTGCACTGAATAAAGAAAATCACTGCTGGGACAGGTAGAGTCAGCTCTAGCCTCCAGCAGACAATGTGGCTCTTGTATACACATTTGTCCAAACCCAGAGAGCACCAGACACGAACCCTCACGAGCACTTTGGGCCTCGTCCATTATATCAATGGGCCACTTGGGGGTGGGGGTGGTAGCTGGAAGAGGCTGTGCATGGGAGCACAGAATTGATATGAGCAATCTCTGTACTTTCTGCCCAATTTTCTTGTGAACTTAAACTTGCTCTAAAAAATAAAGATGGCTTTTTAAAATATGACTACTGGCCAGGTGTGGTACATGAGGGAGGCTGAGGCAGGACCATGAATTCAAGGCCATCTTGGGTTACATAGCAAAGATCCTGGGAAGAAAGAAGGGAGCGGGAAGGGAGGATGGAAACATTTCTACCTAACCTTTGTTAACATGGTAAATGTCACTTTAGCACTCCCCTTCAATAACCAGGAAAATACAATCAGTTTCTAAGGGAAAAAACAATGGCCAATACCACAATTCAGGTTGGCGTTATACCATGCAACAGTAAACCTCTCAAAATAAATGGACACAAAGCAGTTTTTAGCAGACTAACAAAAGGCGTAAGAAAGAACCAACTGAGATTTTTGAACCAAAAAAATACAGTATCTAAGGTAGAAATTTCAATAGCAGAATGAAGGTGACAACGGAAAAGATTCAGTGAACTTGAAGATGTATCAATAGAATTTTGTCTAGCTTAGAAGAAGGGTCTAGACTTTAAGGCCCGCCTGGGCTACACAGAAAGACTCCGACCCAAAAGAAAAAAACAAAAACTTGTCCAATTTGGAAAAAAGATGGTGAGATAATATCCTAAGATCCTAGAAGGAGCCTAAGGAAGAGAAGGGAGGGAGGGAGAGGCTGGTGAACAGACAACTTGAAGAAAGAACAGACATGAAGGAGAGAGTCTTCTGGAGACTTTGTAACCAGCTCCCACCCCTACATAAAGCCAATTCCTGCAACAATGATAATTATCTTTTATAGAAGTTCTGCTTAATGGAACCCTGCTGGCCCCTTATACTACAGTCACACTGGAGATTGTTTCAACATATGAATTGGGGGGGAGGAACATTTAACACATTGAGACCACAGCATGGGGGGTGTAATTATTGGAATGACTGGATTTTTCACCAGGTACCATGGAGGACAGAACAGAGTGAAAAACATCTTTCAAGTGCTGAAAGAAAAGCATTGTCAACCCAGAATTCTATACCCAGCAAAACATGCCTCATGAACAAAACTAGATGAAGGAAATAAAATAGTTCTCTGGCTGAAGGAAAATGATCCAGAAGCCAAGGTGGACCAGCAGGAGTAAAACAAAGCGCACAGACGTGTTAAATAACTGGGTGTGATGGGTGTGTGACTGTCAACTTGATTGGATTGAGAGATGCCTAGGACATTAAGTGAAAGCAGTCTCTGGGGTGGTGTGAGGGAGTTTCCAGAGACAATTAGGCGCCGAACTAATCCACTGATGGATTAGAAACCTGAATGGAATATTGGGCATGGTGGAACTGGAAGATGGCCTGGTTGGAAGTTGGCTACCAGGGACATCTTTGAAGGGCGTACTTTGCCCTGGCCCTTTCTTATCTTTGGGCTGCTTCCTGGCTACCATGAGTTGAGCAGAACTCCCCACCATGATAGACTGAAACCATGAGCTAAAATCAGTCCTTCCTCCCTTTTGCTATTTGTCAGGTATTTTATCACAGTAATGTGAAATCTAGCACACCAAGTAAAAACAATACTTTTCTCCTTTTCATATTAAAATTTGTATGACTGTTGAATGTAAAAATTGTTTATTGTCTGGTGAGGCTACTAAGTGAGTGAAGATGTAATACGCATGAGAGGCAGGCAGCAGGGAAAGGGACGTGGTGTGAAATGGGGAGAGCAAGGATGGTTAGATCCCCATGGGTGGACTGGAACCCACGTCAGTCTACTTTGGAGATGGCTATCTCACCAGACAAGCTCATGTCCTTTGCCACAGAGGCAAACATCCACCAGGCAGAGATGGAGAAGCTAAGGGAAGGATGACCCAGTTGCAGGCCTGGCCCCACACCAACAGGCAGGCAGGTAAGTGACCACAGGCATGAGTTGCAGCAGTGTCTGGTGCCCCTGCAGCCACCCTAAACCCAAGGACAACAGGGCTGCTGCTTCATTTGTCTTCAGAGCCCGCCCGCCCCAGAGATTCTGATAGTTCAGCCTGCAGGTTGACAAACCATACTTTTTGTTTCTTCCTCCCACAGCCTCAGAGCTCTGGACTTGGGAGTTTATTTACTGGTGAAAACGATCAGGAGAAAACGCAAACCCCAAATACTGTTTTCAGACAGAGAAAGCAAAGGACGTTGTGAATTGCCACTGGTCAGTGCCATGGGCAGAGCTAAGGCCTTTGTCTCCTCCTTTCCAGGTAACAATAGCTCCCTGCTGGACCATTTCTGTGGCTGTGTATGGTCAGCCTAGCATCCCATCTTGCTCAGGTATCACCCACTGTTGAGGTGATAAACGGCTTTAGGGTCACAAGGAGTGAGCTGGTTGCTCTTTTGAGACCTGGTCTGCCACCACTAACTCACACTGCATCTTCCTAGACCCAGGGCCTCCTACCTTCTTCCCTTCTGATGGTACCTAAAATCATCTGGGCCCATTTATTTTCCTTCTCTTGGAATGAAAGCAGATGTCCACATGGCTTTTCTTGTGGGTCCCTACAAGCTCCTATTCCTCTTTTCTGCTGACCCCACAGGGCCAGGCTCCAATGCTGGCTGCTCCATGGAATCCTCTGGGCAAGAACTCCACCCCAAACCAGCACCAGAACCTTTTAAAGGCTAGCTCCCCAGTGACTGCAGCATGCATCCCTGAGGCTGAAGGCCCCGAGTAGCAGCTCCATCTGCTACAGTGCTGTGACAAGGGTGGCTGTGTCCACAGCCACTAGTGTACACTGTAAGGAGCATGTCTCTCCTGTCCTTCCAGACCCACCGATGGCATCATTCATGCCATTTGACTTGGCAAATGCCTCTACATCAGGACAGGTGACAGTAACTCAGGTCTCTAAGAGTTACGACACAGTCCCTGGTATGCAGGAACTGCCTCTGTGGTACTGCATACCACTATAAATTCTTTTTAAACGGAGCTAAATTTTAGTTCCCTCCCTGAATTATTTATTCCTCAAACAATGAATGGTGAAACCCAGGGGGTGGGGGCAACCGCATGGGATTGTGGACTGGTGAGGAGAGGGCTATCTGGTGACTTTAAATCAGTGCTCCAGCTACCACAACAAATCCCACAAATGAAGTGACTGTCACACGGCACTCATCTCCTGCCAGCTCATTTGGCAAATTCATTCTTCCTTGTTCTCCTTCCCTCATTCCCTCCCATGCATGCCACTTACCCTCCCAGGTACATTGGTGTGCACACTGAATGACTGCAGGCCAAGCTGGGAAGCATGTGCAGAAGATACCAAGGGTGAGGTCAAATGCCTTTTAGTAGAAGCACAAGGGTGGGAGAACCGCTTCCTGAAGTAGGTTTTTATGAAACCAGTAGGTTTCATAAAACATGCTCCACTTCCATATTCACTGGCAGTTACCCAGCTTGGACATTTATACCCACCCCCACCAGTGCTGGGGAACTCCTGTCACTGGTTACTGCACAGCTGATCCTCCCATCTTGCCCTCCCCAGCCCAGTCTAACGGAGAGCTTGTACTTCAACCAGATACACGTGCAACACACAACCATACACCATGGGGAGCCACAGCAACTCCATTACCTTATGGAGGTTCCAGCAGGAGCTTGGGAGCAGTGAGAACTAGGCTGGGCTGCGTCACACAAAGCCACAAGAGGCCTCAGCACTAAACAGTGAAATGATAGACTCCATGAATTACATCTGTACCTTTACTCAGTAATGTAACTTCTAACCCACGTCAGTTCTCATTTCTACTTTTAATTCTGCCATTTTCTCTTAAAGTGTAGGTTTTAACAAAGACAACAGGGTTACTGTTTGTCAGAACCTGGCTGTAAATGCACAGCATAAGAAGTCAAAACTACAGCAAAAAGAAAAAAAAAAAAAATCGTCAATCTGCACAACTAATTTTGGAAAATAGTTTAGTACATTTTTGTTATAAAACTCATTTACAGGAGGTTATTCACATGAACTTATCAAATTTACTCCTAATAATTCACAAAAACATAACTAAACAAACTGCGCGGTAAATCCGAGGCAAATTATATACAAGGAAGCAAAACAAGGTTTAAAGTAGAATATATTCATGTTGAAATAACTGACACAGAAAGAAGAGCCCTCTCTCTTAAAGCCACAGCAAGAGCGAACAGTCATACTTTTTATCTCACAGAACCATTAACCAGCACTCAACAGCACTGTTATGACAACAGCATCAGGAAGGCCACGGGATACATACCACTTTTTGTAAATGCTTTTACCAACTGGAACGAATAAGTTTCAAATCTAATGTGAAGCACAACTGTGTTCTGTTGAGAGGCTCTTCCCTAGAAAGGGGCACAGGGGCTGGGGACATCAAAAGCGCAGTGGCAGAACGCATGCCTAGCATGCCAGGAGGGTGCTGGGTTTGATCCCCAGCACTGCAAAAAAAAAAAAAACAAACCAAAAACCACAAACAAACAAGAAGGATGCTGCAATACTCCTCCTGATTCTTGGATAATTTGACTAAGTAAGAGTAAGCAAACGGATGACCACAACCTGAGAACAGGATCAAACTTCACTACTAGACAAATGTTGTTTGGTGTGTGCCATCAAAGTACGCATTTTGGGAAAACACTTCTTAAATCATATGTTAATCAGAGTGGGGATGTCCTGACCCCAGCCACTCCTGGAAGCTTCGAGTTTTCATACTACCTAAATGGTTACTCTTCCAAGTGCGCTAAAGCACTCACTTTACCAAGATCACAGCAAAGTAAACTTTAAAGCAACAGCGTGCTTACTCCCCAGCCCCGCCATGCTCTTCCTCAAGCTGCATGGCTAGGACAAACAGCACAAATAGGACACCAAGGCTGCAGTGGAACAAAGAGCTCTCAGAAGCTGGCTGCCCCTGTCTTCAAGGGTGTTCAGCTAACATTAGTTCTATATCTGGGCACCCATGGGAGACATACAAGGAAAGAAATTATGTTGACACTTTTTTGGTAACCAGAAGCTATTTTTTCAAAGCTGTACATAAAACCTGCTTCAGTAGAATTTTGAAGACAAAACCATGTTTGCTTAAAAAGCAGATGACTGAAAACTTCAAATAGTGAACATTAATACTCAACGATTTGTCTTTCGGTCCCAAATTAGCCAATGGGCTGCACAGCATTCACTACAAATGACATTATTCCAACCGTCAACTGTACAGTCACACATTTAGGAAACTTGAACAAAATTAGGCAGCCCCTACCGTGTCCCGATCTGACTCTTCTATCTCTACCTGCCACAACCACTTTCCTGTCACAAGCACAGTGGCTCTAAATAGAAGCTGAGAGCACCCACTAGTGATCTACCACAAGCTAGTTCCACTGCCAGACAGTTCCTGAGGACCACAGGAAACCTGCAACTCTTCCCCTAGCTCTAAACACGTCTTCTTTCCCCCTTTCTTCTTTAAGAGTTCCTTTCCTGCCTAAAATACTCCACTTGGCCTGCCTGAGTGGTTCCCAAGCTGCCTGGTGATGGGAACCCCTCGGGAAGTGTTGGATTTTCCTGGGCAACCTGCCAGCCTTGATAAGCAATGCCAGGGGATTCTTCCATGGTCAGCACAGCGCCCATCTCAAGTTTGATGGTCATGTCTATAAGCTCACTAATTACCACAGCTCACAATATGCTGCAAGCATCTAAGTAACAATTATTTTAAGAAAACATTTTAGTTAGAGAATTGTGTGTATACTAAAATAGGTAAATGAACTTGTCACAGAGAGGTAACCCCCCATGCCACAGTGCCTGTCCAGAAGGGTGCCACATCAGAACCTCCCCTGACTGATGGTACTTCTCAAAGGTCCCCAGGAGACTCCAGTTGTTTTAAATAGTGAGACAACTGACCCATGAGCTGAACTCAACTTACTCCCAATTACTGAGGCTGTAAAAGACCTCCCGTTGTAACAACGGCTGGAAAGACCTGCCCTCTTGTTTTTTTAAGCATAGTTTGCTCTGTTGAAAAATTAACATTTTAAGCAAGGGGAATGAAAAGCTGCCTATCAGATGAAATTTTTAAAGGATTTTGTTGTTTGCTATACAAATATACATTTCAACTTTACAACACTCACTCCAGTCTGACCTCCTTTTCTACCCAAGAATGAAAGAGCAACATTCCGAACCTGTGACTTCAAGAACACAGACACCCTCTGAAAGCTTTTGCAACTGAAATGAAGTCCTGAGGATGACCAAAGGCTCATGGTTAGGATGCACTTCCATGTTTTCCAACAGCACACAAACTCTTTAGGGAGAAATCTTATCTGATGGCCCTGCTAGCTGGTCGGCTTACATTGACAACCACGCCTTTGGCTGGCAGTCCAGTCACTCGGCTTCACTATAAAAACCTTCTCCTTTTGCCACTGCTACCCTCCTCCAGTCTCCTGTTGTCCCAGTCAGAGTTCCTCTTTGGATGATGGGGCACAAAGCCATGCTCCTCCTGCTCCCTCTCACTGAAAGCCCTGGTCTCCCTTCCATAGCTCAGACCTCCGTCCAGGTCACCGCATTTCCTTTTATTGGTGGAAGCACTGAGGCTGGCAGCTGGAGGCTCGGCCTGCAGGGGAGGTCTGTGGTTGCTCAGAGGGGCCACTTTGGCAGTGGATGGTGGCACACTGCCACCCAGGTCCTGGTGAGTCATGGGAAAGCCTGGCTCTCCCAAGGGAGGGGTTGCCCCAGGATGCTGCGGGCTTGAGGGTTGTGGATCCCTGAGGAATGCTCCCTTGGTGTCAATATCCAACCTCCTCAGCAGCCGTGGGTCCCGCAGTCGTTCCTGAAGAGAAGGTCTTTCTGGGTCCTTTGTGGCAACAGTGACAGAAGCCTCCTTGGAGTCAGAGGGTGTGTGGTACAGAGAGGCAGCAAAAGATGTCTTGGCAAGCCCACTGTCCAGCTTGCTGCTGGGCAGGCCCCCCTGGGGCCTAGACACCTCTGGGGCGATGGTTGGGGGGTGGGTCAGACTCCTCTGCAGCACAGGCTTGAGTTTCATGATCTTCATCGCGTCATGCCTATAGTTTTTGTCACAGGTCTTAATGATGGCCCCACGCTTCTGGGCATCCTGAATCAGATGATTCCAATGCTCGTTCTCCTTCAAAGAGAGACACAGACAAACAATTACTCACTATGCTTGGAAGCACTGGGTTCCGACTTTCATTTAGGAATGTGTTATGTATACATTCAAGAACCCATGACTTGTCACACAAGACTGAAAGGAAAGAGTAAGCGCAACATAGAATGGTGAAGCCCCAGAACGAAAACCAGTACTGGCCACAAGCTGTAAGGAAGAACTCCGACATCCTCAGCCTGGTGCTCATGCCACACAGTAGTAAGCTGTCATGCACATCTTCACTACTTGTAAGTAACTTCATGGAGCTACTTAAATTTTCATTAATTAAAGTTAAATGCAATCAAAACTGCCGTTCCCCAATGCACCAGCCCCATTCCACACACTTCCAATAGTTACTGCACCGTGCACGGACTAAAACATCCTGTGGCTGCAGAATTCCCACTGCACCCTAAAGACAGAGTGTTGCCTGCTCTTGGCAGGGCTGACATTTTCAAACAGGCAGGCCTGGTTTCAGAAGGCAAACTTTTGATGCATGTGGACTGTTCTGGAAAGAGGCCCATAAGCTTTCACTGGCTTTCCAAAGGCCTCCCAATCCCTGAAGTACTACACCACCTTAATCCATTGTCCCACTTTCTGTCACTCATCTAGAGAAACTTAAGAAGCATATTTAAGGTGAGACGAGCCAATGCATTTCTTTTTGTTACAGCTTCCCTGTCATTTAACAGCTACTTTACAATCACTACAACGTAGGTCTCTTCAGAAAGAACAAGAATGAGGGTGAAGGAGATAAAAACTGAAGGAAAAATATAAAATGGTAGCAACTGTCATGTGGCCCCTATACAGTGAGAACACATTACATTTACTTCCTGTATCACTTCCATCAAGTTACTTCACCTCCCTAAGACTGTTTCCCCATCTGTAAAATGAAATACTTAGTTGACTGGAAAGTTCCAATTTTCACATTTTAGTATTTCTGAGTGTGGGCTGCCTCTTGGCTAAGCAGCAGTTTCCATGTACCTAGCTGGGGTGTAGGGGGAGTTCATGACTAGGCAACCATAACCCATTCAAAGGCCTTGTCCAAGAACTTGCCATGGACATCTCTGGTAAGACAAGAAGTGCCAGCATTAAGACTTGTAGGATGGAGATCAGGGGTTGGTAGAAAACCATGGAGATAGTGGTGGAACACTCCAGAAAACTTCCTGATTGCACTGGGGATGGAAGAGGCATGATGGCTGACCTGGGAAAAGGTTGGTTAGTGCTGTCACTGTTCTGTGCGCTAAGCACTCCTGGCATAACAACCCGCCACAAGTACATTCAATAAATATAAACAAGATCCTTAGTGAAAACACAGTGCTGTGTCCCAGGTTAACAGACACTGCACTTTGAAAAGGAGAGGGAATGGGAATGTAATGGAGGGGATGAACTTGTTCAGAGTGCACTGTATACATGTATGGTATCACCACAAGGAAATCCCCCGTGCATTATTCATGCATGCGAATTCAGAAATGTAATAAAACCATAAAAATCACGGGGAAACAAGGAACTGCAATACAATTTAGTGAAAATGTGAAGAGTGGTGTGTACTGTAACCAATGGCTCCTTGGATGGATGAACTGTGGTAATGAACTGTGTTCACAGGCGAGTTCTGTCGGGGTTAAAGGAAGCCACGTGCGCAGAACAGAGGCACAAAGCCTGGCATGTTCTAGGGAGGCCCAGGTAAGCAGACCCATGCTGTGTCAGTCCTGCGCCGAGACTCTCACTGTGAGGCTGAAACTCACGTGGGAAAGCACACTTCCAGTTCTCCCAAGTCTGCTACACCAAGACTTGGCACTGACTTCAATTTTCACCCTATCACTGCAAAACAGGAGTCCGGTGAGAAGGGACTCCTAGGACTGGCTTCAAACCAAGTGCTTCAGTGATTGATTTCACTTTCCTAAGGGAAACTGAGCTAAAGAATTAAGAAAAAAGAACCAAAATCAAACAGGACCCTCTCCCTGAAGAACAAAGCTAGTGCAAAGGCCCAGGCGATGAGCTGGGAGCTTCAATATTCCAGTGTTTCTTTTTTCGGCAGTGTCGGGTAGAAGCCAGGCACTGCTCTCCAGCCTTCTCTAGTCTGTCTCTTATTGTAGCACTGCCTTCCTGGAGTAAAGCAACTCTGGGGCCATCAGCAGGTGGTCAGTGGTTGGCAGATTTGTGGAAATGTGACTTGTGAGTCCCCAAAAACTTTCTAAGAAGTGAAAAGGTTTATGAAAATGATTTCCAAACTCCCCCTTTCCATGTCCTGTTGGAACATCTGCCCCTCTCCCACCATCCCAGTTCATGACCACTCACACATCCCAAATCTCACAAATGGGGCCACTGCCAGGCCACATAGAAACTCCTTGGTGCCAAAGAAAGGGGGGATATTAAAAGCAGTAGTGCCCACGAAGGCCCGCTGTAATTGAGGCATTACTGAGGACACATTTCCAGTAATGTTTTCCAAATTTCAACACTGTCAAAATCTATAATATAGTTATGATATCTTGTTCAAGTGTACCAGTAAAAATTGTGATAGGTTATTCAGTTAACAAGAAATCATTTTTTAACCTTTAGATCCTAAGGGTCACAGGGAAAAATAATTTTTAAGAAAATATTTTGAGATGAATAATCACAGGAAATTGAAAAACAAAAACAAAACAAGGCTACATGCCCCCTCCATGCAGGGTTATGAAAAACAACTTTTTCTACTGTTTTTGTTTTCTTTTGGTTTTTTGAGACAAGGTTTTGCTGTATGAGCCAGGCTAGCCTTGAACTCACGATCCTTCTGCCTCAGTGTCCTAAGTGCTGGATTATAGGCATGTGACACCACACCCAGCTGTTAAAAACTTTCAAGCTTTCAATTTGCATGTAAAAGCAGCAATTGACTGCGAGGTTAACAGGAAAGTCTTTGGGGCTGAGAGTGCAGTTCACCTCCCTAGCAAAGAGGCCCTGAGTTCAAACCCCAGCCCTGAAGGAAAAAAAGTTTTATTTTTAATCATTTTATTTTCTTCTTTTTATGGTATTGGGGAAATCTAGGGCCATACACATGCTAGGCCAGTATGTGCCTAGCTTCCCATTGCTTTATTACATTGGAAACACAATCTTTACCAATACTTAAGCTTATGATCAAATTTTTTCCACATCAACTTAAAAATATGGACATAAAATGGCTTTTATACCTTCTATCAAGGGGTACACAAACACCACCAGTTAAGGACCACAAATCTTGGTAGGAGTTAAATGAGACAGAAGCATATCTGGATGCCCTCTAGTGGTACTAACCAAAATGCAAGGGAAAAAATCTGAGTTGGCTTCTCTCCTTAGATGACCCAGACCCCGAGGTTACTCCCACAATGAGACAGGAGTCTCATTGTTCTAACGGTGCGACCACACTGTCACAGCATTTGTCTACTGAAGATGAGGAGTGCCTGTCTGGGCAAAGAAGTTCTGGAGCAGAGCAGAGCAAAGCATGCTCTCTGGACCCAGAAGAACCCAGTTTACTTAGTGCTTCCTGAGTGCCAAGCACTGTCCTAGCACTGTTACACACCTCTTCACAATCCCATGAGGTACACTTTTAAAAAGGTTACCTTGAAAACCTAGTAGAGACACTTGGTGTTGCTCTAAGAAAGAGTGAGTGGTTTATTTGCACACAAAAGCTTCTGGACACAGTAACCTTTACTTTGTAACCCAGAAACCACTTCCATTTTGATGGAGAACACCAACAAAGCAGCGCTTTCTAGCTGGTCATAAGTAGAGTAAGCACAGAATTGTGCTACCGATGAGAAGCAGCCCTGTCTAAGAAAGGGTGTTTCTTCACAGATGCATGCCATCCCACCCTCTGGGTCCTCTGCCTTTTTACTGTGTTCTCTGCAAGTACAGATGTAGGACAGTGCTGTGTCACACCTCTGTGAATATAAACAATCTGTACTTGCTCTGGGACACACAACAGTGATAGCGTTCATCAGCACTGTTTTAAATGATGCTACTCTATAGGGTTCTTTCCAGATGATTGAGAGGCTAATAAAAAGTGGGGCCAGGTACCACAACTTTAACAGAACTCTGGTGTTTTCTGGAGTTGGTTTTTACTTTTTCTTTAATGGCGTGTGCTGGACATCTGTAATTTTGCTCAGATGACTGCAGAACCTGGAAAAGCTGTTGCTGCCATTGATGGCTAACAAACTGCTGTCGGTCTTTTAATATAAATATATACACATCTATACATATAATTTAAATTTTTGGAAACTTTAGCTGTGCTGTCAACTTTGGAAAAAGTATGCCAGTGCACCATGTTGAGTTGAAATTGTATAGAAACTAACAGTCATATTGGTCTAGAAATGTTAAACGTAATTTTTTCCCATCTGTACAGGATGATGTGCTAAGGTCTTAGCCATGTGGGTTTGACAGCAGAAACTAATAAAGTACTCTCTAAAAAATGAAAAAAGCAGAAACATCCAAAACCCTCAATTCAGCAACAGTAACAAGGGCAAGCCTGAGCTTTCTGTGACCCCTGAGAAGGTACCTACCATCAGGGTCCTCAAATGTCCCAGGATGAAGAGGCTGTACTTGGCTCGTGTAATGGTGACATTCAACCTCTGCAAACTTGCCAGGAATCTGTAAGCAACAGAAAATGGAGTTACTTTCTACAGAGGACTTCCCACGCTCTGAAGGGGGCACAGGAGTACCATGGACGGCTTCTCTAGTACCCTTCCGCTTCATCACAACTCAGAGCTTTCTTCCTCCTGTTCCTAACGCAGGAACAGATGCATGCCATCCCACCCTCTGGGTCCTCTGCCTTTTTACTGTGTTCTCTGCAAGTACAGATGTAGGACAGTGCTGTGTCACACCTCTGTGAATATAAACAATCTGCATATACAGAAGGAATTTAATTCCCATTCACAACAGTGAACAAACCAAACCCTTGGTGCTTTAGTTCAAGGTGATGTATTTGTCAATTTCCTATTTTGACTTCGATGAGAAAATGGAAAAATTAACAGTAGTGACTATTTTTTGGTGGTACTAGGGTTCGAACTCAGGGCCTTGCCCTTACTAGGGCAGATGCTCTACAACTTGACCCACACTCCCGGTAATACCCGTTTTTTCAGGTGGGATCTTGCTAGGCAACCCAGGATGGCCGGGAACTCGTGATCCTTCTGTTACAGCGTCCCCAGTGCTGAGATTATAGGAGTGCACCACCATGCCTTTTAAATCTTAAAAATGTCCTAAAAATGTATTAGTTCAATTACTTATTCTCAACTTTAAATATACCCAGACTGTGCAACTAGTGCAGAGATACATAGACAAACTGTAAGTATAGTGATAGAAAAGGCATATGGTAGAGGTGAAATCTAAAATTAGCTGGGGAAGATGGACTGCTTATAGGATGGCCCTGTGATAACAGGATATACATGCAGCCCATCCTAAGGACAGACAAACATCATTCAAATTACCATTTTCTTTAAGAACAAAACAAATTTACAATCTGCTATAAATTCCCTGTGCAGCTCATGAGAAGAAATAAACAATGACGTAAGAGTCTTGGGCCTGGAGACTCAGGGGAGTCCTTGGTTGAAAAGTAGACCTCACAGTGGATCTATTTCACAACCTCTACATAAAGACATGAAGATATACAAGCTTTTATAAAAGAAAACAAAGCAAATGATGTTATCTAGCAGTGATTGACAATAGATCTAATTTTGGATTATAAACCAGGGAAAAAGCAGTGATGACAGCTACTCACCCAATTGAGCCTTGCATGGCACTTGCTCTGACACAAGTAACAATGATACAATCCTTCTGACGACCCTGGAAGGCATCCACAGTATCTACTTCTGCTGGCCTATTTACAAAGGGTAAACATGTTTATCAGTAAAAGGAAAATGATTATGAAATATAATTATTTAAAGCTTTTTTCCCCCCTTTGGGCGATATTGTAGTTTGAACTCAGAGCCTCACGCTTGCTAGGCAGGTGGTGCTCTACCACTTGAGCCACTCCACCAGCCCTTTTTCTGTGTTGGATATTTTTCAAGATAGGGTCTCATGAACTATTTGCCCAGGGTGGCCCACTAATGAGACCCTCCTGATCTCTGCCTCCCTAGTAGCTAGGATTATAGGCGTGAGCCACCGGTACCCAGTCAGAAATTTTTTTGTGGTATCTTAGTATTTAGTCTCAACCCCATTACCTCTTCCCATCCTTGGCTACCACTGATCTCCTCTGACTGTACAAATTTTCTTACACTAGAAATTTCATACAAATGGCATCATGAAATATGTGACCTGCTGTAACTGTTTTCCCTTAGCCTTCTGTTTCCAAGGCTCATCCACATTGTAGAGTGTAACGGTACTTCGTTCTTCTTTTGACTAATATTCCATCGTAGAATACCACAATTTACTTACCCATTCATGACTGATACACTTGGGTTGGGTTTTCCAGTTTATGGCATTATGAATGCTACTATATGTACAGAAGTTTTTGTGTGAACATTTTATTATTCTTCTGGGTGTATACCTAGGAGAGAAGCTACTGACTCATGCAGTAATTCTGTATTTAATTTCTTGAGGAATCACCAAAATTGTTTTATGTAGTGATTTATCATTTTACATTTTCAGCAGTAATGTATAAGGGTCCCAATTTCTCTACATCCTTTTTTTTTTTCTTCCATTACAGCCATCCTGGTGGGTTTGAAGTGGTAGATCTGATTCAAATTTACCTAACCAAAAATGAAACCGAGGGTCTTGCATGTGTTTATTGGCTACCGGTATACCTTCCTCTGAGAAATGGTTATTCAGATCTTTTGCCCATTCTTAAACTTATTCAGTAGTAAGAGGTCCTTATATATTCTAGATGTGAGAACCTTTAATTAGATATACGATTTGCAAAGTTTTCTTCCATTCTGTGGGTTGTTTTCCACTCATTTGTTTTTAATAGTGCTGGGGATAGAACTCAGGGCCTCCCATGTGCTATGTAAGCACTCTACCACTGAGCTACACCCTCCAGCTCGTCCTACTCGCTTCTGATATTTGTTACACAGGTCTGTTCAGATCTATTTTAGTCACCTGCGTATTTCTAGATTAAGAAACTTTTGAGGTAATTAATTTCCAGAAGTTTTATTTTTTTGAGACAGGGTCTTGGCTAGGTACCCAGGTTGGCCTCAAACTCTTGATCCTCCTGCCTCAGCCTCCCAAGTGTTGGGAGTATAGGTGTGCACCGCCATACCTGACATGGATATCCAATATTTAATCTTTAATTTTACTGTAGAGGCAAGGAGACAAAAACACAACCTTCACTGTATACATAAAGGCAATACAAGGGTTAAATAATATGTTCAAAGTAAAATGTGATGTCACTAGTCTCCATATAATTAGAACCGAGATTAACAAATCACAGAACTAACTAGAAAGTTCTCAATTCCACTGACAAGTACAATGCAGATATTCCAACTACCAGGAGGTACCTTGTCTTCAGGGGCCAAGTACCCAGTACCTACTCAGCACAAGTCTATGAAAGCCAGAGTTCCAATCTTCTTGTGCTGCACTACCTCTTTACATGGTCTGAGATACTTCCTAAAGTTTCCTCTACCCACTCTCCTAATTAAACACTAGAAATATGTTTAAATGCCTTACCCTTTTCTATCAAACTCTTTGTCCAAATCCTTCTGAATCATCGTCTTCTGAGCCTTGTAATGGGTTATTATGCCAATGTTTCGGAAAGTAATATCTCTTCTTTTTTCTTTAATAAGCTTAATTATTTCCATCACCAATTTTATTTCCTGAACATTTACATATGAGCTAAACAAGATGGAAAAAGAAAAGACAACATTTCAAAAATAGTAATAGCCTAATTGCTAAGTAGTTCTAGTTTGTTTCCTACTATACAGTAAAAGGCAGGCAGATAGGTTTCTTTTTTTTTTCTTTGCAGTACTGAGGTTTGAACTCAGGGCTTTGCACTAGTAAGACACGTGTTCTACCGCTTGAGCCACACCTCAAGCCCTTTCTGCTCTGGTTACTCTCAAGACAGAGTCATTTTATCTGGGCTGGCTTGGACAGCCATCCTCCTATTTTAAGCTTCCCCACCATTGTTGGGATGACAGGCATGCATCACCCAAACCCAGCTTAGGTTTCATCTTTTATTCAGTCAGCAGTGACCCAAAAGAGGATGATATGATGACCCTTAATATCACGCATATGAATAAATACAAATAACTGCCCAGTAAAATACGAAGTTATAGAGAGAACAGTCTGGAGTCACCTGCAGTTTAAGCACCAATTTCTTCATCTGTTACAATTGGGACAGCAACAGTATTTGTAACAATGAAGATAAAAATAATAAATGCCTAATATGAATTAAAGACTTATCTTCTCCACACTGAGAAAAGAACTTCAGACACATTATCTTCTTTAACTCCCATCACTGGTTGTGCAGACCACGTACCATATAACTAGGATGCTGTCCATGCAGCTAAATATGATCTGTGGGACCCCCAGTGCTCAATGGCATGGGCCCTGCAGCAGGCTCACTATCCTCCTTGCCCCCAACCCAGTCTCCAAACTGTGGGTCCCCTCATTACCAAACCAGACCCAACTGGCACCAACACGGGGGATGTACTGTACCTACAACCTGAGGCTACCTTGTTTGCCTTGCTCAACGAGTCTTAAGTAAATATCCACCTAACTAACTTACAGAGTTGCAGACCAACCCAGTCAGCTGGCTGTCTCTTGCACCCTGAGATTTTAATTTCTTTGGTCCTCAGGTTAAGCCTGTGACCTTCTGCTCTCACAATGGTCTTGGGGCTCAGTTCTCAATCCTCTGGTTCTACTCCAGCAGACCCAGCACACACCTTTCAAGTCACAACCTCTGTGGCAGTGCAACCTGACGACCAGTTCTTCAACATTCACTTCCTTCACTTCCTTAGCGTAATGCCTGATTCTCACCCGAGGACATTGCCTGCTCTACAGTTCTCTTTGATCTGGAAGTGCAATTTGTATTTCTTTATACTTCATGTCTCTGTACTAATGAAAGCTGCCACCAAACTAACTCCTCTACTCTTTCATCAAGAATCCCTGGCTCCTCGATATCTGTGCTACCTCACAATTATCTTGCAGTCTGTCACAGATAGCCTGAGCATGTTCTCTTACTCAGAACTCAAAATCTTTATTTCTATTTCCTTATTCCCATTCATACCTTAATTCAACTGAATCTGTACTTATCCTTTATGGCATTTAACCCACCTGGAATAATTAAATCTGCCTAAGTGATTACCTAGTTAATGCCTGTCTCCCCATTAGACCAAACTCATCTTACAGTGGGGCCATGTCTGTGTTCCTCACTGCTCTGAGCTCAGCATGAATCTACTCAAGAGCTCATTAACCACCTGGTACGGAGTTATTACCCCAGTATACAGAAAGGGGGAGGCTGTCTATATGGGTAGTGAAAATGACTTTGTCCTGGCACCAGGCAGAGCCACATGTATGGGCAACGTTTTTAAAACAAATCTGGACAAAAAAAACAATGTCACAAAATTCTGAGCCCACCACTGGGGAATGAAGAGAGAGAACATACTCATTATCCCGTCTTTCTGAACCATCTCCAACATCAAACACAAGGTAAGGCTGAAATGGCCAATCTGATGAACACCGATTGGTTTCAGTCAATCTAGAAAAAAGCAGCCATCATTCAGAACAGATGCTTTAAGTACACATTTAATCATTACCATCATTTTTATGTGTGTATGGAAGGGGACTAGGGAAAGTATGGGGGTGAGAGAGACCTTCTTTCGTAAGTGTGTGCCAGTGAAAGGTCCAAAATACTTTATTTCTATTATAGTTCTAGGACCCATGTAATTAAAAAAATATATAATACAATTATGATTAGAGTTACTCATAGTAAGTAGGAAAAAAAAAAAAGCCACTAACTGTACCATACTGTACTATGTACTATGTACAGTATGGTAGTTTTTCTCCCCCACCAAAATATCTAAAAAGAGAAAAGTAAAAGAGACATATAAAGGGGCTGGGAGACTGGGGGTGTTGCTCAGTGTGTGGATTCATATGTAGCATGGACGAGGCTCTGGGTTCAATTCCCAATACCACCATCAAAACAAGGACTGAAACTAGGTATGTCAAAATGCTACCAGTGACTATTTCTAGGCAGTATAAATATGGTTGACTTTTTCTTTTCAGTGGTGAGGTAGAACCCAGGGCCTCATGCATGCTGGTTAAAAGCTCTACCACTGAGCAATATCCTCATCCAGGAGTGTCCTCCCTCCCCTTTAAAAATTTATCTGCACTTGATATAATCAACCTGATGGCATCTATAATTAGAGGAAATGACTTTTCCTCCTATGCAGCTACACCTATGAATAAAAGAAACTCACAAGCAATAAGGAAAACCCACCTATTTGTTTTCAAGCTTTTGTTGTAAACATAATTAGAAGGGAAGAGACATATGTCCGGATGCATCCTGTACTGAATAGTAAGTTGTAAGATCGGCAGTCTGCCAATAGTGTTCTGTTCTACGTTCTCTTCCAGCAGTTTATAGAAACGAGCCATCATTGACTGGTCGTAGCCACATTCCTGTGCCTTCTAGGAGAAAGAGAAAGCAGTAAATGACAGCACTCTGATATGCATGTGGCATAAAATATAATCACATATTCAGAGAAAGGAGAGGTTTCTGACAATAAAAGCCATGTACCTTGAATGTAAGCGCAGGTATTTTCTCTTCATTTACAATATCCACATACTACTTATGAAAGAGATGTGATCTTGTGAATGACCACAACCAATGCTATTTTGAGGCTAGCAGAGGTCATTTGAAAGAGTCAATAATAAAGGAAGCAAAGAAATTTAACCCAGATTCTAACAATTACTTCTGGGGCCTGCCCTCACAAGCAGAAATACTGAATGTCATTGCAAATACGGCTTCCAAAGACCAGTTTCTTCATCCTGTCCCCATTGCATGTGTACTGAGCACCTACGATCTGGAGTCTTGAGACTGCTAAGGTGAAAAGGATCAAATCTCACAGAATTGATATTCTGGAGCCAGAGACGGACTGCAAACTTTCTAAATTGGTTTCACAAACCAAATAACAAGTCACAAGCTAGAAGGTGAAGAATAGTGACCTGAATAACAAATGAAGAAAAACTGCATTAACATCATCACAGGTGTGCCTTGGGATGTACTTGCCAATGACAGCATCATACAAAGGTTTAAAAATATTTGATCTTAATCTGGATGGTAAAATGTGCTGTGAAAACTGTAAATAAAGTGAAGTACTGGCTTTGAAGACCTATGTGCAGTCCGAATAAACCTGTTTCACAAACTATGAGAATGCAAAATAAGGTATGACTGCCCAATACACCATTTATGTAATTTTAAATAGGCCTGTGTAACTAAAGGAAATGATAATTATTAACAGATCTTTGATAAATGTCATCTACTTTCCCCTAAATTTATGTATTTGAGTTAGAATTGAACGAAATTTTGAATCTTCTCTTTGAGAAAGTAGAAAAAGGATTTACACAAGGTAACACATCTGCTTCCAGGAAAAAAAAGATGAGTCCATCCTACAAAATGATATAGATTTATATATTCTCACATGAAAGAAGATCCCTCATCTATTCACTGATTGAAAAAAAGCTAATTCTGCACAAAATACTTCCACCACCTTTAAACAAACCCTCCATATACTTAAAAACATGTGGATGCTTATAAACCTTACACCCACTGTATACTGTCTTTTATAAGCTCATTTGCTGTCTGTTATCCACTAGAACATAAACACTACGACAGCAGGGATTCTGACCGTTTTCTCACTATTATAACCACAGCACCTGAAACTGTCTGAGCCAGGCATGGAGATGCAGTGTCAGGTGATTTTACAGGTAGTGACCTGTAATCTCAGCACTCTGGAACTAAGGCAGCAGGATTGTGAGTTCAGGGCCAGCCTGGGCTACATAGGAGTTCCAGGCCAGTTAATATAGCAAAACCCTTTCTCAAAAGCCTAAAAAATAATATATACTGAAGGAAGACTAAATGCCACACAAATGCCCAGAAAAACCTGTTAAAATACTAAACTGTTCAAAGTAATCATCAATAGAAATAGGTGGTTAGGAAGGTGTGGAGCTCAGTGTGGTGGTGCATGCCTGTAATCCCTGCATTTGAGGAGCCTGAGTTTCAGGCCAGCCTGTGCAACATGGCAGGACTCTGACTCAAACAAAACAAAAAAGGCAGGCTGTGGAAAAGAACTCTGTAATTATTCTTTAACGTTCCTCAATAAACCTGTTTAATGTGTACAATAAAAAAGCGCTCATGACTGCATTTTTAAAATCATTTTTGTTGCTTTTTATCAAGCTTTCAAGTAGGCACTGAAGCTGAGGCCCAGGCTGAGCACTTCACGAAATTAAATCAGGTCTATTTTGATGTAGCACATTTTTTGAGGAACCACAGCAGAGCCCATAGCAGAGCTCACTGTTCTCCGGGAATGAGTCACCTGGAGCAGCTCTGCCTACAGACACAGGCTCTCAGTCAGCCACAGCTGCTTCTGAGCCACACCCCTATGTGGTCCAGAACCTGTGCTCACAGGGCATACGACAACCAAACCATCATTTTGAATAATTTCAAAGGCCAAAACCAGAAACAAGAACAAGTTACCACACACACTCATTCCATAACTGAATAGAAGTGTCTTCAAGATCTCTGTTATGGGTTATGTTATTTGTATAAATTACGTAGTAGAAAAAAACACAAATTTTTTTCAATTTCAAAGCCATGGTGTAGGCCCTATTCAGAGGCTGCCCAAACAGCTACTGAATCCTGATTCTGGTGTACATTTCTAGGACACAAGTTTAGTAAGATGAACACAAAGAAGACTGGACTGCCATCTGGGCCCTTAATATTCCCTAGGCTGGGTTCATAATTAATTTCTTTCCCTGTCACCTTCAATTTCAAGTGCTGTAAGGGACATGGACATTTTCCTGTACCATAGAGAGAGTTTCAAAATCAGAAATGAGCTCCAAAATTATCTGTCTATAATGTTTTCCGCAAACATGTGATAGTTAAACGTAAATTAAGAAGTAGGGATTCTCTTCCTTGATATTAAAAGCTTTTCTTATATGTTTGGTGTTATTGAAATAAACCAGATACAGTCCTTAAAATACATGCAAACAGCCCTTCCTACAGGAAAGCCTAGTATACTTGAAATGTTGCCCAACACTTTACAAGGCTTCTGCCACACACAGAAGCACAACCAGGAACAAAAGGACATTTGCAAAGATTTTTTACTTTCTCATTTTTGAAACAGAGTTTCTCTATGTAGCCCAGGCTGGCATCAAATTCACTGTGTAGCTGAGGCTGGCCTTGAACTCATGATCCTCCTGCCAGGGCCTCTGAGTGCTGGATTACAGACGTGGGTCACCATCCCCAACTGGGATTTTTTCCTTATTAAGACACAGTAGCTGGGCACAGTGGGTCACACCTGTAATCCCAACTACTTGGGAAAGGAAGATCAGGAGGAATGGCATTTCCAGGACTGCCCAGGCAAACAGTTCCCAAGACCCCATCAAAACCAATAAAAAATCAGGCAATGTAGGGGTGCACCTGTCATCTTAAGTATACGGGAAGCATAAACAGGAGGATATAGGTCTATGTGAGTCTGGATATAAAAACAAGACCCTATTTAAAAAAAAAAAAAAAAAAGAGAAAAAATAAATGAAGTAAATAAATAAATAAACAAAAGGTTATAGGCAAAGCTCAAGGTAGAGTGCCCACTTAGCAAGGGCAGGCCCTGAGTTCAAACCCCAGTGCCATCACAAAAAAGATTTAAACAATGTTCTCTTTTCCCTTCAAAGAACAGATGACAATCCAAAAAAGAGCTGTCCTTTGAAAAATAAAAATAGCCCCCTGGACCTCAGCATGAAGACACTCACCATGGAGATGACAGTGGGAGGGAGCTGCTTCGGATCTCCAACCAGGATGAGCTTGTTGCAGCGGTGGATGAGTGGAGTAAGAGTCTCCACCTCACAAGACTGCCCGGCCTTGTAGCGGGAGGAAGGGAGAAATGCTCTCATTATCCTTGATGGGTGTTTAGCCATACACTTGACATGCAAGTTGCTAAAGTTCTAACTGCTCAGAGAACTACTACACTGCTCCATCTACACACCACATTATCAAAAATAGGCACTTTTAACAGAAAACAAATGAAACAAGAAAACAAACTATCTAAACACAATTTTTACAAAATTCCAACATGTGTTTTGAAACCAGCCACCATAAGCGCCATTACCACTTGGGAAGCAGCTACTGGTTAGAATCTGGAGACATTCTGGGTTTGTGTTCTTTGTTTCCGCTGGGCACAAAGCCGAGAGAACTCTTCCTGCTCTGAAATTCTTTTAGAACTTTGTCTGAGACATGTGCGCCTGCCTTTCCATCTTTCTCCCTTGTTTCTCAGTTGTCATCTTCCATCACAGGACTCAAGTTTCTCTTTAATTCATCAAATTTTCTCCCATACTTCATCACTTCCACTTTTTCTGTCCTTTCATTCTGGTGAGTATTATTGTTACATGTTTTTACTTGTTAAGTGATACAACTGTGTGTACTGATAGGGTCTGAATACTGGATCTTAGATTTCCTGAGTTGATTCTCTGTATCTAATGCTCCATTTCTTTTGTCTTCTGACTTCATTCTGATAAACAGTAGGCACTCAGTAAGTATATGCTCAGTGAATGTAGTAGGAATAAAAGATGTTAGTTGGAAATACTGTGGTCAAAGCTGTCTGAAGTTGTAAGTAATTCAAAAGGTAACGAGACATTTCAACTAGGAGCTAACTAACTCCTCACAGGGATTTTTGCTAGAAACAATCACTACCCTAAGGATTATAACCCTAATTCTAGACAAGCAATTCTAGTCATGGTGGGCCACTGGCAGCATGTTTCAATGCTAAGACAACTCACATGTAATAGCGGTTAAGAATGAGATGTAAAAAACCCACTCGATCAACTTCTCAGTAGCCAAAATTCATCTATGTCTTACTCCTCACAGGACTAGGCAAAGCCGTTTAGCTAACTGCTCACTGACCTCATCAACAATGACACAACTGAAGGGAACCCCTCCTTGCCCTCGAAAAGCCGACTCAAGCAGTAAGCCACCACTTGTGCTCAGTGTGCAGCAGATGACATGGGACTCCAGGATGATGATATTCTGGGTTTTCTGTGGGCGCCCCTGAACCTAGGGCAGACAAACATCGTTCATATTTATTTGTACAGAAATCCTCTAATTACAGCAGGCCTATTTTCACTATAAAACACCCACCATTTTTGTGTGTGTGTGACAGAAAAAAATTTGGCAAAAGTTAGGGGGAAATCTCAAATTTAGAAAATAGCAGAAACATCCAATATAGTCAGAAACTACCAAAAAGAATACTTTTGGAACATGACTTAAGTGATGCTGAAGTAGTAGTGACTCCTCTCTGTCATTATTCCCTAAATAGAATGCAACAATTATCTACACAGCATTTACACTGTAGTAGGTAGGACAGGGAATCTAGAGATGACCTGAGGTGTATCGGGTGACACAAATAGGTACCAGGCAAAAGCCTCCTTGGGTTTGGGTCTTTGTGCGTTTATGTATGTGTGCATATGTGTGGAAGGGGTGTTCCTGGACCCAATTCCATGTGGATACTGGGGGACAGCTATATGTGTTACAGAATTTGAAGACAAGTACAAAGAATCTATGCCCCAAGCCAAGAACTGCAAAAAAACCCACAAGACTATTTTTTTAGTGGTACTGGAGGGTTTGAACTCAGGGCCTTGTGCTTGTGAGGGAGATACTATACTATTTGAGTCATGGCCCTAGCCTGTTTTGCTTCTGTCATTTTTGGATAGGATCTCATGTTCTTCCCAGGCTTGTCCTAGACCACAATCCTTCTGCATATGCCTCCTGTGTAGCTGGGATGAAAGGCACAACGTCACCGTAACCAGCCACCACTGGTTGAGATAGGGTCTTGATAACTTTTTGCCCAGGCTGGCTCAATCTCCATCTCCCGAGCAGCTAGGGTTACAACAAGCATGAGCCACACACCCAACTCAAGGCTATACTTTCTAGGCTGGCACTCTTATCACTTGAGTCACACACCCAGCCAGGCTATACTTTCTTACGCCAAGATCCAGTCACCCTAATTCTATCTGGATCAGAGCACTGGAGAGTCCATGCAGTTGCCACCTCCTTCCTAAAACTCACACATGTGGTCTTTCTTTTCCACAGGGAAAACCCCCACAAGCCTATTTTATGATTGCTCATCTGATAGCAATTATTGTAACATTTTTGCAGAAGGCAGGAAAGAGAAGGAACATAAGTGGGATTTTTCATATTTACCTAGACCTAAGAGTTTGAAAAAATTCATTTATAATCACCTCTTTCTTGGAAATCTCAGATGGCTGGTTGTCAAGCAAGCACAAGGCCCTGAGTTCAAAACCCCAACACCATCAAAACAAACAAAAACTCAGCTGGTGATATGAGTTCATTCTTAGTTAAGGAAGATAAATTAATTCTATCACTGTCTCTACTTTTGTGGGAGTTTGCAATTCTTATAATACTTTAAAAAATGTAACTCATAAAGTTAAGTCTGAACTACTTCATCAATTAAAAAAGTAAAAATGCTAGGTGAGCTACTTACCTCTTTAATTTTTGAAGCAAGCTCCTGCCTTTCTTTTGAAACCCTGGCAATTTTCCCATCTAGCTCTTGCCTCTGGAAGAAACCAGGATGCCACTGTTAAAAGTGAACTTAGCATGTCAGAAGGCTTTCCGATTCACTGCTTCACATTTCTAAAGGGGGAGAATCTAAAAATATTATTCCAACGACAAACTTATTAAGCTAGCTTGTTTTCTCCCTTTTTATTTATTTTTTTGGGGGAGGTGTGATACTGCCCCTAGAACTCAGGCTTTGCCCCTGTCTAGCGCTCTTCTTCCTTTTTGCCTGGGCTGGCCTGGACCATGATCCTCCAATTTATACTTACTGCTGTAGCTGGGATGACAGACATGAACCACCTTGCTTAGCCCTTTTCTGTTGAGATGGGGTCTTGCAAACTTTTTGCCCAGGCTGGCCTCAAATAGTGATGCTCCTGATCTCAGCCTCCCAAGTAGCTAGGATTACAGACGAGAGCCACTGCCTCTGGCTAGCCAGTTAAGTACTGACATATGTTCTGTTCTCCGTGTAAGATTCAGCTATGTTTGGTGTACTGCATCTATCCTTCTTGTCTGCTTAGCATGCCAACCCTTGGAGCACTATCTCTCCGTTCATTTTTAGGTGGTTCAGATGAGGTTGCCAATTACAACCCGACCATTCCTTTAGCACAGTGATGAGCTCATAATACAGAGGCCTGGGAAATCATGGTGCCCTTTCCCTTATAAACAAGGATTAGACCTGTTTGGCAACCCAGGAACTAATCAGAGCATGTCCTCGGAACTGACACATGGGTGCTGGGAGACAGAACTCTGGGATTTTCTAAGCTAGGATAGAGGAGCCCAGAGATGCCAACCAGCATTGTGTTTTCCTGGACAAGACATGGCTGACACACAAACAGAAACAAATCAAGGAGTGGGAAAATGACAACATCTGAGCCTCTGGATCCCAGCCATACTGAGGCTAACTAATCCACTCCTGGCCTTCCCAGACAGAAGTCAGTAAATTCCTTTTGTTTAACCTAATCTGAACTGGTTTCTTTAACTCACAACGGAATGATACCTAATAAATTCAGCGTAGCTTTACTATACTGCAATTTGCCCTGAGTCAAATTCAACAACACACTGTCTGCTTTTGTAAATAAAATTTTATTGGAAAACAGCCACATCCACTTGTTTACATATTACCTGTGGCGGCTTTATAGCTACACCAGAGTTAATAAGTAACTGCCACAGAGACTGTATGTGGCCCACAAAACCTCACCTATAATAATGACTTTCTTTTCCTTCAAAGACAAATGTTTGCTAACTCTTGACATAGGCATACTACTACTCATAAACATTTTTATGTGTGAATGAATCATGCCATTCTCCATGAAAGGATGATGTCAAATACTCAGCTCATTTATGTACCTAAGAGTTATTACTGAAAGACTGTGAGATAGGAAACGTTTAGATACCTGTATTTCCCGTCCACCTCGGCACAAAGCTCGCTGGCGGGAAAGTTCGTCTAGTTGGTGATCTAGGAACTCCTTCTTTCTATGCATCTCTTGAACATGAGAAGGTAAGTCTTTTTCTAATATAAATTTTTAAAAAAATCACATTAGTTATAATAAACTCACATGCATATATACAAACACAATGAGAAGGAAAACTCCTTCCCAAAGCTAGACTATTTTCTAGGCTCTCCAAATTACCCCTAGTGCCCATGTCACTTTTAACCATACGAAAGGAAACAGAGATAACACTAATAAGCACCACTATCAGTACTTACTCATTCTGTGGTTAACTTGGCTGTCCAAGCTGAATTTTAGAACCTCATTATTAATAGATTTTTCTGGACCCAGTCGTACTAAATTTATATCTCCACAGTTTCCTGTTGATGAAAATCACACGTAAAGACTAATAAGGACATTTCCAATAAATTTTACCTACAGAGTATTTCTAGGCAATTGTAAATGAAGAAAACAGAACCTATCAATACAGGAACTGCACTAAAGACTTCTTATACATTATTTTGATAATCTTCCTAACAACCCTGCAAGTACTTATCACTTCTAAGTAATACAAGTTAGCAAGGTCACACAAACAGTACACTGCAGGGGTGACATTCCATTATCCTAATGTTTTCACAAATCATGTTCTGAGGACTGGCAGAGTGGCTCAAGTATAGAGTGCCTATCCAGCAATCGCAAGGCCTTGAGTTCAACCCAAGTACCACCACCAAAAAAAGAAAAGTTCTGTACAACATTCTGCGACAAAATATTTATGGAATGGTGAATTAAAATAAAGCAGTTTTCTTAACCACAAAATATTCATGGAATTTTGTTATTATGTATTTAAATTTTCATAATGCTACCTTATTTGACCATCAAATCCTTTTTTGCAAATCACTCAGAATAACATTTTAAAACACTAAATGTGTGTTAAATGACTGGCTTATTTACACAGTTATCTTTAGTCCATATTTATGATTCTAGTCAGCTCATTCTCCTACATGTGAGGCCATCTTCTCTGGTCAGCACTTTTTTTTTGTCTTATTTTATGTTATTTATTTTTTCAATACTCAATTTTGTAAAATGGCTGGTTGAGTCAGATTTTTTTCTGTTAATTGAAAAAAAATTTTGCCAACATGCACTTAAAGGGTTTCGCAACTGCCTGACTCACCCGTACCAGGAGAGATGATAACACCTACTCTAAATATGCAGAAATGCTCCATCAATTATAACAGGCATCTTTTCACTGTATGGTGAACTCAAAAACCGAAGAGAAATTCCTAGGGGCCAACTGAAACCTAGACCTAAAAGCACAGAACTTGTGTGGCTTCCTAGGGGAGCAGGGTATGGCAGGAGGAGTGGTCAGTGTCTAGGTACCAGAGCATCTGTTTTGCTCTTTAAATCAGTAGCAGTGAGGTATAGACTACATTTGGTAAAATCCAGAGACTTAAGAAATCTTTACTTCTATGAAACTTGACAAAGATCTCCCTTCTAATAAAATACAGAATCTCTGTAACAGAGGTTTGGATTTTAATGTCCACCAGAAAGGAAAGTGGTTTAGAAGAGGTGGAGGCCACACAGCCTATCTATTTGGCCTGCGCTCAGCAGAGGAAAATTCTTCTGGTGCTTTCCAACTACTGGTCTATGCCACATGTGGATTTGGGAACTAAATACATGATGACAAAGAGGACCCAATCATAAATACAGTTGAGATTTTTAAAATGAGAAAATAATTAGCTAAACTCACTCAAAACAATAAACCTTGAATACATTTGTAACCAGTAAAGACGTTAAACATTTAAACAAGACATAAAAACCTATTCTGTCAAAACACAAAACACTAATAAAATCGATGATCTGTGTCCTCACACACAATTTAGAAGTGCTTAACCTGTGCAGCCAGGGAAAGGCACCGACTGCACACTGCACAGGAACTGCTGAGTGCCAGCTGGCACAGCCACCTTCAGGAGGCAGCTGGCACTACCTGAAGACTGAGATGTACAAACCCTTCAACCTTTGACTTTTACCTGTGGACATGCACATGTCAGAGGATCAGTGTTCTCAGAAACTGTGTATACCTTGACCTATAGCATGCTGTACACTTTACGTCAAAACCCGGTACATTCCCAGATACCTCGCAACAGAAGCAAGTTTGACAAGACAGTATTTGCCCTCACATCCTATACCTGATTTTTTTCTATTTCCTTCTCTATTTTATTCATTTTTCCTTCTGTGTTATTATCTACCAACTGATCACAAGCCACAGTTTGAAAAGCACTGCTCTAGAATGCTGCATGTACAGGAGACATGACTGCAAATTCTGGGCTTTGGTGGACTCCTTTTAACTGTTGTGCTATAAGATCTATTTGATTCACTCATCACGGCAGTAAATGTTTTTACATCTGTACTGGAGAAATATCCTAAAGGGTAAGAATATTCACCACAGTAAGGTTTGAAATAAAAAAACTGACAAGAACCCAAATTGCTACTAATGATAAAGTACTGTGAATTCATATATAATGAGGTTACCCTATAGCTGTTACTATGAATGACTACAGCTATACATTGAATCATCTTATAGACTTAATGGCAAATGGAAAAAGTTAAGTTGTAGACTGACAATGAGCTCAAAGAGCACATGTGCAATAAGGGAAAAGATAAAGATCACAGGTGTCAGTCTCTTTTGTATCTGGGTGTGGTCATGTAATTTCTGGTCCAAGGGAAATAAGCACAGGTGCTACTGGCAGCTTCTAGGAACCTTCCCATATGTCCCATTGTCACTTCTTCATTCTTTCCTCATGCTTCGTGAATGTGATTCCTGGAGCTGCACAACTATGCCTGACACCAAGTACACTAAGAAATAGAGGTTACACTCACTGGGGCAACAAGATAGCAGGACCTTGGATCTCCAAAGACAGTCTGAGCCAGTAACTGATACCAGTCCTTAACTAGTCATGTATGGTCTTTCTGAATTGGACAAAAAAAAAAACTTCTATTGTATTTAAGCCACTAGATTAGGAATACAACCAAATCTAATCCTAACTAATAAAAAGGCAGTGTCAGGTATCCCAAGGGAAAATACACTTTGGTGGGGATACAAGACATATGAACTTGAGAAAGCAGGTCAACACAAAGTCAGAACACTACCACTCAAAATGAGAGATATGAAGAGTACATGTTGGCCAGGCATGCTACCTTATCCTGTGATCCTACATACTCAAGAGCAGAGATAGGAAAATCAAGCCCAACCCAGGCAAAAAAGTTTTGAGACAGACCCCAGCTCAACCAATAAAAGCAGGGTGTAGTGACACGCAGTCTAGGCAAGCACAGGTACAAACATGAGAGCTTATTAGGAAAAAAATAACTTATAGCAAAAAGGGCTGTGGATATGGCTCAAGTGGTAGAGTACCTGCCCCTACATAAGGCCCTGAGTTCAAACTTCCATACCACCAAAAAAAAAAAAAGTGTTAAGACTAAGTAAACAGAAATTACTTTACATCGTTACTCAAGCGTCCTAAATCATCTGGAGCAATGCTATCACTATTATGTGAGTGTGACTATAAAGTCACTCCTACAGTGTACTTGACCTCTATACTTCAGCTTCTCTCCCATCAACAGTGGAGTTATTTAAACACCCAGCTCATAGGACAGACACAGTAAGTTCTCAGAAATTAAACTATTGATTGTTTTTGCTGCTTTCAATGAGCCCATGCTTACTGTCATCCTCATCCTTCACCACTCCTGTGCTCTAGCTCTTTAGTCACTAAACACCTACTGAGCCTCAACTGAGTGCCAGGCAGTGTTCTAGGCAGTGGGGATGCCAGTGAGGAACCAGAGCCCTTCCAATTCTGAACCTTGTTACATTCTAGCTATCATGAACTACCTGAGATTCTCTTGCCCTGTTCCTTTTTATTTACAGCCATCTCTGCTTGAGTGCCCTCTTCCCTCCCTCCCTCACAATTCATCATAGATGATACTTCCTTCAAAAGCTCTCCCTACCATGACTGAATCAGGATCCCTCAGAGGTATATGAGAACACCCATTTTAGCCTCCTTGTAGAACTCATCACTCTTTTCTCTAACTGCCCACTGACCTGACCACTTCCTCATTAAACTGTATGTCACTTTGAGAATTTACTGGTGAAACCTCAGCATGTGGCACTGTGCCTGGCACAGGGTAAATGTTGAATAGAGTATCTGCTAAATGAATCAAGTACATATGGGCCACAGCTCTGGTAGAAATCATTACCAGGACTGGCTTGTTCTGGACTGGCTTGTTCTTTTGTCATTCAAAGGTATCCAGACTAACTCTAAAAACAAAAACAAATTAGAAACCCATGTTAAGTATCATACCCAAAGGATTCTTCTTATCTTTACACTTTTCTTTGAATTCGATGATAATTTTTTTCATAAGTTCATCGACAGCAGCATTAGAAGGTGCACACACAAGGACACGGTTTTGTTTGATTTTGGCATTGGAGTTCTCATCTGAATGCCCCCTCCTCTGGTTCTACAATTTACCACATACACACATATAAACACACACAAACAATAATGAGTTCTACTACATAGCTTTACAGTTTTCTCTACTTCCATGAACTATTTAAAAGTTCCTGCAATGACTAGTTAAGAGTAAATAAAAGTGTATCTTACACTGATAATAAAATTACTCTGGCCTATGTCTGGTGGTGGAGTCAGGGAGGAGAGGCTAGAGAGCTTACTGGTAGAGCACTTGCCTAGTACATACAAGGCCCTGGATTCGATTCATGGCATCACTAAACCGCTCCCCCCAACACACACATACACAACCAAAAAAACAAAGGTACTCTGGCATAAAATTTATCATAACTGCTTGGAGCCTTACTTTACCATTCATTTACTTAATCAATACTCACTGCAACCAACACCTAGCCAATTCAAGATGGTTTCCTAGCATTAGATGTGACCTATAATGCCACCATCCTAGCCATTAGGCTTTTTCTCATGAGATAGTGCTTTGTTCTCTTTACTTCTTACAGCCTTCCTACCCTCTGCCACCTCTCTCCCTGATCTAGCAGTTCATTTACATGTCACTGAGATCAAGTGACGGGAAACCATGTCCCCAGCCCTCAGCACCAGAATCTTCATTCACACTCACCTCTGTCAGTAAGCGGTACAGGAGGCCAACAATGGTTTTGGATTTTCCTGTTCCAGGGGGTCCATGAATCAGACAGATTTTGGCGACTGATGGTGAGTGTTTCACCATGGCATATGCAGTTTCTATTGCTTTCTTTTGGTCTTCATTGAAATCTTTTAAGTAGGCAATCTATATAAAAAGATATTTGTGAGATTTTTTTTCCCCTGTAGTGACAAATGATAATGAAAAACACCTGTTTGAATTCCTCCCGCTCTATGTCACACAAAAGCTTTGGTTACAGTCAGGCAAGACCCCAAAGTGACTAAGAACCACTCCAATACTGGAAAGAAAGCTAGTTAGTAATTACTAATTAGTGTCTGTCAGCTTCAGACACAACAACTGTTATTTCTGTGATTCTTACGAACAGGATCATAATAAATTTCATTCACTAATCCATACCTTTCTCCCATTACCCTTTTCCATTTTGACAACTATCTCCTTAGACAGTAAAAATATCCCAATAGTACTTCTTTCCTAACACAATTATCATAGAGTTAAAAAACCATGGTTTTCAGGGTCAGATTTGAGTCTAAACTTCAGTTTTACTCAAATTAGGCCACTGAACTCCTACCTTTCTGAGCCTCACCTTCTGTTACTCATTAAATCTGGGATTCCTTAAAAGGTGAATTAGCCAGGCACTTGGTGGCTCACACCTGTTATAGGATGTGGAGATTTGGGATGATCAAGGTTCCCGGTCAGCCAGGCAAAAAGACCACATCTCAACCTATAAAAGCGAGGTTTAGTGGCATGTGCCTGTCTTCTCAGCTACGCAGGAAGTGTAAATAGGAGGATCCAGCCTGGCCCAGGCAATAAAGTGAGACTCTATCTCAAAAATAATCAAAGCAAAAAGGGCTGGGGATGTGGCTCAAGTGGTGGAGCGCCTGCCTAAGTAAGAAGTGACGAGATAATGTGCATGAAAGTCCTAGCACAAAGTCAGGGTTCAAAAATACGAATTTCCTTTTGCATTTCTCTGTGTTAATTTTATAGAATTTACTTTCCACAGTGAAAAATACATGTCCACCCAAATGGCAATTTCATCTTTGCAAAATGCAACAATACCAGTCAAATTCTCCATCAGTCATTCAAATGCAAAACTCATTCCAGTAAACATGACACTACTCCTGAATTCTGATCACATCTAATAAGCGAGGCCCTGAGTTCAAACCTCAGTACCAACAAAAACAAACCACTTAAGATGATAATCTAACATTTCAATGGTGTTTTTCCATCATATCTTCAACTTTTTATTGTCCTGTACCTTTCCCTAAGGTAAGCTCCCTACCTCAATGTGTACTTTGCAGTATTAAAGGGAACTAACACTAAATACCACTGCACATTCACAATGAACACGTCTTGTAGACATACATAAGTATATAGCAGCTAAAAAATGTGATGTGTTTTTTTTTTTTTAAACATCCTGAAAAAAAATGTTCTGACTTTCCCTGGCACAGTAACACTTACAATTCTCTCAGATGTTGTAGTCAGTAAATCTTTGGTACAGAAGTCCATGGGGTTTGGATTCAGAACAGCTCTGGCCAGTTGGTTCCGACCACTCAACAGAGACATGGCTTTCAATTTCCTTTGGGTAGTTACCAGGGAACTGATTACAATACATTTCATAAGTCCATTTAAATTGGCTGGCAAATTATCTTGGGTCTGGATGGAAAGGGAACACTCAGCTTTCCCATTACGCACTATTATCAAGGAGAAAAAGCAATTTTAGTTATCAATGAATAATGGCTGCCCAGTTAAAAAGTTTATTCAGGCTAGGTGCCAGCAGCTCACGCCTGTAATACTAGCTACTCGAGAGGCAGAAATCAGGAGGATCAGAGTTCGAGGCCAGCCCAGGCAAACAGTTCAAGAGACCCATCATAAAAAAGGGCTGGTACAGGTTATTCCAGAGGCACTTGCACACCCATGTTTATTGCAGCACAACAGCCAAGTTATGGAAATAGCCAAGATGCCCCACTACTGATGAATGGATTAAGAAAATGTGGTATCTATACACAATGGAATTTTATGCAGCCATGAAGAAGAATGAAATGTTATCTTTCGCAAGTAAATGGATGGAGCTGGAGAACATCATTCTGAGTGAGGTTAGCCTGGCCCCAAAGAACAAAAATTGTATGTTCCCCCTCATATGCGGACATTAGATCAAGGGCAAACACAACAAGGGGATTGGACTTTGATCACATGATAAGGCAAGAGCACACTTGAGAGGTATGAGGATAGGTTAGACACCCAAAAAACTAGATAGCATTTGTTGCCCTCAATGCAGAGAAACTAATGCAGATACTTTAAAGTGACAGAGGCCAATAGGACAAGGGAACCAGGAACTAGAGAAAAGGTGAGATCAAGAAGAATTAATTTAGAAGGTAACACACACGCACAGGAAATCAATGTGAGTCAACTCCCTGTATAGCTACCCTTATCTCAAATAGCAAAAACCCTTGGTCCTTCCTATTATTGTTTAACTCTCTCTTCAACAAAATTAGAGATAGGGGCAAAATAGTTTCTGCCTGGTAGTGAGGGGGTGGGGGGGAAAGGGTGGGGCTGGGGGAAGGCAAGAGAAATGACCCAAACATTGTATGCACATATAAATTTAAAAAAAAAAAAGGGCTGGTAGAATGGCTCAAGGTGGAGGCCCTGAGTTCAAACCCCAGTACTGCAAAAAAAAAAAAAAACTAAAACAACAAACAAAAAAAAGATGCAACAGATGGTTTGCAAATGGTCTGTATTATAAAGCACAATGTCAGATAAAGAAATGCCCAAGAAGATATAAAAGAAAGCTTTTAAATTACACAGCTCACAGCTATAGCAATAGGTACACGGTCTTTGGTCTATAAAAACTAGAAAAGGAATTTTGAAAGGCAAGTAATCAACACAGCAAATGTCTATTTGGTAAGTATGCAGCAAATACAGGGCTAGGAGCAATCTGGGGAGTCAGGAGAAGATGGCCTTTGTCAACTAAAGTTTACTTACTGACTGAAGTACGGCGAAACTTTTGAACATAACCAGAGTAATACTGGTGGGGATCTTGCATGCCATCTCTCTCCATGTCCTCTGCCTCTCCATTTAGTCTCTCAGAAGCCAAAAACACTAAATCGTTTTCTTTTGGATGAAGCTGTTTGGCCAATTCGCATTCCTCCAGATAGACTGTGAAACAGGAAGCCAGCATTGATAAAACCAACAGATTTTAAGTAAGATAAGTTGCATTCTTCATATGCTTAAAAATGGTCTAATCCAGCTGGGGCGGTTGCTCAAGTGGTAGAGTGCCTGCCTACTGTGCCTAGCAAGTGTGAGGCCCTGTGTTCAAACCCCATCCAGTGCCACAAAAAAAAAAAAAAAAAAAAAAAAAGGTCTAATCCAATAAAAATGTTAAGCATCAATTACAGAATATTATTTTTTTTTCTTAAAAACTATTACAAAGCCTAAATAGACACAATACTGGGAAAGAGCTGGCACATTTTCAGTGGGGTTCAATGGTAAACCCCGTACCTACTAAGCGTGAGGCCCTGATGTCAAACCCCAGTACCTCCAAGGCAGGTTTCGTGTGGCACAAAATGTTCAAAGTTGACAGTTCTCTCTCTCAAGAGAGAGGAAACGTTTTCAGGGCTGAAGCAATGCTTTAGATAAGGGATAAAAGAGGGAGGAAAAACCTCCACCCCAGCCAATAGCCACTACAGTCACCTCTCTGCCCCAGCCTGCATTCTAGCCAGGATCTCGCCTAACTACTGTAATAATAATCCTGTATAAGGTCAATTTGCTGCTAATTGTCTAATAAATCTGCAGAGATGTAAAACAGGTGTGTGGGTGCATCCTGTTTTCACAGTGGCTTTATGTTTTGTGGTTACTGCAGCTACATGTGTAATGTAATCAAAGAAATAAACATGATAGTTTTGAATACATAAAGGTAAAAATTATGCCTCAAAAATTGCTCAAAATGGAATAATAAAATTGAAAAAAATTTCAGTAACACACTCTGAAGAAACAGAGACAGAGGCAGGGAAGGAGCATAAATAGGCAACTAACCCAACATCCCCAAGAACACAAATAAGCAGCAAGAACTATGAAACAAAAACTACAATCTTGAACATTTTCTATATATAAAATTGACACCAAAATGTTTAATTTAGCAAATGAAAGGACTACACATCTTTACATTCTGGCATTCCTTTTGGTAGGCATAAACAAGATGAATCAAAACTCTTAAAATGTGCATGTGGTTTTGTTGTGTGCTCGCTCATGCTCCTGTCCTCCTGACCTAGCTGGGGGTGACTAGAGATGCAGAAAGGACAAACAACAGAAGACAGACGTGCATAAAGTTGGGATCAGGTGTGCTAGGTGCTGGGATGGAGACGCACAACAGCCTTGTTGCTTCTTTCCTCTATTAACTTTTCTTTTACTTTGCTTCTTTTCTCTAACCTTTAAAACCTTACTTCTAAAGTCTTTCTTCTTTTCTATTCTTTAAAGTCTCTTTCCTTAGACTTGCTCTGTCCTGTGTTTTCTTTAAATTCTCTTAAAGTCTTGGCCCTCAGACTTGCAGACACACAACAGCCAGCAGCAGCAGCAGCAGCCAGCCGTATCATTCAGTGGCAGTCTGCTTGCAAGCTGCCCAGGCAGTAGCTTCCACCTCTCGCAAGCAGCCAACCAATCAATCAACAACTCTCAACCAATCCCCAACCAATCAACCATGTCCTCTTTCAGGGAGTATTTTATATACAGTGGTAAACAAGGAGGTGGAGCAACAGTTCTCAGGGAGGGGCATGACATTGTAACAGGAGAAACCTGCACTACTATCTGAATGTATACATCTTAGGAAAAGCAGCCATGCTGCATTTTGTGTTCGCCCCCTCCTGTGACCATGCCAAACTCAGCATGAGTTTGTGCTTATGTCAAGTTCTCATAGGCTTCCATAATCCACTCCCCACATGGTTTAATCTAGTGACTGGACTTATTCACTGTGTCTTATGGTAGTGAAAAATGGGTATAAACAATGTACAAACATTCTAACTAGAGACGACAGGTCAAATGAACAATGGAATATGCTTACAATGGAATAGCGAAAACTATTACACTGATTTTTTAAAAATAACATTGAAAAGACAATATATTAAATGAAAATAAACCGAACAAGCTACATCAAGTGTGGAATTTTGTGTTTTTCTTTGCAGTTAGATATCATGTATCTAGAATCATCTATTATCAGGTCAAAAAAGTTTGTGAAAAAATGTCACAAACTAATTTAAGTAACATAAGCTGGACATGGTGGTACAAGCTTATAACCCCAGCTACCTGGGAGACCGAGGCAGGCAATTTTAAGTTCAATGCCAGTCTGCAAAACTTAGCAAGACCATCTCAAAACAAGGGAGAAGGGGATGCAGCTTGGTGGTAGAGTGTTCTTGCCAAGCACATGCAAGGTCCTGGGTTTTTTTCTGGTAGTTATCAGAAATACAGATACACACACACACACACATTTATAAAAGAGAATATAAAATCTGGTGGTAAGATATATACAACATTTTAATGGAATTATCTCTGAAAGATGGGAACTGTGGATGAGGTTTATTTCACTTCAGGTTGATATTACAACCTTTTCCCAGAAATATTCACATGTGCTCATTTTTTTTTGTAAGTGGACCTATGGAGAATGGAGGGGCATTAAGTGGAGGAATTATGCATGCTATTTGGAAAGAACTTGAATGTCTGGTTTATTTATGACTAACAAGTGACCAGTTATGAAGTAAGAATATGGATGCCAGGGAGACTGACTCAGAATCCACAGAGGTATTACAGCCACACCCCCTTAAACCCCTTTCACTCACTTTCTATCACGGCCCCTGTTTCCACTGACTGGCAGCCTGCAGCATTCTCATTACACAGTGGAGAAAGCATCATGAGTTTTGTATTCATAACGGCCCGGTAGACATCTCACTAAGACTTTAACTCTATTTGTTTTAAGAGGTTGCAAATTTAGCTTAGAAAATGCAGATAGTGTCTCTTTTTAATCAGAAACCTCCAACTGTTATCATACATTCCAAGTTGCATAAGTAAAAAAGAGCTTACCCACAAACTCCCAGTGTTTTTTGTAATCAGCTGGAAACTTTCTTAAATGCAAGTGATAGAAATTCTCTTTACTTGGAGAGTTGACCCATTCCTGTGCTACCTATACAAAGCAAAAATACAAATTAAGAAAATCCAGAACATTCTGGAAAGACTACTAAACACGAAAAATTTCCAAAGCAGGCAAAAATCAGTCCAGAACCCAGAATCTCAAGTGACAACCAAAAATAAATCTGTGCAGTTTAATGAAATTGTCTAGAATTGCCCATGTGACTCAGTAGCCATTAGCTACGTGGTTAAATTTGCTAGTTAAAATTCTAAAAATTAAAAAATTCCTCAGGTGGCACTGCCACTTTTCCAGTGCTCAACAGCCACCTATGGTAAGGTAGTATGCTGCAGATACATAAAGTGCTTCTAGATGGCACTGGCAGAACACTCCTTCCCAACAAGCTCCTCCTCCGACATCCCAAATGAGCAGACTGTTTCAGACCTTCAGCATTCTGCTACCAGTTTCTACAAGTTCTGTATATTCCAACTGCCAAGGCCCACACTCAGAAGTACCCTGGAGGATCTCTGGAGAAATAAAAGAGATTACTCCGACCCCCAAATTTACAAAGGAGACTACTAGCATAAGTATGTCATTTTACACTTCAATTTATTGAAAAGTAAAAACTTACCCTTTGGGCTTTAAGAAGGGTTTCACCTAACTATAACATTTCAGTCATTAAGTATTTAAATCTATAACTGGCCTTCAGTTCCTTTGACGAAACTTATCACCAATGACTCTTGGTGGTGACGGTGAACTGTTTCTGCACTGAAGTTAACCGACACTCCACAATGGTTATGCCATGGATTGGATGGGGGAAAGACTGTTGAATGTGTGTTATTTACTAATGAGGTCATGAGACTCTGGTGGGAGTTATGACCAGTTTGTTCCACCTAAGTTCACATCCACAGTGCCTTACAGCTATGACAAGTCATTAAATCATCTTCAAAAATGCTTCCTATGTTCACAGAACTTTTCACAACCACCAAAACCTGAGAACAACCCAAATGTCCATCAACCAGTGAATGGGTAAAGACATGAGGTATATCTAAACAACAGAATCTCAAACGAGGTAGGAGTCCTCTTTTTTTCCTAGTAATACTTATGGAGAATGGAGCATTCTATAAAACTAAATATTCCTAATAAAGTGTAATTTTTTTCAGATCAAATGTCTTGGTATTATGGCCTCATACAAGTATCTCCACATATATTAAATACATTGGTTATAATGAGATGGCTGTGTTCCCCAGAAGGTTCTCTTAAGAAATTAGGGCTGGCTCTGTTCATCAAAAGAAATGGTCTCTAAACTGAAGAGAACACCCACAGAGTGGGAGAAAATATTTGCCAACTATACATCAGACAAAGGACTGATAACCAGAATATATAGGGAACTTAAAAAACTAAATTCTCCCAAAACTAATGAACCAATAAAGAAATGGGCATGTGAACTAAACAGAATTTTCTCAAAAGAAGAAATTCAAATGGCCAGAAAACACATGAAAAAATGCTCACCATCTCTAGCAATAAAGGAAATGCAAATTAAAACCACGCTAAGATTCCACCTCACCCCTATTAGAATAGCCATCATCAGCAACATCACCAGCAACAGGTGTTGGCGAGGATGCGGGGAAAAAGGAACCCTCTTACACTGTTGGTGGGGATGTAGACTAGTACAACCACTCTGGAAAAAAATTTGGAGGCTACTTAAAAAGCTAGACATCGATCTACCATTTGATCCAGCAATACCACTCTTGGGGATATACCCAAAAGACTGTTACTCCAGAGGCACCTGCACATCCTGTTTATTGCGGCACTATTCACAATAGCCAAGTTATGGAAACAGCCAAGATGCCCCAGCACTGACGAATGGATTAAGAAAATGTGGTATCTATACACAATAGAATTTTATGCAGCCATGAAGAAGAACGAAATGTTATCATTCGCTGGTAAATGGATGGAATTGAAGAACATCATTCTGAGTGAGATTAGCCTGGCTCAAAAGACCAAAAATCGTATGTTCTCCCTCATATGTGGACATTAGATCAAGGGCAAACACAACAAGGGGATTGGACTATGAGCACATGATAAAAGCGAGAGCACACAAGGGAGGGGTGAGGATAGGTAAGACACCTAAAAAATTAGCTAGCATTTGTTGCCCTTAACGCAGAGAAACTAAAGCAGATACCGTAAAAGCAACTGAGGCCAATAGTTTCTACCTCTCAGAAACTGTTCAATACACTTATGATAAAAATCTTATTCTGGCTTCCCCACTAATTTTGATTTTTTAGTTCTATGTTGCTTAGTTTGATATTTTCCTCTTATAGCGACTACATGTCACATGAAGAACTTGGACTACAATCAGTTAGAAAGGTACACTAAGAACAGGCTAAATCCTAGTGACAATCTAGCTTTTGCGCCTCTGCTGATGAGGGAGGATAGGAAGTAATGGGGGGTGTACACCAGTGAATAAGCATTTTATTATGATCTCTGAGTCTACCCTGGTACTTATCTTTTCCAAATTCTGACACACACACCCCAGCCCCAGCACAATAACCCAGCCCAAGGAATATGAGGGGACAAGTGAACTCTCATGAATCAAGGAATTGCTGGAAATGGGGGTGTGCACCTATAATCCCAGCTGCTCAGGAGGAGGAGGGAGGGGGATGGAAGTTCCAGGCCAGTCTAGAAAAAGCCATCAAGGCTCTATTTCAACAACATGATAAAAATAAAAGGAAGGAGTGGGGGAATAGCTCAAATGGTAGAGTGCTTGAGGCGCTGAGTTCAATCCCCAGTATCAAAAAAAAGAAACAAAAAAGGAATCCAACTATGGCTACTGCTAGCAACTCCACTTTTAACGCTACCCACTGCTTTTGCCTGCAATAGCTAGCTGCAGCTTTCTGCCATGAACCACAAGGTCACATCAGCATAGCGTTTTAGCCCACAGTAATGAGGGGAAGGAAAATGTGATAACCTAAAAATTCTTTTCCACTCTAATTCCCATCGTTGGAATTTTCCTGGTCTGGTCTACCATTCCCTTCCCACCCTGGGAACCCAATACATCTTAAAACTGCCCCAGAGGTTTCTCAGAATACGTGTAAAACTGACATCACTGACTATGCTCCCTGACTTTGGCAATGTAATTTGCAGAAGAGAGTAAACAACATCAGAATCTAACAGATGCTCAAGCCCAAAAACCTCAGCAGAATCGCCTTCTCTTCTCAACTCCCACATTCTCAGCAGAATCGCCTTCTCTTCTCAACTCCCACATTCTCTGCGTAAGAAAGTTGTGTGAGCACTCTCTCCAAACTTCACTCCCAATGCTTCCATTCATCTCCATTTCCACAGCTGCCACCATCATCTTTCTCCTAGGCTGCTGGACAGCCCTTTCACAGGTCTGCTCCATCTGTTTGGTCTTTCTACAGATTCACCCAGCAACCAAGAACAATGTGTAAGGAATGTAACTGGGTGAGTCAGGTGTGGTGGATCAGCCAGTAATCAGCTGCTTGGGGAAGCTGACATGGGGAGTTGGTTTCAGGACAGCTCAAGCAAAAAGTTGCAAGATCCCACCTTTACCAATTACTGGGCACAAATGGCTGGCACCTGCCATCCCCAGCTACTCAGGGAAGCACAAACAGAAGATCACAGTCCAGGTCAGCCCAGGCATAAAATGAAACCCTATTCTCAAATATGACCAAAGCAGAAGGCATGGTTCAACAGTAGAGAGTGTGTTTCACAAGAGAGTTCAAACCCTAGTACTGTCAAAACCAAAAACAACAAAGGTACTTGCTGGAGACATGGCTCAAGTGGTAGAGTGCAAAGTTCTGAGTTTAAACTCCAGTACCATGACAAAAAAATAAATAAAAAGTTAAAAAAAAAATGCAATCAGGTGCATATTATTTTACTCCTCCAGTATAAACGCTTACCAACTCAGTCTTCAAAACCCTCTTGCGAGCTGAGTGTGGCTCTCAAAATGCAGCCTATGGGCTGCATGCCACCAGCTCTTCACTGCTTCTCTGATCTCACTTTACTTCTCCTTCCCTGCCTGATTTCACTCCACACACACCAGCCTCACCTCTCCTCTCCTCACACATGCTTTAGTTCCCATCTCAAAGCATTATCTTCTTGACATCCAGACCCACCTCTTCATAAAATCCTCTCTGGCTGTAAGCCAAGAATTGTGAAAAGAAAAACTGTACACTTTTTTTTTCTTGGTGGCACTGGGATTTGAACTCAGGGTGCTGAGCTTGCTAGGCAGGCGCTCTACCACTTAAGCCATGCCCCCGCCCTCTTTTACTTTATCTTTCAGATAGGGTCTCATGTTTTCCCCTGCAGCTGGGAGCAAAGCTCAGACTATAATCCCACATAGCTGGGATGGATCACAGGTACACGCCATCATACCTGGCTTACTGAGATGGGGATCTTGCTAACTTTTTGCCCAGGCTGGCCTCCAATTGTGATCCTCCCAATCTCTGCCTCCTGAGTAGCTGGGATTATATCACATTTGACTTCTCTGGTACAATTGTAGAGAGGATCATTTTTGTAAAAATGTGAGGGCTTCATCTGTTGTCCTACGCATTTTCAGTGCTATTCAAATTTATCAAATTTTGAGTTTTCTTTTTTTTTGAAGGGGGGACGATACTGATGTTTGAACTCAGGGCTTCATGCTCAAGGCAGGTGCTCAACTGCTTGAGCCATGCCTCCAGCTCATTGTTTTGGAGAGCGGGTATCGCTTTTTGCCCAGGCAGCTCTGGACCACAATCTTATTTCACACTTTCTGCCCTCACTGGTGACATGCGCCACCACACCCAGCTTCTTTTTCTGTTGAGATGGGGTCTTGTAAACGTTTTCCCCAGGGATGACCTGGAACCACCTCCCAAGTAGCTAAGATTACAGGTGTGAGCCACTAGGGTCTCGCATATACCATTTTCTAACATTTAAAAAGACTGAAATATATTTTATACAACATTAAATTCACTATTTTAAAGCATACATCAGAGTGGGTTTTAGTACTATAGTTTTTCACTATGTTACACAATCATCACCACTAATTCCTGCACATTTCTATCACCCCAAAAGAAACCCTTTGCCTCTTACCAGTTAATCTCAATGCCCCCCTCTGTTCATTCCCTGGCAACTTTCCTCTTTTTGTCTCTCTGAATTTGCCTATTCTGGACAACACAGATGAATGGAATCATAACACAGTGGCCTTCTGGACCTGGCTTCCTTCAGCAGCACAGTATTTTCAAGGGTTGTCAATGAGCAGACATCAGAACGTCACTCTTTTGTATGGCTGAGTATTTCACTGTACGGACATACCACATTTTGCTTATTCATTCATAAGCTGAGGGACATTTGGGTTCTTTTTGCTACTATGAATCATGTTCCAATCTACTTTTTTAGTCTCCTGCTCTTAAATGTGAGTAGACCACCAGAACTCAACCAACTGAAGAAAAGGAATTAACAAAAAGAACTACTGACACTAAAATGAGTAAGAAAAACCAACTGGGGAAACGGGAAGGATACGATGGGAGAAGACTTCTAAGTAACTTTCAAGACTACTATTAATAACCTTAGCTGATAGAAAATACCATGTGTGTGAAATAAGAACAGGACCTTACAAAAATGGATAAACTTTGGGGCATAAGGTGACATGATTGATTCAACATGTTTTGTGATTTATTTATTTTTTTTGGTAGAACTGGGGGTTGAACTCAGGGACTTGTGCTTATTAGGCAAAAACACTATTCACTTGTGCCCCTCCACTCCACCAGTCCTTTTTGCATTGGTTCCTTTAACAGGGTCTTGCCTTATGCCTATGCTGGCCTGGACCACAATCCTTCTATTTATACTTCCCCACATGGCTGGGATAACAGGCGCATGTTACTGCATCCAGCCATTTGTTGAGATGGGGGGGGGGGTGTCTCTCGAACATTTTGCCCAGGCTGACTTTGAACACAATCTTTCTGATCTTTGCCTCCCAAGTAGCTAAGATTACAGGAATGAAATGAACCACCATGCCCAGTATGATGTACATTTTAAAAATGCACTGACTCAAGCTCTATAAAAAGCCATCTATCTTGCCACTTGATCATCTTTTCTAGACCTGCACTGAGCATTACATCTCCTTTCCTCCAACACACCAAGCCTCCCAACACCAGTGTCTCTGCACTCCTCTCTGCCTGAATATGCTCCCACAGCCTACTCTTCTTCCTCTGGTCTCAGTAAAAACCATGTGCTCAGAGAGGCTGTCTGTCCTTCCATCTAAAGTACCCTATCTATCCCCTTTACGCTAGATCACACTAGAACCCTTGTCTCGATCTGAAACAGTCACCAAGGGCAGAGACCTTATCTGTCTCAATCACTTTGCTTCCCTGATCTGTAAGAACACTTGGCATGTAATGGTATCTCAGCATTAGGTGAATCAATTCATGAATATTTACCTCAACATTAAGCCCGTGTTCTCTCACCACATACTCATTTATTAAAGAAATTTGAAAAAGCAAAAAATTTATGCCAGTGCCTTAATTTAATGCCAAAAATATCCTTTAAAATACAGTTCAATGTTTACACTAAGAGTTATTTGCTGCTTCTCTGTGTTTCTGGGGTTTTGTTTGTTTGAGATAGTGACACCCTATGTAGCCTAAAGTGGCCTCAAACTCCTGGGCTCAAGTGATCTTCCTGCCTCAGTCCACAAGGGGCTAAGTCTACACCCAGATATGGGGTTCAAATTTAACTGGGAATCAGTAACTTTAACTAGGAACTCTGCATTTTATTTGGCTACCCTGTCAAGGAGAACGAGATAAGAGACAGAATACGATATCTGGGGTTGGGAAGGCAGCTAGAAAGAGTTCTCATGACTAGTAAGAGATTGGGAAGACAGACCCATCTTAGAGAAATTTCAGATTTATTGCTCTGTCGTCATTCAACGTAATTTACCCTTGGCTATCTTTCTCAAGAAAACCATAGTAACTCTCTAAATCACTTTAAAAAAAAAAAAAAAAAGCGAAGATGGGAGACTATCTCCTCTAAGAAGTGTTCCCTTACCTGTACATCAACAAATACTTCCTCCTGTGCTACCTAGGGACTTGGCACATCAGCAACCTAAATGGGGCCTGTAACTCCAGGGGCCAAAGGCTGAACTGTACCACAAGCATCCAGAATTGTGTCTGGCACAAATGTCTGTTCAACATGAAATCAAAAAGCAACAACTCAAGCAAACAGTTCAGTTACTTTAACTGTCCTCTAAGTACTCGGTAGAAAAGAAAGAAGCAACTTGAAAAGTCTACAGGCAAAGAATTAAAGCATACTTACTGTTTCGAAAGTATTCAATATGATCAAAGGGAGGAAAACATGAAAATACTCTTCACAATCTTGAAATCTGACAGGCACAGGTCTTGTGATGGACTGACAAAGACTTGCCGGGGCCCCACACTGATTAAAGTTCACAAACATTTCATACTTCCATTTTAAGACCTCTTTAATGAAGGTGTCAGAGATAAACTGCGGTGTCCACAGAACATTTACCGGAGAAGAAGATAAAAAAGGTTTGTTTTCAACAAATGGAAGTTTGAAACCTTGCCTGTTGGAATTATTTGGAGTCTGAGAATTAAAAACATTGCATAAGCTCTTCACCTCAGCCACTGGCTTCTGAGACACCATGGAAGTGGGCTGTGGCACTTTCAAAATAGAATGTAACCCAGTTGCTTTATTTTTTAGAGCTGATGGAAGTGAAGTGTTTTCCAAAGACTTGGAAAGATTAGCAATTCGTGAAGTACTACTTGAACTAAAAATCTTAGTAGTGGAAGGTCTCAAGGGCTTGACTGCAGAAAGAGGTAAGCCAGGTTTACGAAACACATCTTCATCTGACACTTTAGTTTCTGAGTGCCTTGAGCAGTACTCGCCCTGGGTTTTTAAGGTTTCAACACAGTCTTTGTACTTACACTTTGTGCCACTCAAAGACTCCAACTGAGGTCGACTTACAAAATCTTCTACCTGAACTGTATCTTTCCCATGAATCACTTCAATGAGTTTATCATAATCATTTTCCATCTGTGAACATAAATCCATATCTGCAGGATCATTTTGTGTTAAAAACAAGTTGTCATCCTCTGCATCACTGCTGGAATCATGCTCTGCCTTGTTGAGAGCTGCCACTTCTATGCGATGTCCTGTTCCATCTCCTCCACCTAAAGGGTCCTCCGAAGTTGAGACAATGTTTTCATTTGTTGTTATTCTTCCATTTAACACTCCAGATTCACACCGGTTCAATACACAAGCATCACATTTTGCTTTCATGGTTTCTGACTCAGAAGGTAAGATTTTTACTAACTGTTTTTCATTACCGTTGGCAAGTACCTCAGCTCCTTTATAACATGGCCTATCAGGTTCTGGTCTGACGTCTGAATTCTGCACTGCATGTGGCCCTGCTCTTGTAGCCTCTGTACTTTCATAAACTAACACTTCTTGTCTGTTCTTTTGTGATTTGGTTTTCATCTGCCTTCGCAACTGAAGATCCTGACTTGTCAACAGTTTCTTATTATTTCTGACAGAAAGAGTTTGTGGAGAAATTAATTTAGCTTTTTTGGGGGTATCAACTACTCCAACAGTTTTGCCATGATCGCGTAATTGAGCCACATACTCTAAAGACCGCTGGGACAGCTCAAAAGCCTTTCGAGGAGCTTTTTTCAGACCAAGTTTCTCCACTGTTGAAGTTGGTTCAGGACACTGACGAAACTTTTTTGGTGGTACAACAGCAGGGGTTATTCTACAGCTTAGGTAACTTGAACTTTTACTCTGCCCTTTTTTATTATCTGAATGCATCTTCTTAGTTTTGGAAACTGGGACTCTTCTAACAGGTTTCAAGTAAGTACGAAGCTTTGGAGAAGACTTCTTTAGCGTAGCAGCTCTCTGAACACCTGAAATGGGAGTTGTAGTTCCTGTGCCTGCATGCTTTACAGCATCTTCAGTACGCCCTCTCTCATTATCAGACTGATCTTCATTTCTGACAGATGATGAAGGCCTCTGAGGATCTTCAGCCATAGGTTTTTCGTACTGTTTTCTCCTAGGTTTTTTTACTGGAATGTCACAAAACTCTTCAACAGAAACACTACTACTGTGTGGTTCTGCACGTTCTTCAATATCCTCTATGTTTTTAACAACCTCTGCAGGTACATAATCTGTACCATAACCCCAATTATTGTTTGTGCTATCAGCTACATGAGTCACACACGAACTTTTTTCCTCCTCTTCAACTGAATTCTTGCTGTCTACTTTATGATTCTGCCAAGCTGAAAACACGTCAGATGGACTTTCAAACTCAAAAAGCTGAGAATCCAATTCTTCAAACTGTAAAAGGGACTTTGTATTTTCTTCCTTTATAGGCTTCTTTTCTACATCAGTATTAACCATTGAATCAGGCTGATCTGGAAATTCTTTCTCAATGCACATTTTGTCCTGTTCAATGTGTTTCTCAAAACCCGGAATTCTTTCATCATCATCGTCGTCAGAATCTGAAATAACAATAACTTGCCCATGGCAGGTGTCTACAATATTGCTATGGTTAGCTGTGAAAGATCTTTTACCATCTCTTCTTTGTAGCTGAGATGAACTTTTTTGAGTTGAATCTGATGGAAACTTAATAACACTGGCTTGGGCTATCAAAGATAATTTGTGGAGGTCTCTGTCTACCTGAGAATCTGTTAAGATATCAGGCTTAGGACTGATGCCAGGGGCCTGTTCTCTCACCAAATTAGAAGAAATCAGATCTGTACTCTTAGTCAAGTCCTTATCTCTTGATTCAAGTAAAGTCACAGGATGTTTAAAAGGAGACATATGCTTCACTAAAGTACTGGTCACTTCTGTAAACGACACCAGACCTTTATTGTCAACATGACATTCCTGTATTTGACAATTATTTTCACAGGCTGAGAAAATACCTAACTCTTCATTCTTCAATTGCTTCCTTTTCAGTAACAAATTGCTTTGAGGCTTCTGTTCTACATTTTTATCATCCAGAACACCATTAGAGTCTAAAGACAGATCATGTGTAAAGCCATCCCCTTTCTGACCTCCTGTATCTTTCCTTGAACAGGAGCTCTCAATGTCAGACACAGTCATACTTTCCTCTAAATTACTGACCAAAGTACTTTTCCTGTTTTGCTTCTTTATAACATGTGATAACTTTGCACAGATTTCATCTTTTTGTGCCTTTGTTTTTGCTTTTGAAGTTTTACCAACATCATCCTCATTTGATGTGGACACTTTTTCCAGAGAATCGGTGCTAGAATTGGGCAATAAATATGTTGATATTATTACTCCTCTGTCGCATCCCCTTTCGGAACCATTTTTTGAAGTACAATTCTGTGGTGTACATGAAGAGTTCTCTTTTACAGACTTCTGCTCTCCTGCACTCATTTTAATCTGGTCTTGAGCTCTTTTAGCAAAAAGGCCTTTACTATTCCGCTTTAAGCTCAACTCAGCTGAGAGACGGTGTTCTGCATTCAAATCCTTTACATAATTTTGTTTGGTACCTTCTTCTTCTACAATGTTATCTCCTTTAGTCAATGTACTCTCCTGCACTTGGTATGTCTCTGTTTTCTTTGGTTCTTTAGAAAGTGTTGAGCTGCAATTTTCCAGACAAAGCATGTCTTTTTTAAACTTCTTCTCTATTTGTTCATTCTCTTCATTAAAAGATGCAGGTGGGGTTTTATAAGGAGTCAAGTCCAAAGGGCTACACTGAGGTACTTTGAATTTTATGTTTTTAATAATTTGTTTTAAACAAGTCTGCAACTCATGGGTTTCCTGATTAGTCAACTGCCACCCTAGAGATAAATTTCCTCGGAGGAATAAGTTAAGCTTATTCCAGAATCGCTTACAAAGTGTTTGCTGACCGAGCTGATAACCTTCTTTGAGGAGACTCCTAATTAGCTGCACACAAGCAAGCTGTACAGAGTTAGATGGCACTGAATGCAGTGACAGTGAGGAAATCATTGCTGTGCCTTTGGAGAAATTTCCAGATGATTTCTCAGAGCTCCGTGCAAATGCAGTGGTAGGAAGCTTGGCACACTTCACAACTGCTTCCACCCACTGCTGGGAACTAACCCACAGCAAATGCAAGCATTTCTTGTTTCTATGTAGTTCAATCACTGACACCAAAATTAGAAGAAAAAATTCAGTGACTTTGTCACACACAGCATCTGTTTGGTTGAGGACATTTTTGACTTCAGAGTACAAGTGATGAATAACTTCTACTATGTAAGCCACACCCAAATCCTTCAGATCCATGAGGGACTGAACAAAAGGTATGAACCACAGAAATGTGCTGTTATGAACACGCATGTCTTGACCAATATCTGACTGAAGTACATTGGCCAATGTTTCCATTTCTTCATACATGTTAGGACAGTAATCTGGGCAAATGGCTGATCTCCACCCTGAATCCTACAATGAAAAAAATATTTAACAGTCAGGTAAGTAAGCACCATGATAGGTTTAATACCCAAATTGTAAAATACGCAACATAACCCTCAACTTTTCTATCTTGGTCTACTATATATTTTTCTTAATATATATAAAGCCCCAAGAAATAAAAAATATAATTTGAATTCTGACACTTAAGTTTCATGAAAAGGCAAATCCACATCCCTTCATGTCTTGGTAGCCTGGTCATCAGTTAGCTTTGATTACTAGCTGTATCATCTGTCCCACTACCCTATAAACTTGCCATCTTTCCTAAATGCGCTCAGAAATGTTCTAAGTGTGCATACAAGTCACAACTCACTCCCCAAGCACAGCGCATCTGCTGTTCAATCGGATCTTTTACGCAGCAGCTGATTCAGCAGAGGTATGCACCGCCAATCAGCCTTCAACTAATCATGTGAAACACTGTCTATGCAATATCTTCATTTTCAAAGTGTTTTATACCTTTTTGGTCTTTTCAGGATTGTAATTGTATACAATCTGGCTGCAAGTCACCATATCATCCAAATATGGCTCCGGCTCTAACTTGGTCCTTAAATATTAAGAGTAAATAGAAATTACTGAAATGCAGAAAGAAAACAGAAAGAAAGAAAGAAAAAGCCCCCTTGTGAAGTCAGTTGCAAAAGACTTCCTCAGAGATTTTTTTAAACATGTATCATGGACTGGGTGGTGTGGCTCAAGTGACAGAGTGCCCAGCTAGCAAGTACAAGGCCCTGAGTTCAAACACCAGTACTGCCCCCCCAAAAAAGGTCTCACAATGTAGCTCCAGCTGGCCTGGAACTTTTGATCCTCCTGCCTCAGCATTCAAGTGCTGGGATTATAGCTGTGTACCACCATGCCCAACCTGAGATGATTAAATCCTGACATTAACTAACCTTACAGAGCTGTTCCGTATATTTTGGATCTCTCTATTATAGCTCACATTGTTGATGATGGTTTGAAATGCCTCAATAGGATCGATAAGTTGACCCCAGACCTTAGATCCAAGCCGATCCAGAATCACCATGAAACAGTGCAACGCTGGCCAGAAAGGATCCATACTATCATCTAAAATACAATGCAGCAAATGCTGAGTTACAAAACAATCAGAAAAACATACTAAAATACATGGATAATTAAACACTGTTCACTGAAGGCAAAGCAGCAAATAATTTAAGGTACAGTAATGCCAACCTTTAGAGACATTTTTTTAAGCTAGTAAATTTTCCAAATTTTCAAATACTATGACCTCTCTGTAACAAAATTTTTATTGGAGGGCTGGAGACATGGCTCAAGTGGCAGAGTCCTGCCCAGCAAGTGAGAAGCCCTGAGTTCAAACTCTAGTACTGCCAAGAAAAAAAAAAAATTAATGGAGAACAAATTGGGGTTTTTTTGTTTTGTTTTTATTTTTTAGTGTGACTGGTGTTTAAACTCAGGGCTTTAGGCTTGCAAAGCAGGCACCCTACCACTTGAGCCACACCTCCAGTCCTGGAGAATGTAAATACAACATTCTCACCCTATTTGCCACACCTGAAACAATCTTTCCTACTCGACAACTCAACCCTTCCCAGAACTTTATATTCCTAAGCTCTAACAAGCAACAGAAAAAAAGGGAAAAAGGGAAAGAAAATGAGATGATATTCACAGACCTACATGAGATGAGGCCCATGATACAAGAAATTCTACTTCAGCATGAGTCTGAATTTTCTATGCCATATATCCTGCATTTTCTATGCAGCATAAGGACTGAACCTTTTGACTAATGGTAAAAGACAACTATGCATCTCATCCATATCAACATGTCTGTTACCTACTTTTCATCCAACTGTGAAAAAAGAATTCCTGCTGTTCACAGCTCTTACTCAAGTCTTTTCCCTCTTCTCTACCAAATATACAATGGCAAGATACTGCCCTACTCAAAGACCTTTGGTGGCTCCTTAACATCTTCCAAGACCTTGCTGCACTGTATCCTTCCAGCTTTGTCATATTCCCATAACCACACAGTATCTAAAACAGAAACAAACTGCTGGCTTTTCCCAAAAGGAACAATAGAATGCCTTCACTACTAGAACTGCCTATCAAAGTCCTATTCTATCCATCCTTGAAAGCCCACCTTACCTGCCTCCCCAGCCATGGACTATCCTACAGTACTTTTTGGAGACAAGCGCTTAACTCACTGATACTGATAATGTTTAGTCACCCTAGAACCTATAGCTTTACTTCCTATAGACCTCTTAAAACCCCAGGGTGTTTTACTTTTGCATTTGCAGTAAAGCTCGAACCCTGGGTTTTGTGCATATAGGCAAACACTCAGTTATTTGTGCAAACCTTTTTATGTTTTTATATCCTTCATAGCAACCGATACAGTGCCTTGTATTTAGTAAACCCTCAAGCAAGAAAGTAGTTAGGTAAAGGGAATTACAAACAGTTTTTTAAAGAGGTGACTCACATTTTGAAGAAGGTAGCTGAATTGGGTTAACAGAAAGGACAGACATGTAAGTGCAGTAAGACACAGGGAAAGAAATGAGCAATTTGTGCAATAAATGCTGGCAAATGAATTAGCAATACCCTTAATCAGGAATAATCTAGCAAGAAAATATGTGCCAACAAAACAGTAATATTAATATATTTCTTTCAGAATCGCCCACAAATTTATGCCCACAGTCAACTTGCCTGAAGAAACATGGAGGAGGGGAAATACATTCACTGTGCTTTCACAGGATTTGACACACCCTTTCTTTACCCATCACTCCTTCTTCATAAAGATTTGAAACTTATTTAAGCACAGATTCTCCATGAGTAGCTTGCTGCAACCACCAGCAATAGAAGGTTAGGGTCTATTAAAATACATGAGCACCAGTTTTAGGCCTTATTCTTGGTTTTGTCTTTTGAGACAGGACCTTGTATGTGGCCTAGGCTGGCCTCAAACTCCCACTCCTCCTACCTCAGCCACCCGAGTGCTGGGATTAGGCAAACACCCCATGCCTGGCTTAGGTCTTACTTTCTAGCACTGTCCCAGTGATGATGGAAATGTCTGGATCTGTACTGTCTAATGCAGGCGCCCCAAGCACATGGAGCTATTGAGCCCTGAAATATGGCTAATGGGACTGAAAAACAGAATCTTTAATTTTAATTTAAATAACTGCCTGTGGCTGGCCATTGTTACATTAGGCACTGTGACCCTGGAGAAGTAAGGGACAATGAATCAGCAAGCCAGAGGAGGCACTCCTCAGTGTTAACTACCACACCTTTACAAATGGCTCTCCCAGGGTTCTGCTTTTCATTCTAACTGCTTCATCATGGAAAAGTAACCAGCAATCCTGGGGTTTACTTACTTCCTCCATCAAATGAAGGTGCTGAATTAAACTCTAAATGTCCTTTCCAATTTAAAACTCTGAATGTGTGACCCGAACCATAAAATAGTTAATACTTCTTTTCTCTACACTACATTATACCCCAATTCTTACAGTGACTAGCATTTTAGAAGTGCATCATCACAGTCCTAAAGCAAGTAAAGTGCATTACCATCTGACTGCCTCTGCATCATGTGAAGGATTGAACACATGAAATCATTTTGTTTGTCTGAGCCCAGCAACAGCGAATCCATGGCTTGCTCCTCAAGAATGGTCAGCAACATGCAAATACCTGTAAGATTATTCACAGTTTTCTGATGAAATAAACTGCTCCAATGCCATATCTGGTGTAAATGGCAAAAGGAAAACAGGGCAGAAAGATGAAGCAAAACAGAATTCAGTTCCACAAGCATTTAAAGTCTGAGACGTGTGCCTATCTCCTCCCAGGTACTATTTTGACTACTCTGAGTGCAAAAGGGAAAACAGTTTCTAAGATAACTACCACGTAACTTGTATCTCCCCCAAGTATATGATATCTTCAATTTTTAGATGTGTCATATACTAAGGAAGTACAAAAACTAAAGTCTACTTTGACACTTGAACTGAAACTGATGAAGTAGGGCACAACTAACTATCTTGAGTCAGTATAGAACTTATAAACCAAACAATGCTAATGTCTCTTTCTACCTGGGAATACTTTACACATTAAAAAGAAGTTATCAATAATCAAACCCAACTTAAAGTCACTACTATACTGATGTTTTGTTATTCTAGTATTACTTTAAACAAAGGATTCACTTGCCATGCTTGAAGATATACTTCTACAGGTTTCGAGGATAAATTACTATAGAGCTTATTACTAAATAAGATATATAATGATTAAGCCAATATAACGACAGAACAAAAACCAGGGAACATGAAATTCTGGATTTAGCAATTTGGAACAGATCACCAAAAGCAGTCATTTCTTTTTCAGGACACTCATGGCACAGGACACTCAAGAATATCCTAATTAGGAATAATACTCACCTAACCAATAGTTTTTATAGTTGGTAGTGTCATACATGTGTGAAGGCAGAAGAATCAGTTTTCCCTTTTTGAGGACAGAAGAAGTATAAATGTCTGGACTTTCTAGAAGCCCCAACTCAATGACTTTAAAAAGGCAGGTTAAAACCTCCTGTAAGTCGTAATAATCATCTCTGTCCACTTTTCCCAAGTTTCTTGCAGTCAGGATAGCCCAACGCCGAACCTAAATGAGTAACATAACACGTTCAATCAGCTAACAATGCTACAATACAGCGACAACATGGATAAAAAAACTGAATCTATGTATTTTAAGGCACAATACATGAATGCAATGTGTGTAATTTATTTAATACTGATTTCAACTAAAGGAGTTATTCTATAATGAAACAATGATTTCCATTCATTTAAACATTGACAGGAAATACTAAGGAATTACTGTGTCAGGTGTGAAAATGGTATTTTAAAAAAACTCTTATCTTTTAGAAGCATGTGTATTTAAATATTTTATAGAGAAAATGTTCTAATACTGTCGCAATGAAACCCCTGTACAACTAATATATACTAATAAAAATATTTGTAAAAATAAAAGGAACAAATACTTAAAAAATGTAAATTATGATTTTTCTTACTTTACTGCCCAGTAAATTAATAATTTCTATCTGAATTCTTCAAAAAAATGCTTTGATATTTAAGATTTGGTCTAAACTAATCCAAAGGGAATATGAGGTTGACCAAATACTAATAACTGATGTAGCTGATAGATACATGGGGAGGGGTATTCGTTATACCCTTCTCTCTCCTGTTGTATGTCTGTAATTCCGCATAATAGAATGTTTATGAAAAAAGGAATCACAAAAATAAATCAAAGTTACTTCGAAAAGGCAGTGTAATACAGAAGTGATTTTAAATTTGTGAGAGGCTATCAATAAAATTCAGTGATCACAACCAGCCTTTAAAAATCTAAAATAGACCACCAAAACACCAGACTGTATCCTTTGTAGTAACAGCATTGTTTTCTGAAATACCTTGTGACATGCACCCAGACACATCTGTGTACTCAACTAAATACTTTTACTAGAGGTTATAGTCAAAAAGTTTGAAAAACAGAACTAACAGATATGCCAATGTAAGTGATGGATTATAAACTACAGGGGGGAACCACACAAACAGGAACCTGAAGTTCAAATGCCAATGACAACTCTCTACAGAGAGAGAGCAGAAAAGCTCTTGAAAGCAGTGAAATCACTACCAGTGACAACTGTAAGCTAGAGAAGCACCAGTGAATGCTAAACTTAGGAAACTGTGGTGAACGGCATGGTCTAAAGCACCTTGGAGTTAGTGGAGAACTTGGAAAACATCTTGACCAGATGGGCAACTAACATTATTGTGAGGGGCAAAGGGTATGGTTTATGCATGACACTCTGAGAAGGATAGAGTATCTCCTGCAGTACTCCATAGGAGAAAGTACAACCTGCGCCTACCCACAAAGAAATGACAAATCCAAAATGAGCAGCACACTAATTTTAAAAGAGGCAGAGGCATGAACACTGTTTTCTTCAGAAATGCCACTGTTGTAGGCCAAGAACAGTGGCTCACATCTGTAATTCCAACTACTTTAGAGGTAGAGATCAGGAGGATCACAATTTGAGGACGGCTCAGGTTTAAAAAAAAATGTTAGCAAGACCTATCGCAATCAATTAGCCAGGCATGGTAGTTCCTGCCAATGGTCCCAACTGTGAGGGAAGCTGTAGGTAGGAGGATCAGAGTCTAAGGCTGGCCCAGGTAAAAACACAAGATCCCACCTGAAAAATAAAGCAAAAAATGCCAGTGGTGGGGAGGCTCAAGTGGTAGAGTCCCCTGCCTTGCAAGAACCAGGCCCTAGTTCAAACCCCAGTACTACAAAAAAAAATTTCCAGATTAAAGGGGAAACTATGGCAAACAGCTTGAAAACTAAACTGAAGGCGTGATCATGATCTAAAGGCTGGAATACAGGGGAAATCACTAGTGATAGACATTAATGACTGTGACGAAACTGGAAAATGGGCAGTATTCTTCCACAGTCAATTCACTGAGGCTGATACTGTATTTACGAAAGAGAGTATCCTTACTCTTTGGAAATACAAAATGAAGTATTAGGTGTAAAGGCCCATGACAAATGCAACTTACTCTCAAAAGACTTGGGTGACAGTATACATCTAATTGAAAGCAAACAATAAAGCAAATGGAATGAAATGGTACTTCTGGTGAATATGGGCAAAGGGTACACAGGTGTTTTCTAGTATTTTTATTGCTGTGAGTTTAGAAGTATTTCTGAGTAGTTTTTTGTAAGTGCAGGGATTTTGGAGCCAGCCTGTCACATATGTATCCCAAGTCTCTTGATTCCACTCCCTCAGCTATAAAATGTGGGCATTATACATCACAGAGTTATCATAAAGTTTAAATGAGCCAACATCTGGAAAGTACTCAAAACTTTACGGTAAATATACTAAGCCTAAATAAACATAACTAAAAGCCATTACCCAACAATACCTCAAAACATCAAAACATCATCAAAGGGTGATATTTATAATGTATGAAGATTGCAGTTGTTTGAAAGGTCTTTCTTTACTTCACCCTTTTTCCTTAGAATGCATGCTTGGAGATTATTTTTTTAAAGCCCCTTGAATATACTGTGCCACTATCTTCTGGGTTTTAATTTTGTGGTTGAGAATATAACAAGGTAGGCTAACTGCAGCTCCTTCATAGGTAGTCCTTTCTGACTCCTTTAAGAACTAGTCTTAAACAGAAGTATTACCACTGTGTACACAGGTGTTTTTTTCCTTCTGTTTCTCTGCCTCAAAAATCTGTTTACACATTCTTATTCATGTCTTTCAACAAGTTTTGAAAGTCTCCCACCATTACTACTGGTTCACCACTTGCCCTCTTCCTTCCTTCTGCAGTGCAGGGTAAGACAATGTGAGTCCTTCAGACTGCATCCTGTCTCTTGACATTGTTTTCACTTCATGCTTTGGCTATCTGAAGTGCATTCTAAGTAACCTGTTCAACTATCTGCTCAGTATGTTAATTCTCCTTAGCCTAAGAGGTCATTGAACCCAAAGAACTTTTTTATTGGAGTGTTCTTTCCATTTCTAGCTCTTCTTTTTGAATATTTTTAAAAATATGTCTCATCTTGTGACAATGGATTTTCAAGTCCCTCTTTTTTGTTCTGGCAGTACTGGGGTTTAAACTCAGGGCCTCACACTTGCTAGACAGGTGCTCTTCAAGTCCCTCTTGTGTAACATATTTACTGTATATACAACAATATATCTTGTATTATCTAGTAATTCTGCTACCGGAATTCAAGATATTGGACATAGCTGCTTATTGTTATCTCCACTCTTACTCACAATGGAGTCTTTTTTTGGTAATTTTGGCAACTTCACCTGGGACAAATGTGTGGGAACCTGACAGGAACTCAGTTGGGGCTCTGGAGAGGATGTGCAATGGTTTCTGTGGGGTGCCCTAGAAAAAAGTATCAGGTAAGCAGGGCAAACACAAACTTCTAACACGAATGAAGGCCTGTCATTAGAAATGTTCAGGGGAGGCCTTTTTTTTTTCCTCCTGTGCAGACAGAAAAAGTTCTATTATCAACCTTCAGTTGTGAATAATTTTATTTTCTTTGGCAGTACTAAGGGTTTGAATTCATGGCCTTGAGTATACTAGGATAGGGCTCTACCATTTGAGCCATGTTCTCAGTCTTTTTTTCTTTTACTTGTTTTTTGGATAGAGTCTCACATATTTGGCTGGAGCTGGCCTTGGGTGGCAATCCTCCTACCTGTGCCTCCCATGTAGCTGGGATGACAGGCACAAACCACCACACCCAACTTATTTGCTAAAATGGGGTCCCCCTAACTTTTTGCTTGGGTTGGGCTTGAATGTCAAGCCTTCTTATCTCTGCCTCCTGAGTAAGTGGGATTACAGGTGTGTGCCATCATGCCAGACCCCAGGTCTGGCACTTTCACTACACCTTTACTGAGGGTGTAACCCTTTCAAGGTCTCAGTTTTATGGTAGGTTCTCTATTCTAACTCCATACCCTAGCCTTTGTTATTATCTGTTAGACTCCAAATTTGGGAACTTTGCCTAACACTGTCAGGACTGCCGTGGCTTCCTTGTCCTCTTTTCACTCTGATTTTCAGTACCCTATGTGTTTTGGGTTCATTACTTTCTTGCCTTTGTGGATAAGCACAGAAGATTCATCTGGTATTTGAAGGTATTTTCCAGCAAGAACATTTTTCAGTTCATATGGCTATGAGAGTTTCAGAAATGAAGCCTTGCTGACTTTTTTGGGACATGGGGAGAAGACCTCAGAATGCCACAACCCTTCATTCATAACACAATTTCACCTTTGGTCCATGCATCAACCACTTTTAAATTTGTATTTACTAATAATACAACAAACATCACTCAACTCCCCTTTATCCTAACATATGTCCGACTAGATGGTTGCCCATTACTCCCAGTCTCCCTGGCCTCCCAAGCTAAGGTGACCATTACCTTGAATCCTATGCTCTTTGTTGCTTGCTTTCTTGTTTGCCTAACATCTACATGTATTCCTAAAAGAGCATACATTTTGCTTGGCTAACTTCATGAAAAGTGTTTCTTCCTATATGTAATCTTTAGGTACTTTATTACTAGATTCACCTGGGTTGATCTCGAACCATGATCCTCCCAAGTAGCTAGAATTACAGGCATGAACCATTGGCACTTGGCCTTGACTAGCTTTGTAAAAGCTGCATACCTATAGAGGAAGCACTGTAACACATTTTGTTTCAAGCTCTTAAGTTTAACTGCTACATGGTGTTCCACTGACTGACTAAATCAATTTTTTCATCAACCTCTCACTGATGGGAAGTATTCAGGCCACTAGCAGTATGCCCCCAAAGGGACCTGTGGGAAAGGCAGTCCCTTCTTTTCTCTCTCTCTGACTCTTTGGCCATGAGGTAAGTGGTTTTGCTCTGCCAACACTCCCTCCATGATGTGATGCCACAGGCCCAAAGCTACATGGCCAATTATCTCTGAGCAAGATCTCCAAAACCATGTGTCAAAATAAACCTTTTCTCTTTATAAAGTGGATTACCTCAGGTATGTGTTATAGTGCTTCCTCTACAGGTATGCAGCTTTTAAAAAGCTAGTCAAAGCCAAGCTCCAGTGGCTCACGCCTGTAATTCTAGCTAATTGGAAGGATCATGGTTCAAGGCCAACCCAGACAAATAGTTCTCAAGACCGCATCTCCAAAATAGACTGGAGACGTGGCTCAAGTGGTAGACTGCCTCCTTTGCAAGTGTGAAGACCTAAGTTCAAACTCCAGTCCCACCAATAATAAAACAAAAAACAAAAAACAGTCAACTGGCCTGGAAGCATGGTTCAAGCAGTAGGGCACCTGCCTTAACAAGCATGAGGTCCTGAGTTCAAACCACAATACTGACTAGTTAAATAAATAAGCAAGCCAGTCAACTTTTTTGTACTTTCTATCAAAGGCAGAGGAGCCCCACCCTTGTTTTAGACACAGACCATAGCCCTGGCTCTTCATCTCGCCTAATTCCTGTGATCCTACACAAACTGAAGCCCTCAGTTCCTACAGCCATGGGGGCCTACAGGTTTCTACCAATTCACTCCTTTGTGCTTCTGTTCCACTGCTGGCCCACAGAAAGTTACCTCCTGAGTGATGTGACTCGTCTTTTTAATTTTGTCTTTAGGGATTTTCCTATCCCTGTTGTTTGGCACAGAGGAAACTGAAATTTACCACCATCTTAACTGGAAATCCTATTACCATGCTCTTTCTCTGCTGGGGAAAAAAGGCCTTTTACCTTGCCTTATTTTGGCAGAGTAGCTTTTCATGGTTAGTGCCTGATGTAGTAATTTAGTTCTAAGTGCCATGAGCACGGGACCTGCAGCATAGTCTACCTCACTACATGGTGGTGAGACCTCACCACTTAGCCAGAAGATCTAGTTCAGGCTTCAATGCTCCACTGCTGTTCTCTGCATCTGTTCCTCCCATTACTCTGACTTTTGTCCCTCTTCATTTCTAGCCTCTCAGAATTTCTTGGTTCCGCCTGCCCACCTCCACCCTCACTCTTTAATCTCATCTATTAGCAAAAATATATATATATTTTTTTTTTCAAATATGTTAACTGGTAAGGAAATTTCCTTGTGTTTGGAGTGGGGCAGGCAAGTGAGGAAAACAAGAAACAAGAATCCTTCATTCTCAGCCAGACAGTGTGGCTCATGCCTGTAATCTGAGGCACTTGGGAGACTGAGACCGGGAGGATGGTGGCTCCAAGACAGTGCAGGAGAAAGCTTTGAAACACCCTGTGTCTCAACCAGTAGCTGGGCAGGGAGGTGCACTACTATCATTCCACACTATCCAAGTGTCTGAGATCAGGATTCAAGGCCAGCCCCGGCAAAAAACATTGTGAGAACCTATCTCAATGGAAAAAGAAAAACTGTCATCCCAGCAATGGCAGCTAGCATAAAATAAGAAGATCGAAGTCCAGGCTGGCCTGAGCAAAAAGCAAGACCCTATTTCCAGAATAACCAGAGCAAAAAGGGTTAGAGGTATGGCTCAAGCAGCAGAGTCCTGCCTAGCAAGTGTGAAGCCCTGAGTTCAAACCTCCGTACTGCAAAAAAATATAAAAAATCCTTTATTAGCTCAGTCTGACACAGTAAAAGAAAATCCAATTATCCTCCTGTTTTTGTGCTCAATCATTACTCATCATGAAGTATCCCCTACCCTTTCGAATTCCCTCTTCTTTGACCAGCAGCACCTTGTAGTGAAGTGTAGTAATTTTAAAATACAAATAAATTTTAGCAAAAATTTTAAAAATATCAAAAATACACACCAAAAGCCACTATTAATACTGAAGCTAGCGATACGTACAAAAATAAAACACATCCTTCCCTTGCCTAACACGCATACTCACCATTTCATTGGGATGGACCAAAAACAAGTAGATCCCTGGGTGTTTGTCAAAAACCTGAAAGGAACAATTGGCTTGTTCCATCCGACAAAGTGCTTCAACACACAGTTCATCTAAATAGAAAAAAAATGAGACAATAAATAAAAAGATAAAAATCTTATCAATTCTTCAGATTCCCTAAACCTGGCTCCTTGTTTGTTCTACAATGCTAATAATGTAAATGCTGGAATAAAATTTACCTACTGACAGACTCTTATTGCTTTGCAGTGCTGGGGATCATACCCAGGGGCCTCAAGCAGGCTGAGCCAAATGTTCTACCACTGAGCTACATCCTGAACCATGACAAATTTGATTATAATCAGAGTGTAGCCTTAGGAATTATTTTGAATTTACTAGAATGTATGTATTTTTTTAAATACTTCACATAATTATTTTCATAGGGTGTTTTCTCGTAAGCTGTGATTACAGGTTCAATTCCGTTTATGTTTTACATTTTGGTCTACCTGAACTTTTATCTGGTACAGGAGTGAGAGGACAAGTCAGCTTCTTCCACAAATGGCTAGTCATCCCACTTTCATTTACTGAATAATCAATCCATTTACACTACCAGATCTATCAATTTTAGTTTGCCAAGCTTCAAAAAATATTCTGCTAATAACAGTGCTTGTCTTTACAGAGGGGGATGACTGAAAAAGATATGGGAGATCATGGAGATAATGGTTAATTTTCCCGATACAGATGCTGGCTACATAAGTATAAAAAATATTCAAGCTTATGTACTTTTCTGGGTATGGAGATATGCAAACATACACACAACACTTGTTTTTGAGACACAGTCTCACCTACATAAGGCCGGACTGGCCTCAAACTAGAGATTCTCCCACCTCGGACTCCCAAGTGCTGGGATTACAGATATGCACCACCATAACTGAATCTGGATTTATTGTTCTTTAATAAAAGTTTTGAAATGTTGGGTGTGGACTGGTAGAATGGCTAAAGTGGCAGAGCACCTGCCTAGCAAGAGTGAGGCCCTGAGTTCAAACCCCAGTACTGCCAAACAAACAAACAAAAAAAGCTGTGTGTGGGAGGGAGTTGGGTATAAGGAAAGGATGAATGAGAGTGAATATGGCGAATGTATTTTGTATTCATATATGAAAATAGAAGAATGAAACCTGCTGAAATTGTTCTAAGAAGAGGGGAGTGGGGAGGAGGAAGAATGATGGCGGGATAAATCTAACTAAGATACACTGTAAGCACATATATAAATATCACAAAGTATCCCCTATATAACTATTACAATACTAATAAATCTTAAAAAACGCTGGGTGTGGTGGCACACACCTGTTATCTCAGTACTCCCTAGGCCGAGGCAGGAAGATTGTGAATTCGAGGCCAACCAAGGTTCACCGTGAGATCCTGACTTTTTAAAATAAACAAACAAACAAATAAATGGGAATGTCTCTTTTTACAGAGGGCCCATCCACTGTCTCACAAATTTTTAAATTTAATTACTTGGAATTTATTTAAGAAGAAATAGATTTATTTAATCAAATCTTTAGATCTACTTTTCAGTTTACAAAAATACAGAGGTTAGGAAAAACAAGATATCCAAATTAAAATCATCACAAGAAAGAAATAAAAAAAAAAAGTCAATGAAATTTCTCCTATAGGGCAAATATATGTTCTTCTCTAAATCAAACTCACGGAGTGTGTGTGTATACAAATAAGACTTTTGCATTAGAAGAGATGGAAGAAATATGAACCAAATGCGTGTGGTCCCTGACTGAACTCTAATTTAAACAAATCAGCCAAAAAACATATTTTTCTAACTAATGAGAAAATATGAATATGGACTAGATATTATTCCTTAAACATATTATTAGGTACAGTGGCTCACACCTGTAATTCCCATACTCAGGAAGCTGAGGTAGGAGAAGGCTAAGTTTGAAGCCAACCTGGACTACACAGTGAGCAAGACTGACTCAAAAAAAAAAAGTATTATTTTGCTAGATGTGATGTATCAGAAAGATGTCTTTACTTATAAGAAATTCATATTAAGAACTATGAATATGCCATGCAATGGTGATTGGTGAACATTACAACAAACCAGTGGTTCTCTATTAGGGGAGTCTTGCTCCCCACCTCCCCACCCCCTTACCAAGAGACACTCAGCAATGTTGGAGAAATTTCTGGTTGTCACAGTGGTGGGGTAGTAAAGAGGATGTTCTAGCATGTAATGAAGGCCAGGGATGCTGCAAAACATCCTATAATGAACAGCACAGTCCCCAAAACAAAAAATAACCCAATCCAAAATGTTAATGATGCCAAAGTTCAGAATCCTGCTATAAATTACAAGTTTAAATGAGCTGCATGAAAAGCTATGTGATAAAGCAAATCTAGCAAAATGTAACAATCCAGGGCTGGTGGAGGTGCACAAGTGGGAGAGTGCCTGCCTAGCAAGTATGAGGCCCTGAGTTCAAACTCCAGTGCCAGGGGGAGAAAAGAAAAAGCCCACAATGAACAATTATAGAATCTATGTGGTGGGTATGTGCTATTCACTCTAAAATGTATGAATCTTTTTTTTTTGGCAGCACTGGAGTTTGAACTCAGGGCCTCACACTTGCTACGCAAGCATTCTACCACTGTTCACTCTGTAATTCACTTTTCTGTATTTGAAAACTTTCATAATAAAATGTTGAGGAAAGTATTAAGCATCCTAACTATACATTTAGCAAATAAATTTTTATTACAGATAAACCTCAGTTTTTACAAAAATGTTTTTTGCACGTGTGCTAGAAATTGAACCTAGGACCTCACACATGCTAGGCAAGCACTCTATCATTGTTACATCTCCTATTCCACATTTTAAAACAGTAAAACTGCTATGTATTTAAAAACACCTAAGGCACTCACTAACGCGCTCGTGCAGAAGCAGGTAAGGATATTTCAGTATCTCAAGGAGAGGAACTCGAAGCTTATTTTCAAAGTCTTGGCCAGTGAAGTCAAACAGCTGGGCCTCTCCGTTGCTGTCTACTATATATAGCTCATCGTCATCTCCGATTTCTGCTTGCATGGACTTTTCAAAGTGATTTACAAGACGGATGGTTTCTAATTCCCATAAAACCTGAAGAAAGAGAAAACAGGACAGTGTGCTTTATAGCTTATCAACGAAACGTGCTGCATGTGATGATCATTTCTGAAAGTCTTTCCCTAAGTACAAAAATTCAAAAGTTCAAAGTACTAGCCATCATACACAGACATTCCTCCAATATAGCGTAGGTTTGATTCTAGACCACTCTTACAATAAAATGAGTCACATGAATTTTTTTTGGTTTCCCAGTAAAGTTATGCTTATTCTACGTTGTAATCTATTAAGTAAGCACTATGAATAAAAAATAGTACTGTATATACCTTAATTAAAAAACAATAGCCAGTGGTAGAGCCTCTACCTAGCAAGTGCAAGACCCTAAGTTCAAACCTCAGTTCTGTGGGGGGAGGACGACCCAAAACTTTGCTCATCTGGAAAAAGCAACTGCCCATCCATTCAAGTTGTATCATGAGATTGTGGCAATAGTCACATGAGGCTCTTCTAATTTTAGCTCCTCGCTATTTATACTACACCTGTAGTTACGTCCACTGAAGTCTGCAACTATTCAAAGTCAACCATACTCCCAAATGTTGATATTAACTTCCTCCCATGAATCACAAATGTTTTCAGGCATCTGAATTGGTGAATCCTTTCCTGAAAGTTTTCAGTTTACTTAGCCCAGATCTGTCAGAAGAATGACACCTACAGCAGCTACGGCCTTATGAAATATAAGTTATAAAATCTGAGGACTGGAGAAGTGGCTCAAGTGGTAGAGCACCTGCCTTGCAAGTGTTAAGCCCTGAGTTCAAACCCCAGTCCTACCAAAAAAAGAAAGTCGCAAAACTTCGAAGTCAAAACTGCTTTTGCTCCACTGGCAGAATGGATGTGTTAGGAGGCCGGAAAACGCCAATTTCACTGTCATCTGCATCACAGCTCCTGAGCTGACCAGGGTGCACTGTCAATGAACAGTAACGCTTTGAAAGGAATCCTTCCTACTGAGCAGGTCTCCTGTGGGTTTAATTTATGCAGTGAACTCTGGTGTAAACAAATGTGCTGTCTTCCAGGCTTCGTTAGTCCACTTACAAAGCATAGGCAGAGTAGATATAGTATAATTCTTAAGTGCCCTAGGATTTTCAGAATGGTAAATGAGCACAAACTTCAACTTAAGAGCCACCAGCTGGCCGGGTGCTGGTGGTTCACGCCTGTAATCCTAGCTACTCAGGAGGCAGAGATCAGGAGGATCAAGGTTTGAAGCCAGCCTCAGCAAACAGTTCAGTGAGACCCTATCTCATAAAACCTTTCACAAAAATAGGGCAAGTGCAGTGGCTCAAGGTGAAGGCCCTGAGTTCAAGTCCCAGTACACACACACAAAAAAAAAAAAAAAACGGAAAAAGAAAAAGAAAAGGCCACCGGCTGCCTTAGGCCCTAGGCAAGAGTCGACATGTCTTCTCAAGGCAGGCACTCGTTCCTCCTCTCCAAATATGGGCGTTCTAGGTGGCATCTTCTTCCTGTAGTTTCTTCTACACCAAAAATCTTATCAATTACTTCAGATCTTATGCATAACTTGCTGAAGCTTCTACATGAGCTGCTGCTTCACCCTGCACTTCTGGTTATGAAGACAGCTTCTTTCCTTAAGGCACATGAACTACCTCTGCTAATATCAAGCTTTTCTTCTGCAGTTTCCTTACTTCTACACCAACATAGAACTGAAAAGAGTTAGGGCATTGCTCTGGATTAGGCTTGGCTTAAGAGAATTTTGTGGCTGGTTTCATCTTCTATCTAGACCACTAAAACTTTGTCCATGTCAGCTTCACCTCTTTTTTGGGGGGTGGAGTGGGGTGGTGGTGATGGTGAGGTTTGAACTCAGGGCTTAGGGATTATAAGCAGACACTCTATTGCTTGAGCCACACCACCAGCCCTTTTTGCTCTGGTTACTTTAGACATAGGGTCTTGCTTTTTGCCCAGGCCAGCCTGGACTGAGATCCTTCTATTTTATCCTCTCTGCTGGGATAACAGGTATGTATCACCTTGCCCAGCTTTTTTTCCATTCAGATGAGGTCTTGCAAACTTTTTTGCCCAGGCAGGCTTGGAACTGTGTTCCTCCCTATCTCAGCCTTCTGAGTAGCTAGGATCACAGGCATGAGGCACCAGCGCCTGGACCCATTTCACTTTTTATCATTCACAGTTCATTGGAACAGCACTTTTAATTTTCCACAAGAGCTTTTCCTTTGCAGTCGTAACTGTGCACAAAAGGCTTCCCTTGGCTTTCAACATGCCTTCCTCACTGAACTTAATCATTTCCAGTTTTGTTTTAAAGTGAGAAATGTGTGACTCTTCCCTTTACTTGAACACTTAGAGGCCGCTGTAAGGTTATTTCAATACTGTTGTGTCTTAAGGACTAAAGAGGCCTGAGAAACGGGAAAATATGGCCAGTTGGTAAAACAGTCTGAACACACACAACATTTATTGATCAAGGTCACTGTCATATATGGGTGTGGGCTCATGGTTCCCACAAAACAGCTATAATAGGTAACATCAAAGATCACAGATAACATATAATAATAATGAAAAGTTGGAAATAATACGAAAATTGCCAACATGTGACACAGAGACATAGCACACGTGTGCTCGAAAAGTGATACTGGGAGACTTGCTCAAAAGCAGGGCTGCCACAAACCTTCAATTTGTAAAAGTCAGAGTATCTCGAAAGTGTAACAATGCAATGAGCCAAATGAGATATGCTTGTGTTAATGAGTCTCAGAGACAAGTTTCTAAACATGGCCACTTTTGTGAGGCATGAACACCAACAGCATGAAATGTCTAAATACTTTCTCTTGCAGAGTGCTACAAATAGTTCAACATCCTCATCAACTATTCTATGTTCAAAAGGAAATGAGAAGCCGAAGCTTCTTTGTTGAACGCATGAGCTTGGCTTTCCACCTCTTACCTACCATATTCCAAGCCACAGATGCTTACCTTAAACACTGGCTTTCCCATGAAGACACCGGCTAGCTCCCTAAGAAACTTTATACAAGGCAAGAGTCTCAACCATATTTGTAACTACTCATCCCCACCTCCAAATATTGTACACAACTCTATTGTCTGTGCTTTTCTTCCTCGGATAAATGAAACAGACCTAACATGCTTGCCTTCAGAGGTTTATCACTATTTATCCATAAAAAAGGAGATAAAAGTTATTAACTTTTAAGGTCACACAAACCATTCCAATGCATATTGACATTAAAAAATGAAACAAAAAATACACCCCCACTCCCCCCATTTACTTTTTTTTTTGGTTTTTGAGACCAGGTCTTGCTACGTAGCCCAGGCTGGCCTTGAACTTGTAATCCTTCTGCCTCTGCCTCTTAAGTACTGGGAATGGCTCCACTTTATAAAATTGTTTTATACCAAAAATGGTTAGAACTGATGGATCATAAAACTTTGTTAGATTTTAATTCAATCCCCTTTACTGATAAGTATTTACTCAGGGTTCACTGCACCCTGGAGAGCTAAGTTACATCATTTCCCTGAATTACTTGACAGAGGTCAAATTTTCTCTTTCCTTAGTTGTCAAGCTGTGAAACATGGTGCCCTCTAATGTAACTTACCTCATGCAAGAAGGGCAGTTCGTCTCGTGCTTTGTGGTATTCAGCCACACACTCTAAGCAGTAGCAGAGGTCTTCATCAGCTGTCTGAAATTCACTGGACAGGGTCTTGGATGCATAGCACTTTAGGAAATCAATGGTGGAAATACCACCTGGCGTACACCAACAACATGTGCTCATTCTGTACCTACATCCACAAAAGATGCCATTTAAAAACTTAAGAAGAAAATAGCCCTTCGTAGCTCTCCTGTCTGGGAAAAAACCCAAGCTACTGTGAAGAATGTACACACGTTCCACTCATAACCAGGTCTTCAACTTAAAATGTGCAAAACCACTGGACTGAGTGAACTCAAATCTGAAAGCAGGGATGGGGTGTAGCTCAAGTGGTGTAGTGCTTGCCAAGCAAGCAATCCCTGGTTTCAGACCTCAGAATCACCAAACAAATCAAAGTCTGAATGCATTCCGGTAGCAATAAACATAAAGGAACATGCAATTGTACTACAGAGAAAGCTGACAGAAAGACACACACACTTATCAACACTATCGAGATTCAGATTTTAGAGTGTCCCTAGTAACTTACTGGAGTCAAATTCAAAAGCTCAAGAAAACTTCCACATTTCTAGAAATTTCTGGAAACATATCCATACATATAATCCTGTACCACCAACAAAAACACAGAGCATTTTCTCTTGTTTAGAAAGCATATTGTATAGGACTGAGTGTGTGGCTCAGTAGTAGACCACTGGTATAGAACGTGCAAGGCCCTGGGTTCAATCCCCAGCACTGCCAAGAGAAGAAAAACAAAGTGTGTGCGTGTGTGTGTGTGTGTGTGTGTGTGTGCATAAATGTGTATATGTGTATGTACACACACACACACACACACACACACACTGCTGCCACAACTCATTACTCTTCAATGTACTGTAAACCAATAGCTACAAACGTTAATAAGCAGTGTCACTGAGTTTACTACTGAATGGTCTTTGGTCCTCTTGCCTTTTTGTTTTTATACTACCCTTGAGCCCCCACCAGCCAAACTCGGAAGTTAAAGGTTGACAAAATAATCTTCCAAATCCTGGCAGTCTCAAAAAGAAGGCAGCAAGATGGTACCAGGAAGAAGAGAAATCCCAAGAACCAAAGGCTTGAAGGAAGATATAAAAAGTGAGTTTCAGAACTGCAGTTGAAATGAAACTGAGAAGATCACCAACTAGGAGGGAAGACATCTCTAATGAGGTGTACTGAAAATGAGCTGAGACATGCTACCTTTATTCCCATCACTAAATGCAGATAATAGCTAACAGAAAAGACATTGTTAGTAAACAGTATATTGTGCAAATAAAAAGTGAATGTGAGCAATGATACGCATTAACTAAACAAACAGATTAGGACAGAGAAAATGCAAAGGGAGCCTGGAGGATCATGTAATGCCAGTGAATCAAACTAGAAGACCTCCCCCATAGCTAAAGCTGAAACAACGTGAATACAATAATGCAATATTGAATGATAAGCAAAAGAACAAATCAGTAAAAATTCACCTATACAATATAAATAAATGACTGAAGAAAAAAAATTCCAAAGCCGGGCTCCAGGGTTCACACCTGTAATCCTAGCTACCCGGGAAACTAACATCAGGAGGATCTCAGAGCAAAAAAGTTTGCAAGACTCCATCTGAATGGAAAAAAGCTGGGAATAGTGGTGGTGCCTGTCATCTCAGCAATGGTGTGGAGCACAAAATAGGCTGGCCTGGGCAAAAATTGAGACCCTATCTCCAGAATAACCAGAGCAAAAAGTCCTTGACATAAGGCTCAGGCAGCAGGCAGTGCGCCTGCCTAGTAAGCACAAAGCCCTGAGTTCAAACCCCAGGATCACAAAAAATAATTCACCTATACTTATACAAATAAATGGCTGAGTAACAAACTGGGAATGAACGAACACAAGTAACATACAGATATTCCTGGCTGCACAAGAGGAGGAGCTTAATCACAGTCCCTTGAAAATGGACTGAACTTGGTAATTCACCTGTAAGAAGAGAATATGGAAAACATAACTTTATGGTGAAGACACTTGGCAAACATAACCTTAACCAAGTGATCAAGATAAACCTAACCAGCTTAAGTCACACTGGTGGCCCTAGCATAATGTGATGAGGAAGGAACTTCAACTCTGGGGTTTGCTTTCAAGAGTCCATAACTGAACTGTTCCAATGAGACAAAAAAAAAAAAAGACAAACCCAAAATGGGTATTATCTAAACAACTACCTGCCAGTCTGCAACAACAAAAGAAGACCATATTCAAGGGTAATCAAGAGAATTTCTTCATATGACAATAATGACTTACTGGCCAGGAAAGTATCCAACTGACCCCATCTTAAAAACCTGAAGCTAGGCATGGTGGTGCATACCCATAATCCCAGCACTCAGGCAGCTGAGGCAGGAGGATATTTGAGGTTAGCCTGAGCTACATAGTGAGGACCTTGTCTCAAAGAAAACCAAAGTAAATAAATAAATTTAAAAACTTAACTTGGGGATGTAGCTGGCCTAGCAGGTATGAGGCCCTGAGTTCAATCCCTAGCACCATAAAAAACAAAACAGAAACTATCCAACGGATGTAAAATATCAGCCAAATGGGGAGAAAAGTTACAAACCCAGCCATAACCTTAATTAAGTTCACTTCATAAACTGAATAGCTCTAACCCAAGCATTCTCATCAGAGTTGGTGTTACCCAAAAGGAAATAAAAACTGATTAGTGGGATATGAAAAAGCATCACTCCCCTGTGTGTAAAGGACACATATTCACACAGTACACAGAGACAGCATATTGGTGGCATTAAAATTCACAGGAAAGGCAATCAGAAAAATAACCTGCATAAAGTTTCCTTTCATGGAGGAAGAAGCGACAAGATTTCACTTTGTTTTGTTTGGCAGCCGTGGGGTTTGAACGCAGGGCTTGCGGCTTGCTGGGCAGGTGCTCTACCACTTAAGCCATGCCTCCAAATAAAAAAATAAAAAGTTAAAAACCTAAGCAAAGCTGCTCAATGTTTTGGACACAGAAATCTGGCAGTACAAGGCTTGTGAATATCACCCTAAAATTCCAAGTACACATCTCTGTTAACAGGAGACCAGTAACACTGTCAACTTTACTCCTGAGGCTCTGCAGCTCAATTTCTTAACCTATGATTAAGTCATTACATAAATGCACACCTAGTATCCATCTTATGGACAGATCTTTTAAAATTCGTTAAGTATCACTTTTACTTATGCCTCTGAAGAAGCATACTTTCTTCACACTTCTAAACAGAATTTAAGGTAGCTTTCAACTCTAAGTAGACACAGAAAACGATACTGAAAAATAGAATTTAAAAAAAAAAAAAAAGAGAAGTCAAAATATTTAGGAGTTCCTTTCACTAAATCTTAAACCAGGAACTTCCTAAAAAGTGGAACATATGAGTAACATAAGCCACAAAGCTATCAGGTGAAGAAACAGTATTGTCCAAGTTCAGCTGCAGACTCTTGCCCTGTCCTGACAGTCACTCTAACTCCATCACACTAAGAGAGGGCCTACACCTTCTCCAAAGGCACTACAGCCTAGGGAATACCTGCAAGGGATGCCAAGGGCCCTAAGGGAACAGACTTCTTAATGTTTCTGCAAAACAGAAAATGATTTAAAGAATTTTTTTAATCCCTGAAAGAACAGCATCATAAAACTCAAAGTTAACAGTCTGCAAAACTGGTTTTTCCTGTCATTAATTCAATGTGGGGAATTAAGTCAGAAGAACAGAAAGTGAAACTTCAGATTCCTCATGTATCAACTGCTTTAAGAACGATTTTGCGGGGGAAGGGGGGAGAAATGACCCAAACATTGTATGCATATATGAATAAAATAAATAAATAAATAAAAAAGAACGATTTTGGCAGAAAACAGACTGCAGTCAATTGTAACTTTGAAAACCTTAATTAAGGGAATGCAGTGTAAACAAAATGTTGTCTACTTTCAATTAACAGGGCAGAAAGCAAAATAAACCTATGAAGATTACAGATTTTGCTTTTTACTTCACTCAGAGACCTAACCTGCTTTCACATCCTAGAAAGGAAATCTTAAATTTCTCCAAGTGGATGGAAGATACTGCCACAGAACAGAGAAGTGCCATGGACTATAGAAAACACAAAGAATACTGTTGTGCTGCACAGCAGAACAGAAACACATGCTTGCCTAATTTCTCTCAAAAGGCCACAATGTGTGTGGTTCTGTTCCCAAATCTATCTTAGCCATCATGGTCCAATGGCTAAACCCAAAAAACCTCAATAGGGTATATTTTTTCTTTCAGGGAAAAATTATTGCTCATGAATGACTACGTCCTGTAAGTCTCTACAGAACTACTCAGTTCTTCTTGAGGTCTGTTTGGAATCTTTACTAAACCACAAATGGGGGTGTGCAGAACTCAAAGATGCAGGGCAGAAGTAAGAGCCAGTCCCCAAACACCAACTAAAGGAAGCTGACATGTCAAAACTACAGGATACAAGGACTAGATGGGGTGACTCAAGTTGTAGAGCACCTGCCTAGCAAGCGTGAGGTCATGAGTTCAAACCCTGCTACTGCCAAAACAAACAAAAAAACTGATGGAACTGTATGAGACCTCCTTGAGATACCATTTCACGTTTCTTTTTTTTTTTGGGAGACAGGGTATTTCTATGCAGTCCAGGCTAAACTTGAACTCACTTTACAGCCCAGGTTGGCCTGATTTTTTTTTTTTTTTTTTTTTTTTTGTGGCACTGGAGTTTGAACTCAGGGCCTATACCTTGAGCCACTCCACCAGCTCTTTTTTTGTGATGGTTATTTTTCAAGATAGGGTCTCGAGAACTATTTGCCTGGGCTGGCTTTCAACCACAATCCTCCTGATCTCTGCCTCCTGAGTAACTAAGATTACAGGTATGAGCCACTGGCACCCAGCTATGGCCTGAAATTTTTGATCCTTCTGTACAGGCATGTACCAACTGCAGCCAGCTAATTTCGCAATATTAACTAGACAGAAACTTAAACAATCTCTTCTCCCATCCTCAGACAAACATCTTTGAAAAGAAATTTAATTTACTATCTCTCCTCCTTCAGCTCCTTTGCACTATAGCTTCTACCCCAATAGACACCCCAATGAATGTGTACTCTTCTTCCCAAATCTACCTCCTCAGCAGTGTTTAACTATACAACTGCTCACAAATAACAGCACATATTCAATGCCCATATGGATACGCTCAATATCCAACTATATACACACTATGTACTACTCACAGGCTCAACTCTGTATGGAAATGCTCACTATGTGTTCCTTAGCTACTCCAACATACCATTCTCCTAACACTGTCTACTTAAACATTTTGATTACCACTTCTTGCTTTGCTCTCCCCCATCTAAACGTAAATCTCCAAAACTGAGCACAGTGGTACGTGCCTATAATCCCAGAACTCAGGAGGCTGAGGCAGGAGGATGAAGATCAAGGCCAGGCTAGGCTACACAGTGAGTTCCAGCGAGCCTGAGCTACACAGTGACTATGTCTCAAAAAAACAAAACAACAACAAAAACTCTCCAACAGCTAATCTTGAGACTTCTAACCTCCTTTTTCTGGATGACCTTATTCGAATCACTGCTTCAACTATTCCCATACTGAAGCTTCCCAAGGACTGAAAAAAGTGTGTAAGACTTTTTCACTATGGTCTCAAACTCGTGGGCTCAAGTGATATCCCTGCCTCAACCTCCTTAGTAGTGAGTCACCCAGCTAAAAAAATGTTTTTGTTTTAGGTGCTAGGGATCAAAACCAGGGCTTCACGCATGCTAGTAAGATCTTGTTGCAGAATTCTGATTCACTTTTAAAGCACTCCACTAATGTTTCTGATAGAAAAGTGGCTTTGAGAGCCACCAACATGCAACACATCCCTGGTGTCCTCTTCCAGTTTGTCTTTGATGACTTTCTCTATCACTCAGGACCTGTGCAAGTGTCTACCACTGCCCTTACCAATGGGGTTTGAATTCCTATATACTTTCCTGCCCCACCCTAAGAAATTCTGACTGTTAGGGCCAAGGATCTGCTCATTTTTAACTCCACTGCTCAGTACATATTAAATGACTCAAAACATGTCTTAAAAGTTTGTTGAAAAATAATAATTACCTTGTCAAACGGCCCACAGAGAAGTGATCCTCTCAGTGGAGATTCCTGGGCTTATTTGTGAGGGAGTGAGGATTTGCATTTAGATATATTCAGACACTGGCCGCCAAAAGAACATTTCTGAAACTGAGAAGGAAACAAAACTGAAAGTGGCTCATAACCTTTACATCACCTGAGCTTCACATCAACGCCATAGCGACAGACAGTGCCACCTGAGGGAAGTCGAGACGGGTTAGAAAGGAAGGGACTCACTGCACTCCTGGCCCCTAGCTACTCAGGGGCCGGCCAGGCACTGGTTCAAAACTCTCCACCACCACCGAGTGCAGAAGACAACTGAGGCAGCGTGCCACCCGTCAAACCGCAAACCTGTCCCCTCAGGTGGGGTCCTCGGGCAGCCGTGCCCGTTTCGCGTCGGGAGTCCTCGCGCTCGGGGAGCTGAGGGCCCCGACGAAGCCCACGAGGCCGGCTGTCAGCGCTCCATCCCCTTCCGGCCGGGCAGGGCGGGCCCGGGTGGCCATTCCGGGGAACCAGCGTCTCCGAAGGGCGGGGGCGACGTCCGGGGCGCGACCCTTTCACCGCGAGACCCCCGCAACCCCACGGAAACTGCGCAGAGCCCAGTCCCCAAACCGCTCACTCGAGGCCGCAGCATGGAGGACCGGCAGGGCAGCGGCCCCCAGCGCCCGGGCCGCGGCGTGCCGAGGCACAAAAGGGCGGCCCGCTGGTTGCCCCGGGACGCTCCCGCCGGGCGCGCGACCCCGGGGACGGAAGCATCCGCGCTCCCGCCGCCCCTCCCCCACCGCGGCCTCGCGCGCCGCGACGGTTACTTCAGGCGGCCTCCCGCGCACCGTCCGCACGCTCCTCCTGCGGCCCCGAGCCCTCCGCGATCCTCACCGCGACCCGCACCGCGTCGGCCGCCAGCCCACCTGCACGCCTCGGCCCAACAGCCGACCGCGGACGGAAGTGCGCGGCCGCAGCCGGACATCCAACCCGCGGCGCCGCGAGCGCAGGCCCCGCCCCCCGCGCGTAGGCCGTCCTCAGGCCCCGCCCCCGCCGCAGCGCTCTTGTTTTGGTGCGCCAAGGGGCGGGGCGTGGGAAGAGAGGCAGCGGGTCGCCGCCCGCCAGCCTGGAGCCTGCCGTTGACGTCACTTCCGGGCCGCACGGCCCGGGCCAATCAGGAGGGCCCGTCCGGGTGGACCTCAAAAGTTGGCCTCGCGGCCCCAACCTCAGCCCTCCTCCGGCCCACGCGGCTCCCGCACGCGTCCGCCCCGGGCGGGATTGACGCCCACCTGCCTGCTGTTTCCTTTCCGGGCTTCTCTCCGTTTCCAGATGCTCCGGTGTTTCTGGGTGCATGTGCTACGGGCAGGGAAGGAATGCTTTCCTCTTTAGAATCCTTCAGAGACCTAAAGCGGTACGGGAACGTGAAACACGGAACGGGGGAACGGGCATTACAGCAGAGAGCGAAAAAGCAAAAAAAAGTCGTCTGCGCTGCCAGCGAGGCCCTCTAAAAGCCCACGCGCGACCCTGGAGACGAGGCGTCGCCGCGAGCGAGCTTCCTAATGGAGGGCGAACGGCTGCAGAGATTCGCACTGCATAATCGAGAGGGCGCGACGCCCTGAGTTCAAGCCCCAGAACTGCCCCCCGAATCACAGGAGCCGGGCTGGGAAGCTCAGTGACGGGCGCGTGCCCAAAAGGCACAAGGCCCTGAGCTCATTCCCAGTTCCGCAAAAAATTAAAACAGAAAAAAAAATGTAAAGAAGGGGGGGGCGGTCTGGAGCGCCTGCTTTGCAAGGATGAAGCCCTGAGTTCAAACCCCAGTCCCGCCAAAAACAAATCAGAGGGCTGGGGGTGGGGCTCAGGGGCCTGGGTTCATTCCTAATGCTGCAAAAAGAGAGGCAAGTTTTTTAAAAAGAAGAGGGCTTGCCCAGCACTGGAAAGGCAGAGATTTAAAAGAAAAAATTTTGAAGAGGAGGGTGGGTGTCCAGGGGCGAGCGCTCGCCCCAGACGCACAAGGCCCGGTTCGTTCCTAGCAGCACAGAGAGGGAGGAAGGGAACGGACAGTTCCCAAGCAGGACGACCGCTGGGTTTGGTGGCTGCAGGCGCAAGGCCCAGCACCGGAGAGAGGGGGAGAGGGAGAGAGAGGGAGAGGGAGGGGGGGAGGGGGGGGAGAGAGGGAGGGAGAGAGGGGGGAGGAGAGGGAGAGGGGGAGAGAGAGAGAGAGAAAGAGAGAGGGGGTAGGAGAGGGAGGGAGAGGGGGGAGAGAGAGGGAGAGGGGGGAGAGAGAGAGAGAGGGGGAGAGAGGGAGAGGGGAGGGAGAGAGGGAGAGGGGGAGAGAGAGAGAGAAAGGGAGGGAGAGAGAGGGAGAGATAGGGGACAAAGAGGGGGGGAGAGATTTTTTAAAGGAAAAGAATTTTTAAACAAGAGGGCTGAGGGTGGGAGGCTCAGTGGTGAGCGCCTGCCCAATGCGCGCAAGGCCCGGGTTCATTGCAGCACCGCAAATTAAAAAAAAGAAAAGAGAAGAAAAGAACGCGAAAAGAGAGAGGAGGCGAGGAGAAAAGAACGCGAAAAGAGAGCAGGCGAGGCGAGGCGAGGCGAGGGCCGCGGCCGCCGGCAGGGGCAGGCGGTGGGCGAGGCGACGACCTTACCCCAAGAACCCCAACGGAGAATGAGGCGAGCCCAGGAAGAATGGGCGGAGGGCTTCGGCCAAGGAAAGTTCCAGAAAGGGGCGTGGCCTGTTGGGAGGCAGGTGGCGGTTGGGACGCGGCGGGCGCGCGTGGCCGGCCGTTATTTGCCTCCACCTGGGGAGCGCGGGCGGCGGGAGACGCGAGCGGGCCGGGTCGCGCGGTGACGGTCCCTCCAGATGCAGGAAAGGGGGCGGGCGGGAGGCGAGGTCCCCGTCGCGAAGCCCCTGTAGGCAGGGGTGACACGCTGGTGGCGGCCTTGCGGAACTCCGGGTGTCGCCTTCCTGGCGTTGCTAAAGTGACTGCGAAAGCGCACAGAACCCTAGCCGCGCACGGCGGGTCGGAGACCCAGAGCACAGCTTGGGGGCTTGCGAAAGCGGTGCTACTCTTCCTATAAAATCATTAAAAAAGAGGCTGGAGCAACGGTTTTACTGTGCCCGACACAGTCCCAAAGTGCAGTCTTCACCTTTTTTTCCCGCAGGTTCGGGCTGTGAGGGCAGGCACTGCCTAGGGACAGAAGCGCTCTGACCGTGCCCCCGAAGCCCCGGTGGGCGCCACGTCTGTAAAGGGCACATCAGTAAAGCTCGCAGCCTTTTCATTTCGCACGCGGAATTGCACCGAATGCGTCTTTTCTGCAGCTTCCTTCTCCGACTGCAATCACTAATCCAAACTGCACCCAGGAGCTGGGTGTAGGACCCAAAGCTTCCCCAGCAGGGTTTGTGAAAACGAGGGTAGAGATGAAGACGTTAGGCGGGACGAGGGCTCAAACGCTGACGCACCTGCCCAGCGAGCCTGAGGCCCCAGTTCAAGCCCCAGCACTGTCCCCAAAATTACCTGGAGTAATACAAATTGAAGTGTTTTGAGCCTGGGATGGCATCAAACAAGTGTCATTCCAGCACTCAGGAGGCCGAGGCAAGAGGATGACCTGGGGGCCAGCCTGTTCTTCATAGTGACACTCTCGAAAAAAAGAAAGAAAAAAGGTTTTTAAATTAACAAAACCCACACTTACAAAGCCCAGAAAGAAAGAACATGACATTAAAACTGCCCACACGATTCGATGAACGTTACGTACAACACATTTTGACTGAATATACTTTTATACCCCCACCGACACTCAGGTTTAGGATCATTTTCCATACAAAAAAAATAGAAAACTGTCTTTTCTCTGGCAAGATTGAAAAAATTTTGAGAATGTTAAAATCTCTTTCAAATTAACGATCTGTTTTGATATTGCAGTGTAAATTTTTAGGATTATCAAACTTTCAGAAATTTCTGTTGGGTGTGGGGAGGGTGGGACTGCTGGGGGGAGCAGTAAAAAGAAAACTTCTGCCCAGCGTTTTTTCACATTCAAGCTATTAAGAGTGCAGTGAACTCGGTGTTTACTGGTGTAGTGACTAAATCTGTTACCAGATCATCACATATGTTTTCATTTTAGATAGGAGTTTTATACATCAGCATTTTGTCAAAAAAAAAAAACCTACGAATTTTGATAATTTCACATATATGGTCCTGTGACTCATTCCTCTATACTCGTTGGTTTATCAACAACCCAAAAGCCTATTATTTCTATTTGAAGTGGGTCTCTTCTAAGTGAAATAGTGAATTTTTTGTCACAATAATTTCTGATTTCATCTTCACTTTTGCCTAAGATTTCATTACTTATCACTTTTGTATCCATATTTGTGAATCTTTCTACAATTCGTATACAGTCATACCTAACAAAATACATGGTTTTTGGATTGAGTGAGTTTTAACAGCTCCATCCTTTTGTGTAATCTCCTTAAATATAAAACATTTCCTTCATCCCAGAGAGTGCCCGGTCACTGCAGTACGCTCTCGCCAGCAGAATCTGGCTGTGATGCCATCTCACCTGTCACCATAGTTCACCTTAGCCTGTTCTAGAACTCAGTAGCCATGGGATTCACATTCTGTCCTCCTTGGTGTGTCTGGTTTATTATTATTACTATTACTCATTTATTTACATGTGTGCACATTGTTTGGGTCATCTCTCCCCCTGCCCCCGGGGGTGTATGCTTTTCTCCAACACAATGTTCGTGAGGTCCGTAGACATTGTTTTACGGTCAATTTTCACTCGTGATGAATGGATATTGGGGTTATTCCCAATCTGGGGCTGTTATGAATCAAACTGTTGTGATTATTACCGTACAAGTAGCGACCTTGTACAGTCTGGGCATGTTCTCACTGAACGTGGATGAGTACCTGTGAGTCTGTGAGTGGACTGGGTAGATTACAGGAGAGGTCTGTATTTACTTTATGGAAAAATGGGAAATTATCAACTCTTTTTTTTCTTTTTTTTGGTGGTACTAGGGATTGAACCAAAGGCCTCATGCATGCTAGACAAGCACTTAACCACTGAGCTACATACCTGGCCCCACCAACTCCTTTTCAAAAGTGGTTTATATCCTTTAGACTCTCATAAGCAGGGAACGAGCATTCCACACTTCCTATTGTGAATCTTGTGAATCTTTTTTAGTCATTTTAATGGGTTACAAACTGCATATCATTTGTATTTCCCTGGTAACTGATGACACAGAACATCTTGTCATATCCTTATTGTCCACCCACAATCTTCTGTGCGTTATGTGCATGAGTCCTCTAACCATTTTAAAACTGGATCATTTGTCCTAAGTTGCAAGAGCTCCAGACCTCTTTTGCATAGAAGGCCTTAGTTATATGTGTTTGTGGCACAGGTTTTCTGTCAATTTGAGGCTTGCATTTTTATGTTCCTAACAGTACCTTTTTGTGTGCATTTGTGTGGTGCTGGGGTTGAACCTAGGGCCTCATGCATGGTAGGCTAGCACTCTATCACTGACCTATACACCCCTCCTCAGCCTCTTTAGAAGAGCGCATTTCAAATTTTGACAAAGTCCAATTTATCAATTCTTCTTTAATAAGTTAGTGCTTTTGTACCCTGCCTAAGAATTTATATAAATATTCATCTTATATTTTCTCCTAAGACTCATAGTTTTGGCTTTTATTTTGTGTGTGGGTGTGTGTGTAATAAGCTTCAGTCTAGATTCACTTTTCCCAAATGTGCATCCATTATATCTAGTTGTTCCAGAACAGTATTTTGAAAATCATCTTTGGCACCTGTGCTGGTTATTACTCTATTGGCTCTCAGTGCTCAGGAAAAAAACTTAAAACTGTAAGTACCTACATTTACAAAAGAAGAAAGATCTCACATCTTTTACATTTTAAGAAAAAGTATAAAAAAATAAAGAGAAGAGCAAAGAAAATCTAGTAAAGGAAGTTATTAATAAAGATAATAAAAGAATGGAGATAAAACAAAAGCCCTACCAAACACTAACAAAATCCAAAATTGTTTTTGAAAAGATTAACAAAGTCAGTATTACAGACTTCATGTCTATCTCCTCAAAACTCCCATGATGAAAACTCAGCCTCCAATGGGAGGGTATTAGGTGACACTTTGGAGATGTAACTAAGTCAGGAGGGCACAGTCCTCCAGAGGATTAGTGTCCTCAGAACGAAGGGCTGCTTCCTGTCTCCTTCCACTTCCATGGAGGAAGTAACCAGGAGAGCAGGAAGAATGTTCTCCAGACACCAGATCCACCAACACCTTGAGCTTGCATGTCCCAGCTTCCAGAACTGAGAAATAAACCACATACCAGACTCTTATGTCTCATGACAGACCAAACTGACAAGACAATTGGCAAATATGTAGCTAGACTGGCAAAAAAGAAAAAGATTCAAATTAACAAAATTTGAAATGCAAGCTGGATACTCTACGGACTTCACAGAAATAAAAGGGGTTGTCAGCACCGTGACAGGCAGGAAAACCAGATAGGGCAAAAGGACCTGTGGATGGCAAAACTGTGAGGCCACCAGGCTGAGGCACGAGGATCATGGGTTCCAGAAAACAAACAAACAAACAAACAAAAAAACCCAGAAATCTTACTGGATTTAACATTTTTTTAAATGTCCTAATCTTAAAATAAATAGAGAGTATAGAAAATTTTTAATAATTTGATATATTATTTCTGTGGTTTATATGCATATGTTAAGTGATTTCTTTCATAGGGAACTCAACTAGAAGTTTATCATTTACATTAAGGATTGTAAAATAAAGTGAAGAGTAAAATGCCTGCTATAAAAATACCATATGGAACAATTGCAAATATCAATGATACTGTTTGATGATTGACAATTGCCTAATACAAAACATGAATCAAGATACATTTACATTTCTATAAAAGAGGAATCTGAAAAGATAAAATTAAAATATTTATTGGCTAGGCACTGGTGGCTCACACTTGGGAAGCTGAGACTGAGGAGGATTGCAGTTTGAGGCCAGCCAGGGCAAATAGTTCTTGAGACCTCATCTCCAAAATTACCAGAGCAAAGTAGACTGGAAGTGTGGCTCAAATTACAAAGCACCTGCTTTGCAAGAGTGAAGCCCTGAGTTCAAATCCCAGTCCCACATGTATGAATATGTGTATGTGTGTCCTAAAAACAAGCTTCAGAAATCCACTGAATAATTGATTTATATCAATTATATCAATCCTCAATTTTTTTCTCTCCCCAACCCCTCTTATAGTGGTGCCATATTTATTAAAAGCATCAAGTATGTGGGTTTTATGTCTCAATTCAAGACATCATTTGACTAATTTAAAATGGCTCACACCTCCCATGTAAAAATGATGTTTTGTGGTCACACTTACCTCAAAAGGGAATTATAGTCAAATAACCCAACATGTTATGCTTAGCAACTGCAGAAGCATGGCTTTGACACATGACAATGTTTTAAGTTAGATATAAAACACTAAAAGATGGGTATAGCCACTGCTCTGTAAGTTGAGAGCACAGCTAAACTCAGGTAGGGACTTGACTTTTTTTGGTGGTACTGGGATTTGAACTCAGGGCCTCATGCTTCCTAGGCAGGTGCTCTACCACTTGAGCCACAACCCTGTCCTTGGGACTTGACTTTTTAATTATCATAACCAGCTCACTATATGCATGCCAAACCAAAGCACAAATCCAACATAGCTAAGAATCTTACCACGTTGCAAAAGTTTTTCAAATCAATATCGTAGCTTTAATACACTAAAATACTACTTTTGTTGAAGTCACATATTACCTTTATGATAATTTTCACTCTAAAAATGTCACTTATGGGGGTTGGGCGTGCAGCCTAGTGTTATAGTTTGGTTTTGTTTGGTTTTTTTTTAATTATAGTGTGGTTTGGCTATGCCCTGTCCCCTGCACCACCAAAGGCTCATGTATTGAAGGTTTGTTCCCAATGCAAGCAGTGCTCAGAGGAGGGGTTGTGGGATGTGATTACAGCACGAGGGCTCTAACTTCAGGAATGGACTCAAACTCTGAACAGACTGGGAGCTGGTGGAACTGCGCGGGTGGGGCCTGTTTGGAGGAAGTGGGTCATTGGAGGGGCGCGTCCTTGGGGGCTGTCCTGCCTTGGCCCCTTCTTGTTACTGCTCTTCTGTGCTTTCTGGCTGCCATGAGGTAAGCAACTTTGCTCCTCCTCCTTCTGCCAGAAAGTTCTGGCTTACCATGGCCCAGAAATAGCAGAGACAGCTGATAAACTGAAACCGTTAGCCAAAATCTGCCTTTCCTCCCTTGTTTTCTCAGGTACTTTGTCATAGCGATGAAAAGTCTGGCTAAGATACCTAGCATGTACAAGGCCCTGTATTTGCTCTCCAGTACTGCACCCCACCAAAACCATTTAAGGTGACACTGGCGTGGTGGTACATGCCTGTAATCCTAGCCACTTAGGAGGCAGAAAAAGGAGGATCGTGGTCAGAGGCTGGCTCAGTCAAAAGTTATTAGCAAGACCCTATCTCAAAGATAAGCCAGGTGTGGTGGCACACATCTGTGGTCCCAACTACTCAGAAGGCAGAGAGAGGCAGGAGGATGATGGTCCAAAGCTGGCCCAGGAAAAGTTAGCAAGAGACCCTACCAGAAACACACTAAAAGCAGAATCACTTAGCAAGCATGAGGCCCCGAGTTCAAATCCCAGTGCCCCAAAACAAAAAAATCATTTATGGACCAAATCAAAGCATATGGGTTTCAGTGGAGGCTTACGACATGGTAAGGTATTTTATACAGATGAGTGTGGCTTTTACAAGTGTGCAGTTTCTCCACTCGAAGTGAATTCGGCCATACAAGCTGTTGTCCATACAGCACAGCAAAGCAAGCCTGTGCATATGATGGGGGCTCTTCATCCTGGGATTGGTCCAATCCCAGACAGAGCTCCAATTCACAAAAAGCATTAAGATCCTACCTTAAGGAGACTCAACAGTCTTTAAAATCTTTTTGGCAATATCTTATAGGTTTTTTGGGGGGGGGCACAGGACTTGCACGTATTCTATTAGGCTCATTGTTCAGAATTTGATAATCTTTTGTGTTATTATAAGTACTTATTGTGGTAGGCAGAATAGTGGTGTCCCCTAAAGACATCCTTAACCTCTGCTTCAGAACTTCCCATGACAAAAGAGGGATTTAAGGTTGTAGATGGAATTATGGCTGCTTATCAGGGAGATAAAAACTGGAGGGAAAAAATAGGGAGGTGGGCCTGAATTATCCAGGCCCAATCTAACCACTTACACTTTTTTGTTGGGACTAGGATTTGAACTCAAGAGCTTCATACTTGCAAAGCAGGCCTCTACCTCTTGAGTCATACCCCAGCCTAGTTTGTTCTGGTTATTTTGGAGATGGGGTCTTAGAACTATTTCTGTGAGCTGGCCTCAAACCTCAATCCTCCAAAGTGTCTAGGATTACAGGTGTGAGCCACTATTGCCTGGCTCACATACCCTCTTCAAAGTGAAAGAATGAGTGCTGGTAGAGTGGCTCAATTGGTAGGGTGCCTGCCTAGCGAGCGTGAAACCCCTAGTTCAAACCCCAGTATTGTTAGGGTTAATAGTGAGGACAGCCATGTTAAAACTAAACCCCTTTCCTCCCTTGCAGGTGGCTTGCTGGAAACTCCCCGCCAGATCCCAGAGAATGACAAAGGGACAGTTAACTTTTATCTCTGGGTGGGTGCCATAGATGGTTAAGCAGACAGTGACCTAACCACAACTTATCTTTCTTGGTTGCCCAGCAATGGTATTCCTTAATGACCTTCCTGATACTTTTCCACTAGCTGTATGTATCTTCCCAAGCCTGTGTGTGGCAGTGGGCTCTAGCCCTCTTGCTGGAGACCCCTCTGCAGACTCTTTCCTGAATAAAGATGGTGTCCTGTCTTTCCTTCTGTGTGTCTCTTCAGTCTAACAAGTACCACCAAAAAAAAGGAAAAAGTTAAGAATGAAGCAGAATGTGTTAAATAGATGTCACGTGGGCCTTGCTACCTTTAGTGATAAGAGGGCCACAAACCAAGGAATGCATGACCTCTAGAAGCTGGGAATGACCTTCAGTTTACAACCAGCAAGAAAAATCGTGCAAGTCCAAGGAACTGAACTCTCCCAGGAGGGACAAATTATTTTATTAACTCCCAAACATTTTCTCCAGATTCTTTTAGATTCCCTGTGTTCATATGGCATCCTCTGTGTGTAATGGCAGTGTCATGTCTTCATTTCCACCCATTTCTTGGTCTTGCTTGACTATGTCAGCTGACTGAATGAGACTAAAAGAAATGAGAGAAGTCATCATTCATTTTCCTAGCCTTGATCAGGATTTTTCAATGTCTCATCGTTAAAAAATGTTTGCTTCCTATTGAACGGAAGTTTGTCAAGTGGAATGTTTGTCTCACACATAATGCTCTTATTTTCTTCTCTATTAACATGGTGGGCTGCATTGGTGGGCTTCCATCCTCTCTTTTTCTTGGGCAATACTGGGGTTTGAACTCAGGGCCTCACACTTGCTAGGCAGGTGCTCCGCCACTTGAGCCTCTCCACACTTCCTTCTCTTGTGCTTCAAAGTTTGTCACTTTTCAGGGCTGAGTGAGTGGTTCAAGTGCCAGAGTGCTTAGCTAGTAAATGCAAGGACCCGAGTTCAAATCCTAGTACCACCAGAAAAAGTTACCTTTTCCTTTTTTTTAAATTGAAGTAGAATTCAGAAAGATTAGAATGAGCCATTTAAGGCAAGCAAGTCCATATTTGGTAAGTTTATACTTTGCACCCACTACCACCATCTCATCCCAAAGCCTTTCCCTCACCCCAAAACAAAACCCCAGGCCCACTTAGCAATTGCCCCTCCCTTTCCCTCAGTCCCTGGCAGCCACCCGCCTGCTCTCTCTCCCTCGATCCATCAGACATTTCTTATAAATGGAATCATGTGATATGTAACCTGCCAGGCTTCTTCACTTCCTACAGTTTTCAAAGTTGGTCCATGTTGTAACATAGACCAGTACTTCGTTCTTTTTTATGGCTGAGTAGTATTTCATTATACGAATAGAACACTTTTTGTTTATCTACTTCATTGTCTATTTCTATAATTTTATTGCTTTTCTATTTGTTTTGGGGGGTTTGAACTCAGGACCTCTTGCTTGCTAGGCAGGTGCTCTACCATTTGTGCCACTCTGCAAGCCCTTTTTTTATGTTGGGTATTTTCTCGATAGGGTCTTGCTATTTGCCTGGGCTGGCATTGAACCTTGATCTTCCTGATCTTTACCTTCCATGTAGTTAGGATTACAGGCATAGCCACCAGTGCCCAGCTATTTGCTTTATTTTGAAACAACTAATAAGCCATTACAGCGCTTTACTTACCGTTAAGGATTCCTACTTTCATGCCAACTCATCAATGCATTAACTAACATTGAAAATGTATTTATTCGACCTTCCAGCATTGAGAGTGAGGTGGGAGCAGTGTGAATACCTACCTGGCCGAACTGCTGGAAACAAATCCTTAAACATCTCAAAAAATTTTTTTAATATTTTTTTTCAACCCTTGGAAACAGCTACAATGCCCCTTGGAAAAAGTAAATGATGTTGAAAAAAGTTTTACATACACAGAAGTTTAAATTAGGAAGTTAAAAGCATTCTAAATCCCACCATGTTTATTCACTCAACATGCAGTAAGCCCTCAGTGGTGTTCCCAACTGAAGGAGAGGCCAGCAGTAAAGTAGCAATACCATCGCGAGTTACATGGGCCCGTACAGAGTGGCTGATGGCCTTCCCACCACCTCTGACTGGGTTAGGCCCTGCCTGGTGTTACCAGTGGGCAGTCTCAGAAGGCCCTGGTGGAGAAGATCTCAGGTTCTTGGCGTCCCAAAGAATTGGACAGAGACACACAGATTGCAACAGTCTTGTTAAGAGCGAGAAAGCAGGAAAGACCGCTCCCCCAAGGAACGGGGGGGGGGCTGGGCTCTGAGCAGGGTGGCTTAAGAGCAGTACCCGAAGCTCAAGGGCACCAGTCCCTTGGTTCAGATGGGTAATTTAAACAGCAAGGGGAGATTTGGGTGGTGCTTAGGTGTGGCTTTTGGTGATTGTCTGTGCATGTGAATTCAATGAGCTATCATTAGGGGCTCTTGTGCACATGCCCTAGTCCGGGTGCATATAAAAGTGCTATTTCAAATGGGACGTTTGGGGCAGTTCTGGGCAGTGCTAGATCACTTGTTCCTGTGAGACAGTCTGCGTGGAGGCTACCTATTCCCCATGACCTGGTTTGGGTACTTGCTGCCTCACTGGGACACCCCCATACTCAGTCCCACCTTAGATTGGGACAAGTCTCACCCTGCAGGAACCCTTACTTTTTGGAAAGTGCCTTGTCAAAATAGCCAAGTGCCTCTCTGCTGCCTAGGACAAGCTGGGACTGGCAGTCGCTTCCCTGGCTAAGAACCTGAAGCGGGATCATGTAGTCCTCACAAAGTTCAGCACTGAGACCAGATCTTGGGCTGACACCCTACTTAACCTCGCCTGACTCGTCTTCTGCAGTAATCATGTGAAGTATGTCTTATTTCATTACCAGGCGTTCAGTGACACCAAGAGGGCCTCGGAGCAGCCACCCCTTCTGGCCTGTCCATTGCGCAATATGCCAGGAACAGCAAAGAATAGCCTAAAGTATATAGTGAGTTCAAGGTTAGCCTAGGCTACACAGCAAGACTCTGTCTCAAAATAAACAATAACTTGAGAAAACAATGACCTTTGCTTTTGAGATTTGCAGAACTGCATCCTATAAGCAAGTGATTAGGATCACAGGTGCATCATTTTGCCACACGCCTTGCCTATAAGAAGGGACCCACCATCTCCTGTCAAGAAGGTCTTAGGGCAATAGTTTGGCCATCTTCCGACCAGCTAGTTCATTGTGATAAAGTTCTTTCCCTACCACCACCTTACGTCTCAGCCAAGTGACCTACTGGGTGGGTCAGACTGAGCCTGTGCATACTAAGTCTCAATTGTCCTCTTTGGGGCACTCTCAGGCTTTGCTGTCACTCCCGTGCATGGGGTCAACCAGACACTTGGAGAAGCTTGGGGGGACTGGTACAAAGCAGTCATTCTAAGACTCTGTACCAGGAAGGTGAGGTGATTGCTTCGACTGTCCAGGATGATACTTCTTTTGCAGGATCACAAGACTGAGACACCAGCACCTTGCCCAAATGCTGGTTTGTTGTCTCAAGTCACTTCTATAGACAGAGATGCAAAAAAAAAAAAAGGCAGTCACCTCTTTCTCTCTCCCTAAGGAAATTCCTGCTGATAATTCTTTGCGGCATTATTGTAGTCTACTGTCTGCCTGCCTGGCTCTATCCTTCCTTCCCTTACCGGGGATGCAGCCCTAAGTTAGTCTCTGCCTGCGTGGAGCTCATATTCCCAGGGAGCCTGACAGTAAGGAGGGAAACAAGCACACACAGGATAGAGACAAACACTGTCAACGTGACAATAGCAGTGTCAAGTGATGGGTGTGCTCTGCACTAGGGAGGCCAGGAAATCTCTCTGCAAGGAAAGTACACTTGACTGGAAACCTGAATACAGTTGGCCTTGCAAAACTGTCATGGTGTTCCAGCCAAGAAACAGCGCCTGCAAACACAAGGCAATTTTTGCTTGTTATGGTTTGGATCAAAAATGTCCCCCGAAGGGTGGGTTACCACCCAATGAACTTTTGGGAAGGTGATTTGATCACGAGGGTTCCCTTTGGTACTAGGTTGTGCTAGGCAAGGGCTCTATCACTTGAGCCATGCCCCCAGTCCTTTTTGTCTTTCAGATGGGGTCTTTTGCCCAGGGTGGACCTCAGAACAAGACTCTCTTACCTCTACCTTCTGAGTAGCTGGGACGCAGCATGTACCAACAAGCCCTGCTCATTTTGGTGTTTTTTTTTTTGGGGGGGTGGGGAAGGGACTAGGGTATGAATTCAGGGCTTCGTGCTTGCAAAGCAGGTGCTCTACAGCTTGACCCACACTCCAGTCCATTTTTCTGTGCTTATTTTGGAGATGGGGTGTCACAAACTATTTGCCCAGGCTGGTCTTGAACCTCAACACCCCCCCCGCCCCCATCTGAGCCTCCCAAGTAGTTAAAATTACAGGCATGAGCCACCAGTGCCCAGCTGCTAGCTGAACATTGTTTTTTGAAACAGGGTCTCACTAACTTTTTGCTTTTGCTTCCCTCAAACCTTGATTCTTGCTGGATGCAGGTGGCTCAGGCCCATAAATCCTAGCTACTCAGGAGGCAGAGATCAGGAGGACTACAGTTCAAACCCAGCCTGGGCCAGCCTGGGCAAACAGTTCCATGAGACCCTATCTCAAAAAACCCTTCACAAAAATAGGGCTGGCAGAGTGGCTCAAGGTGAAGGCCCTGAGTTCAAGCCCCAGTACCGCCAAAACCCCCCCCCCAAAACCTTGATTCTCTTATCTTTTCCCAAGTAACTGTAATTATAGGGATGAACCACCATACCTGGCTTGTATTCACAATTTGATCACATTACTAGATATTGGAAACTTTAGGCAGTGGGGTCTAGTTGGAGGAAGTAGGCCATTATGGGCATGTCGTGGAAGGGGCTACCTTTTCTGCTGGCCCTTTCCTTAGGCTGTTCCCCAGCTCGATCAGGTGAGCAGCCCTGCTCTACCACACCTTCCTCAGGGCCACAGCTGTGGACTGAAACCTCTGAAACCATGAGCCAAAATGAACCCTTCCTCCTTGCAGATTGATTTGTCTTGGCCATGTCACTAAACACACAATGAACAAAGTTGGCTAACACACTGCCATTTCTTTCTTCCTTCCTTCCCTCACTCATTCAAACAGCAGGACCCAGTGTGAGAGGGCCCAAGGCCAGATGGGAAGATAAGCCATGGCAGATTGCAGACACTCTGTAGTGACTATGACATAGGTTTTCAATGTCATCCCAAAGCTCAGTGGAAAGCCATTTCAAGCCTCTGAACAGGGTTGGGCCATGATGTTTTGCAGATATGGAGAGTGTGGCTGGGAGAAGGGCCAACAGTGAGGGCAGTGTAGTTCAGAGATTGATGTCTGAGATCACAGAAGGCGGAGGTGGAGGTGAATAAAGTCCCAGGTGTGTGTTTGGAGGTAGACTTGATGGTGTTTGCTAACAGCCTGATTGTGGAAGGACTGGGGAAAGGACAAAACGAAGGAGCAACTAAGTGAACGGTATCACTGGCAAAGATGAGGAAGCCTGGAGGTGGGTGACAAATTGGGAGGGGTGTGGGTGACTGGAGTTCACTGGAGAATCTTACTCACAGCTACGTATTTGGGAACCATGAACATAGGGATGCTAGTTCAGTGGATGGGGTGAATATGAAGAAAGTCCCAAACCCAGCCCCAAAAGAACGCCAGCCTTTCCCAGCTGGGTGCCTCGGGAGGGGCTTAGCACAAATCGCCGGTTGGTTCTACACACAGAATTGATTTCATGCATGTATACATGCGATCAGTGATGCAAGGGCTTCTCTACACCGTGGTGAAGATTCCAGAGGGGTCAGCGCAGGATCAAAATCTCCAAGAAAATGTGAGTCTGGACTGCAGGGCTCAGGTGCAGGGCTCAGCTGAGGTGTGGGCCAAGTTCTTTGGTTGGTGGAGGCAAGCAGGACTTGACGACTGACGGCTTCAGTCTTCCCAGTGAACTCTGAATAGGGCAGGAGTGTGCAAAGCAGCTGAGGTAGGGAAACAAAAAGCAAACCTCTAGGGTCACAGTGGACCCTCTGGTAATGACCAGGGTCCACTGGAGGCTGTTGCCACCATTACTGTGAAACCAGCCAGTTCAGTTGTGGTTTTCTTCTAGGAGTGTTCAGCTTTTCAGGTGCAGGCAGGAGGAAAGTGGCTGTGCTCACCCAGCTTGAGATCTTGAACAAGAAAGATAGGACACAAGGATGGAGGATGTGCAGAAAAGGGTGACTGTAGTCACAGGCCACTGACATTCTGGGGAAGCCGGGAGTGGGTAGAGGGACAAGAAAGCAGGCAGCTTGTATGCCTCTTGTGCCCTCAGCTCCCAAGAGGACCTGGCTCACTGCAGGTACCCCCGGTTTGTTAAACTGAAGAGACACTGTGAAGGGAGGGGTGTCTGGTCTGAGACACTGATTTTGACCTGTTACACTTGCTGCAGTCTCAGGCCTGACTGTTGGCTGGTGGAGGATGAAGTGAGGAGAAAGCCAAGATGCACAGCTACTGAGGTGCAGTGATCAAGAACTCAGATAACGTAGTCAAGACTGCTTAAAAACATTTTTTGGTTGTTGTTCCTATCTGCTTCCTGCGAGCTGGGTGTGGTTTTTGTCTTTTACCTCCTTCCTTCACTCTGAGGGTACACCCCTTCCACTTCCTCCCAAGCACAGGTGCTGCTTGAGGCTTCCTTCTCTGCCTCTCTCGCTCTAGACTGGGCTGTCACAGAATCTTCATGGAGGCAACTCAGTCATCCCTTGGCCCATCCTCTCTCCCATGGACTGCGAGTCTGTGCAGAAGTGCCTCGCAGGACCCCATAGTCTGTGGCTCCTGAACCTTACTTTCACACACGCACACACACACACACAAACTGGTGCTTTTTCTTCCAGATTCCTGGAGTCTTATGTCAGAAGGGTGATTGGCAAAACTAAGATCTGTATGGCTTGCTTTTTTTGAGGACAGAGGCATGAGAAAAAGTTATATAAATAAAACTTTCTCAAAGTACATAAGCTTATTAGGTAAACTTTATGGTTCAAGTCATCACCCACCATCCTGCATGCATAGTGTGGGTTCCTTCCTCAGAGTCCACTCACCCCTTTTTCTGCCAATGGGACCCTGACTGCCCACTGTGACATGGACCTCAGCTAAACCTGGCTCCAAGCTGAGCCCATGAGTTGGAGCCAATCCCACCCTTCTGGTTCTGCTGGGTGTGAGCTGTCACTTGGGTATGAGGACAGCAGCTGGGATTCACAGGAGCTACTCAAGAGACCATTTCTTCTTCTGAAGGGGCGAGTTGCTGACGTGTGGCTTCAGGGGGGCAGACTTGGGGCCAAGGGGCTGTCCTCTGCAGATGAACAGTAGGGAAACAGTCCAGAACCACACCTTGGGGCTCTGAGGAGCTGAAGGAACCCTTACTTAAAACCAGCAACACTCATAGAGACTCTTGGTTCTTAGAGTTCGGGATCCCCAGGGCTGAGTTCGACTGTCTAGCAGTTGCAATCAAGAGTTCTAGTCTATAAACCACCAGACAGAACCACTGTCCACGTTCTGGGTTCATTTCATACATTTCAAAGCATCTGTGTACACAATCAATTTCCTTTATTTTTTTTTATCACTTTTACAAAATCAAGAAAATACATATACTCTTCTGAAATATTCAGTTAAAATATTTTTATGTCAACCAAATCTATCATTATCATTTTTAATTACCACATAATATTCCATTTTAGAAATACACCATAATTTAACAAATTTCCTATTGAGGAACATTTATCCTTTTCTATTTTCTATTATAAACATGGCATTTTACACATTAGTTCTTTATTCCTTTAGGACAAATTCCTGTAAGTAAAATCACTGGTCACAAAATCTGTACATTCTTTAAGTTTTGGTGTATCTTACCAAACCGCTTTCCTAATTGGACTACTAGCACAGAGCTGAGTGGGGGAGAGGTGCTTGCAGAGGAGAGATGCACTTATTTACTGAATAGTTACTGTCTGTTCTTTGAGCAGCCCTGCAAGAGCTGCTGGGGACACAGTGGCAGAGACTCCTGCAACTTGTTTGTGCTCTTCCCCACAGTGGCAGACTCACTAGCCAGCATCCTGCGGTGCTAGATGAACAGCGCGAGACCTCGCTGTGCAGAGCGTAAGCCACACTTCCTTTTTCCTTCTCCTCTGCAGACAGGCCCGGGAGCCTAAACACTCAATTTCCCAGACTACCTTGCAACAGGATTCTGCTAATGGGTGGCCCCGTGAGAGATAAAAAGGCAGGAGGGACAGAAGCTGCTGTGTCCCCTGGAGACACAGGCTCCGGTGGAGGCACATACTGGTGAAGGGACACGGGAGCAAGGCCACTGCAAGGGCGGCAGCAGGAGACAGCCTGGGAGTTATGGGGCAGACGAAGCCAGGAGGTACACAGGGCCAATGGCAGCCATGCAGGGGCCACAGCAGCCTCTCTGCAGTCTCTGAGCTATTCACTCTTCCCTGCTGGCTCCTTCCTTCATCACTTTAACAATTTGAGACAGACTTACTGTGTAGCCCAGATTGGGCTCAGACTTGTGATCCTCCTGCCTCATCTGAGCTCGAGGATTACAGGCATGCACCACCTCACCCAGCTTCAATTTAACAATGTTTTGGGAGGGGAGGGGAGGGGGGAGAGGAGAGGGGGTGCTGGGATTGAACACAGGGCCTTGCACTTGTTAGGGAGGGGAGGGAGAGGGGAAAGGAAGGGCGGAGGGGAGGGAGAGGGGGGAGGGGAGGGAGAAGGGAGGGAGGGGGTGCTGGGGTTGAATATGGGGCCTTGCACCTTGCACTTGTTAGGAAACACTCCACCATTTTGGCCTCACTCCTAGTCCTTCACAGTCTCATGATTTTCACTGGGAGCCAGATGTTGACCATGAACTTCCCCCAACCCCTTCCCACATAGCTGGGATCACAGATGTGCTCCACCACACCCAGTTTGTTTGCTGAGATGGGGTCTCGCTAACTTTTGCCCAGACTGCCCTCCAATTGCAATCCTAACCAATCTCTGCCTGAGTAACTGGGATTACAAGTGTGAGCTTCCATGCCTGGCCTGCCATTTGGCAATCTATGTGACTTAAATCCATATAGTAAGTTCTGCTTTGTTTGAAGTATCTGTAGTAGTTTTGACTTCTTGACTGACAGAGGAGCCTCAAAAGTACCCAGGAGGGCTGGGGTGTGGCTCAAATAGTAGAGAAAAAGCAGTGTGTGTGTGTGTGTGTGTGTGTGTGTGTGTGTGTGTGTGTGTGTATGTGTCAGACAGACAGACTTCAACAGGAGTTGTGCCCAAGACCAATGGCCTCTTTCAATGAGCCTAATGGAGCCAGTTCTTCTACAAACAACAGAGAAGCAGCCAAGCACCGACAGAGTTGCCTTGAGGGACACCGTAGGTGAGATGCAGTCATGTGGCCAAGGCCGCCTAGTCAGGAAGATGAGGTGCACAGCAGATCCACACATCCATCTGAGGTTAGCTGCACTGAGTGAACACACACCTGGCACTGGAAGAACAGGCACAATGGCGCACGTTACAAAGACGCTCAACCTTCTCCTTTTTGCCAAGTGTGCAAATAGTGGAACCCACGTACTGAAAGGTTCGCAGGATGCCACTCTACTCTCTGCTGCAATTTGGTTTTATGGGCTCCTAAGTGTGGTTGTTTTTAACGTAAGGATATAAAAGTATCAAAATCAACTCACATGCTTTCCTCTCACATTCAAGCATGCTTTAGGATGAATGCTAATACATTTTCAATGCTCCTCAGTGGAAGCTACTTTAGGCTCGTTCCTCTGGTCATTGCACATTCTGTACTAAGCACCAGTACTGAAAAGAGCTTCCTTACCTGCGAATGTTTGGAGCTGGTGTGTCCCCCAAAGGCCCCATGTTAAAGGCTGGGTCCCCAGGGTGGTTAAGAAGGAGGGGGGGGGCGCACTGGAAAGACTTCAGGTCACTTTGGGGTGTGCTCTGAGGGGGATTATGGGTTGCCCTCACCTGGCTCTGTTTTGCTTTCTAGCCATGAAGTGAGGGATTTTTCTCTGCCATGTGTTCTAGCTACAATGTGCTGCCTTGCCACAGGCCCAAAGCCATGGATCATGGAATAGAACATCCAAAATTCTGAGCAAAATGAGCCTTTCTCTTTATAAGATTATCTCAGGTACTTCGTCGTAGTGAAGTGATAAGCTAACACAAAACGTATAAAAATGCAACCAAAGAAAGAAAAAGGACAAATAGTAACCTTAACTTAACTTTGTTCTGAGATGTCTTCTCCCTCACTGTCGTCTTCGCAGTAAAAGATGTCTTTAAACAGGAAATCCTGCTTGGGTGTTGAGGGAGTCTGGATTTTAGTGCCTTCTTTCTCCATCTTCTTTGTTAACTTTTCTTTAAGCAAAGGCAGACTAGTCTCATAGAGGTAGTCGATGATCTCTACAGAAAGGAGTTCAATCTTGAAATCACTTGTCTAAAACCTCAAGGTCAAAGGATATAAGATTCCGACGATACTATGATTCGTTTACTTGTTTTCTTATTCAATCCTATGAGGCAGGCACTGCGGCTTGAATTCAGAGCCTCATACTTGCTAGGCAGGTGTAAGCAGACACTACTTTTAACCCATTTTTCAATAAAGATACTGAGGCATAAAAGACCTTAAGAAGCTTGCCAAGGTCACGGGGTTACAGGGATGCAATCCTAGGCAGTGATATCTGCTGAATATGAAGTCCAATGTCATCACCCTTCAGGGGACAGTGTCCTCTGACCTGTGCTTCCGGGCAGACTGCAGGAGCTGTGGCTGTGAGCTTGTTACAGACTCTGGTCTCAACCTGGGCCCAGGTCTGGGATGAGGCCCAGGATGCCACTTTTTAACAAGCTCCCCCATGGTGCTGACAACACGAGTTTTGGACTTACATGTCTGACCCCCATAAATGGCTACAAAGAAGGACAGGGACATGCTAAACTCCCTTTGGAGGTGTGTGTGAGGTGGTGTGTGCCTGTGGGCACGTGGTTTGCGTGCACACAGGCACATGGGCAGCAGCACGGGCAGCACCGGCCACTCTCCGAGGAGCGCCACAGTTTACACAGTTGTCATCACTCAGTCTGTTTGAGAGTCCTGTCAGGTAGCCTATAGCTTGTCGATAGTCACATTTGGATTGGTGAAGCTGAGGTTCCAAGAAGTCAACCACACAGCCAGCATGAGGCACCACACACTGTGCTTAACTGTGCAAATATTTGTAATACTGACCTGGAAAAGTCTTTTTCTGCCAAAAGGGAACACAGGCAGCCTTCAGCTTGTAAAATTTAGTTTGAACATAAGATGGAGGCACGTCACTTTAGAAAGGAAAACATAAAGAATGTCAGTTAAAAATTTACCCCAGTGTGGTACTGGGGGTCTCACACTTGCTAGGCAGGCCACACTATCACTTTAGCCATGTTCCCAGTTCTTTATGCTTTGGTTATTTTTGAGATAGGGTCTCACTTTATGCCTGGGCCAGCCTCAACTGCAATCCTATTTGTGCTTCCCCACAAAGCTGGGATGACAGGCATGCACCACCATACCCAGCCTTTTATTGATTGAAATGGGGTCTTGAGAACTTTTTGCCCAGGTTAGCCTCAAACCATGATCTTCCCAATATCTGCTTCCTGAATAGCTATGATTACAGACTTGAGCCACTGTACCCAGCTAATAAGTACATTTTTAAAGATGAGGTCATCCTGAACATGACATCATCGTGTCCATAAATGAGTGATAGAAATAAGATGAAAAACCTATTGCTGCTATTGTTCGTTTGGTTAAAAAAAAAGGGTGATCAGTGAGGGTGTGTTTAGCATGCATGGAGCCCTGGGTTTGATCCCTAATATCAAAAAATCAAAAACAAAGAAAGAAAACTGGTAGTAGAGATTTAAATTAGAATGATTTAACTTATTATTTGAGAAGACAAAGTGTAACAAAGCCAACACGTGCTGATGCCTGTCTTGTACTTGGCCCCGCCCAAGGACTCCAAGCACACTAATGAATGATCTCACGAGCACTTGAAGAGGGAGCCACTATTCTTGATCTGGAGATGAGGAAGCAGAGGTGCACCTAAGAGCAGAGCTGTGCCTCCAGATCTACGCTCTTGCCCACTACCCTGCAGATACATTCCTGTTTATCACAACGCAAAGGCAGGTGCTTGTCTAGCATGTGCAAGGCACTGGGTTCTACTCCTAGCACCAAAATAGAGCTAACAACAGATTTTACTTGAAATCATAAAAGAGCCCATTTTAATAAAAAACTGTGATCTGAAGTGACACCACAGGCACACAAAAATCTAGTACCAATGTCAAGTATTTAAAAAGTGCTTGAGGGCTGGTGGAGTGGCTTAAGTGGTAGAGAACACCTACCTAGCAAGTGTAAAGCCCTGAGTTCAAACCCCAGTACCACAAAAACAAATAATAAAGCCATCAGTTTTTTGTTTTTTTAAAATACAAAGTGTAAAGGGAGGGCTTTGTTGACATGAATCCTCAAGCGGGGAAGGTGATGGGGTGCATACAGGGGCACTCCTCCAAAGCACTGATGCCCTCAGCTCTCAGGGACCCATGATCCTGAAGAGTGAGTGTCCACCCCTCAGGTGAACCAGAAGAGAAAGTGCTCGGGGCCACAGCCTGTCGCCATGATTCACAAAAAGACCCCAAATCTCCAAGATTAAGAAAGAGAAAGGTGGGTTGTTGTTTGGTGGCAATCCACATGGTAAACCGACCACCAGAACCAGCTCAACCTCTGCTGATGGATAAATGGCAGCTTCCACCAGGAGCCACACTTTTGCCCATCAGCCAGGGCGCAGCGCCTCACTACACCATTCCCTGTGTAGAGCTAAAGACCAACCCATCCTTCAACATCTGCTGAAAGTCTGACAGCCCCTGAGCCCCGTAACTCAACAATCTGCTTTGTTTAGAGGAACCTTTCTTGCTTACAGAGCAACAAATTCAGATAACAAGAGTACTGGCCTTTTTCGTCAACAGCAGGAAGTGTCTGGAAATGCAGAAACTATGCAGCAAAGGCTCACAGTGTGAGTAAACAGAGAGCTAGTGAAAGAGGGCAGTCAGAGCACTCTTGCTCCTCAGATGAGAAACATGGGAGAAACACATGCAGACTACTGAAAGAAGCCTGAAGAGGAACAGGGTCTCTGGATGTCTCCCACAGCCTTTCCAATCACCTGGGGAAACCCAGTTCTCTCAGGTGGCAGATGCCTTGCCATCTTAGCCAAATGACCAAACAAGAATCACGTTCCCCATGCTGGCATGCAGTGAGAAAGACACCACACTGACTAAGACAATCAATCCAGATCTAATCCAGAGGAAGCATCAGACAAACGCCAGCTGAGGTACATTCTACAAAACAATAGTCTGAATTCTTCCAATTTGTCATCAAAGACAAAGGCAAGGGAACTTTCCAGATTAAAAGACACTAAGGAGGCATGGCAAGTAAATGCAATGTGTAATTCCGGGTTGGACCTCAGGTCTCAAGGAACATGCTATAAAGGATATCATTGGGACAAGTGGAGGAATTTGAGTGTGGATGATCATTGATTGTATGACTGATTTTGAGACAGGATCTCATTGTTGCCCAGACTGGCCTCAAACTCATGGGCTCTAGAGCTCCTCCTGCCTGGGCACCCCAAGTACCTGGGTCTACAGGCCAGTGCCACAACACGGGGCTTGGAGTATATTTCAGAGCACGGTATTGTGATGACGTTGCATTTCTTGATGCTTAATTATACTATCCTCATATAAACGACATCCTTGTTCAGCACATGGGATCTATTACTAACTATCAAATGATTATAAAAACATGCCTGACATCCTTGGAGGAAGGAAAGAGGAATGAGAAGGCAAATGTGGCAAAATGTTAATGATGGCTAATTATGGGTGAAGGGCATGGGGGTCCTTTGTATTGCTTTTACAACTTGCTAGCTCTGAAGCTTTTACAAGACTTTGCACACGTCATTCACCAGTGGGGATGGACTGGTGTGATTTACCCATACACAGTATACAGAGTGGAGGTTTCAAAAACACACGTTTATGTGTTTGTGTAACACTAGTGTATCAACCGCTGTTCCGCACTGTGTCCCCCACCTAAGACTATACCCGGAGCTCTCTGCGCACCGTCATTTAACAGCTTTCTCACCCTGTGTTGAGCTGTAGAGGATTTCATTATACAGGCAGACACCTATTTGGCCAGCACTCTACCAGTGGGCAGTTGGCTTTCTAGTAAAAACACTACTTCAGATTGTTCTGCATAACAGTTACTTCACTTATGTGTGAATCTATTCTCAACTTTTTAACTCAATTCCAAATGGAATTACTCAAAGGGAATACCTGAATTTTGAATGGAACCAAGGCTATTAAGTATGGGAAATCTACCAAAAAAAAATTCAAGGAGTGGATGCAGAATTTTAGTAAGGTTGGCTGATGCTAACAGTCACTGAAGAGGGGTGATGAAGGCGTAGGGGTCCAATTTTTTTATGTCTAAACTTTTCCTGATGAAAAGCTAAGAAAAAAAGAAGGCACTGCTGATACACCAGAACTTAGAGGAAAACATGTGACTTTAAATGTGTATTAGGAAGGAACTGAAACAAAAGAGGAACCAAGCACCCATCTCAAGAAGCTGAAAACACAAGCAAAATAAATTCAAAAAGAGCTGCAGGAAGGATAGAAAAGAAGCAGGTGTCCTGGCACACAGCTATAATCCCAGCACTCGAAAGGCTTGAGGCCAGAGGATCTGAGTACAAAGGCAGCCTAGGCTACACAGCAAAACCTTGTTGAGAGAGAGAGAGAGAGAGAGAGACATACAGACATTGATTGAAGAGGATCAGCACACTGGCAGCTGGTTCTTTGAAAAGTCTCTGGTTACTCTTGTTCATGGGGAAGGGGGAGATGAGATGTGAATAAACAGCATTAGCTAGCAAAATGAGAACTTGGGTCAGACCCTGCAGCCATTGTGCGTGAAACACCAGGCTGAGCAGTGTGGGAGGAGGGGCTCTTCTCTAACTGTGGACCATGCAATCCATCTCCTTTTCAAAAAGTGAAACATAAAACCAAGCACAAAGTCAAGTCCATTTTCCTCATGGGTGGGGGTGTGATGTTCAATTCCATATTTGCATTCTCACACACCATTAAAAATCTCTAACTGGAATACAGTTCTAGAAGCACTGGCAGCATGTGAGATTGACTGGGAGCAGGTACAGAACTGACACCTAAGCTCCACACCTCACTGGCCCCACTGCTGTTCTTAAAAGGTTCCCAAGATGATTCCTGTGTGCAAGCTGGGTTGAGAACCACTGAGCTCGGAAACCATGAGTTTACAAAGCTCCACTTTGGGCACAGAGAGAAAGAAGTGGGACTCCTGCAGTTCTGGAGTCTTCAGTGTGTCTGCAGTGGGTGGCAGTCTTGGTCCCGGCAGACCCACCCACTCTACCGCTGCCATCACCACACTGGCCACTTTTTAGCCCCTCAAATGAGCCTGGCTAAGGCTTTGCCATTCATCACCCCTCCTCAGTGGTCTGTCCACCTTCTCTAGACACAAATGTCTTGTTACCACCCATCTCTTCCACCCTATCTGAACTTGGCCTTTAGTACCCATGTTCTGAAGCAGCTGATTTGTTCATTCTCCTTCAGCTATAACTGAACGTGAGTGCTAGAGTCCTCCTTCACCACTACCTTTTGTGCCTGGTATAAAGGAAGAGGATAAGTAAATTCTCGTTAGTGCACCATCATTATTGCCAATACACTTTGTTGTGGGTTTTTAGGTTTGTATTAACAGAATAGAAACTCCTCTGGTGGAGAATTAGGCTTTTGTTCAATGCTCTGTGTCTCACAGCCTAAAAAAATGCCTGCCAGACAGGTGCTCAAACATGGCACCAAGACTAATTCTGGGCCTTTGATTTCCTAACACTTAGACTTAGATAAGGGTAGGTACTGACATAATTTTCTTCCTTACTACTAAAGCAGAGTATTTACAACCTCACCTCTGTCACCTCCCAGTGCCAATTTGCTTGTATGGCCATGCTTCCCTATTACAATTATTTTCACTTGAAAACTGAGTAAATGGGCTAAGTGGATGCTATAGGTATTATGCTCTCCCTAAAATTTATATCAAAAGCATTTTGGGTGTGACAAACTACATGACACCAAAAACTAACAAACAGAAAGAAAAGTGAAAAATATATCCAATTAATGGTATGAAATTAATTAATGAGTGAAATGAAAATTTTCATTGATCTAGCAGCTCAGAGCCTGTAGGTAGTTTGCTCTAAAACTTATTTTTTTCAGTGCTAGAGTTTGAACTCAGGGCCTTCACATTGAGCCACTCTGCCAGCCCTTTTTAGTGATGGGTTTTTTTCAAGATAGGGTCTTGTGAACTATTTGCCTGGGCTGGCTTTGAACCATGATCCTCCTGATCTCTGCCTCCTGAGTAGCTAGGATTACAGGTGTGAGCCACTAGTGCCCAGCTTAATTTTTACTCTATATTACATCAAGTTGATTTTCTTGCCAACACGATTAATTTTAACTACTGCTTATACACAATTCCATACATAGCATGCATTTTAGTCCTGTTGAAATGTGATGGGTAGTCATTTATTAAGAGTCATGTCTATCTTTTAATTAGCTTATTAAACAACCAAGTCTTACCCTATGGCACCAGCAAGATCTTCCCAATCTATTTCATTAGCATCTTCCACATTGAGTTCATACAGTCTATAAGAAAAAAAAAAAGAAAAATCAGCAGGATATACATCTTCATGAACTCACAGAATAGTAACAGCTGGAAGACACCAGTGCTTTTGCCCTGGTCCAGCCCCCTTATTACACATGCAAGGTCACTGAGTGAGTTACTGAGATGTGTCAATAACACAGACCCACTGTGACAGCACATGTGTACCCAGTCCTTACTACGTGACAGACACTGTGTAACATCTTTCTGTGCACTACTTCTTTACAGTAACCTTCAGCACCACCTGTGGAGGTTCAACCCCATTCTACTGACCAGGAAATGAGGCTGAGAGACTAAGTCACTGGCTCAAGATGTCATGAGTAACATGTGGCACAAACACTGGACCCCAGGCCTGCCTGACTTGAGATGCAATCCTCAGATCTGCTAGTTTATGCTGTCTCTCCACCAGGGAAGAAAAAGTGGAGGCACAGCTAACCAGACTAGTACAGAGACTCAGGAAGCAGACCAGTGAGCTTAAAGCAGGGCTCACGGAACAGGGCAGGGAGAGGGAAGCTGGGCAGAGTGGCCAGAGCCTGGAGGTCTCTGCTGCTTTTTTGCTGTTGCTTGGCTAATGTGAGTCCAGGCCCACCAGACTTGCAGGCTTCACAAAACAGGCCCACATCTCCTCCTGCTCAGAACACTTCAGGAGGACTCTGCATGGGTCAGGAACTCAAGGACAAAACCAAAGACCAAGCAACCGTGACACCAGCAAACTTGCTGCAGAGCAGTGGGGCTCTGTCTGAATTTCTGCCTCCATTTTCCAATGGACAGAAATAGCTCACATCCACAGTAAAAATGTCAAAGTCTAAATTAACTACATTGACTGGGTACAGTCATTAGGGAATTTCTCATTGCCATCATCCTCATTAGGACAAGTAAACAGATTTAGAGGTCACATGTCCCTCGCAACATGTGTGGAAAGTGCAATGTCATCACAGTCCCTACTGTGTTAACCACTTGGCTAGAGAGAAACCAGTTAAAACAGCATTACTTTCTATTTCTGTACCTTTCAATAAGGTTGATTTTGGCCTGAAGAGCATTGACTCCACGGTATACAAGCCCCCCGTTAGTCATCCTCTTGGTTAGGATTTCCATCCTATGTTAAAAGAAAGAAAAACATTGTTTACTTTCAGTTAAAAATTTTTCTTCTGTTAAAATTTCCAGTATTCCTCTCATACAAATTGTCCTCATTCAGAGCTAATTTTTTTCTTTTGATGGGTCTGGGTACCCACCAAAAGAAGCCCTGGGGTTTGCACTCAGGGCTTTGTGCTTGCAAAGTAGGCACTCACAAAGCAGGTTCTCTACCGCCTGAGCCACACCTCTAGTCCATTTTGCTCTAGTTATTCTGCACTATTTGGCCTTGAACTGAGGTCTTTCCGATCTCAGACTCCGGAGTAGCTAGTATTACAGGCGTGAGCCACTGGCACCCAGCTGGAGTCAACTTGTAACTTTTCAACTCATTCGCCACCATCGAGAACATACCTACTTGAAAAAGAAGTGGGAAGGAATAAATAATAAAACAGTCAAACGTTGCTCTTGTTACCACCACCACCTTTTAGAACACAGAATGGGGCAAGTTTAGTAAGAGAAATGATTTGATGATCCTGCTCATGGCTGAGCAAAGGGCTGGGGGCCAGGGCTGCCTGATGTCCTTGTGGAAGCTCTGACCTAGTTACAAGAGTTAACCCAAGGCCGACCTCACAGCAAAATGTGTCCCAATTGGACCAACAGCGCACCCATCAGCCCTTCTCCACGCACTCCCGACAAAGGACAATGGCACTGTTCTCTCTCATAGCCGTCTGTGTTTACTTTGAGCTCATTTCAATGCAGACATGGTAAATGTAAATTCAGGGCTCAAGTTTCCCAATTTTCTCTTCACATTAAAAAATACATCTTGTAATTAGAGATAAGGGCAAAATAGTTTCTGCTGGGTATTGAGGGGGGGAGCGGGAGGGGGTGGAGTGGGTGGTAAGGGAGGGGGTGGGGGCAGGGGGGAGAAATAAACCAAGCCTTGTATGCACATATGAATAATAAAAGAAAAATGAAAAAAAAAATACATCTTGTATGTTATCCTATTATGTGGATTCTGCAACAGTACTGCCCTTAACCACTTCTCCCTTCCAACGCTGACGTCATCACTCAGCTGAGGCTCAGAACCCATTCCCACTTTTTAGCCTAAAATATAAGGGTAGAAAGGGCTCTGCTTCTCCATATTATCCCCCTCACATTATCTGTTCTTTAGGGTTTCTTTCCCTGACTGGAGTCTTATTAAAATAAGAAAGACAGGGCTGGAGACATAGCTGGATCGAGTTCAAGGACCTGGGTTGCCCTATATTCCAAAACAAAAACCCTGAACACCCCGCAGCAGAATTGAAAGACACACAGACAGTATAATCTAGGAGCCTGCTTTTAATGTAAAGTATGCCTCCTCTGGATCTCACTCTTTTGTTTTGTTGTCTTTTGAGATAGGGTCTTATTACGTAGCACAGGCTGGCCTGGAACTGGAGCTCCCCCTTGGCCTCCTGAGTGCATGTACCACAATGCTTGGCTCTACATTTCACTCTTATTTGATATTCAAGAATCACTGAGTGCCTCTGTGCTCCAGATGTGGGTGAACAGCATGAAGAACCACTGCTTAAGTCAGGCTTTAGTGGGACATCCAGGCAAGGACAGAAGTGATCTCTGTGGTACTGAGGAACATAGCTAACAGCATGACAGGTGAAGACACAGGACCCGCCAAGCTAGAAAGCTAATAAAAAAGGCAGAGCTATCCTGACCACTGCTGGGCTCAGGGCTTCTGAGTGTTAGGTTCACATGGTTTTCTTAAATGCTGCAAACAGAGAAGTACCTTGTTTTAGCCACCCTCCCACATGGAGACGCCTCAGACCAGCAGCTTGCATGTGTCTCTGATGAGGGTAAGTAAAGAGCTCATTTAAATCAGATGCTGATAGTGAAGCGGCAGGAGCAGTGGACAGAGAAGAGCATTTCTGACATTAAGTGTTTCAGAGCAGTTATGTAGATATTCTTAGCAACCTCCCTCTCCACCCACTCTACACAAATTAGAGAAAGTGTGACAGGGAGAGAAACAGAAATTTACATAAGAAGCTTCAAAACTTACCACTTACTTTTGCACTGCATCCAGTTTCTGGTTTCTACTTTTGCTTCCACTTCTACCCACGATATGCCCTTGTAGAGTTTTTCCCGAACGATCCACAGGCGATGATCAGGATTTTCTTGGAGTTTGGAATCCAACTCATTTAACTCCTGGGGCGACATTTTCTTTAGAATCACTTCTTCAACAGCCTTAATTAGTTTCTGGGTTTCTGTCTTACTCCAAGTACCACGATTTGTTTCTGTAGACCCCCCCCCAAAAAAAACAAAAACAAAAACAAAAAAAGATGGCCTTGCAGTTGCTAATCTATTTGGTTTCAAACGCAACATTAAAAAATGATAAATCAGGTACTTTTCAGAAAACAATGGGTGATATCTTGATTAAACAAACCTAAAATGATTAAACACAATCACAGGTAAATTAAAATGGAGTTACTGACATGGCCATGGGTTCTTTTTAAGAACCAAAGCCAGGCTGGGCAGCAGGGTACATGCCTATATTCCCAGCACTTGGGAGGCTGAGGCAGGAGGATCAAGTTCAAGTAAGACCCTGTCTCAAAAAACACCCAAAAAACAAAAACCCCCAAAGACAGAAATTATTAAATAGTAAATCTGGTGATTGGAGGCATAGCTCAGTGGTAAAGTACAAAGCTCTGAGTTCAAAACTCAGCACCACATGGGGTGGGGGAAGTCATTTATTAAACCAAAAAATTAAAAACAAAAATTTCAAAACAGTTGTTCTTCTTAGAACAGTATTTCCTGCATGACACTGTCAGGTTCTCAAACATGTAATGGGGGGAAAAACACCTACCCAGTGACTTTGTGTTACTTACATAAGAGTTCCTAGCCTGACATCAATAGGCACCCTGACTCCACCCCAGTACCTGATGGTGGAAGGACCTGAGAATCTGAGAATTCCGGAAGCTGGGTGAGTGTCAAAGGCACCTACGGCTGGCCCTGTCTCACCAGAGACTCAGAGCCATGCTAAGCATGATGGAGTCCTCAGAAAGCCAGCAGCCTGCAGTTTTGGTTTGGCCCATGGAGTGTTATGCTTCCCCACAATAGCAATTTGGATAAATATTTAAAAGTCAAGAGATTTCCAAAAACAATGGTTTTTTTTTGCGGTACTGGGTTTTGAACTCGGGCCTCACACTTGCTGGGCAGGTGCTCTTAACACTTGAGCCCTGTTTTGTGATGGGTTTTTTCAAGAGAGGGTCTCTTGAACTATCTGCCTAGACTGGCTTTGAACTGCAATCCTCCTGATCTCTGCCTCCTGAGTAGCTAGGATTACAAAGGTGTGAGCCACCAGCACCCAGCTGAATTTTCTTTCTTTCTTTCTTTTTAATTTGTTTATTTTCCTTGTTGGAAATGTGAAGAACTGGCCGCACAGTACTCCCTGTGTGGCTAGAGTGAGCTGTGCTCCACAGCACCCCAAGGAAGGACTGCCTTCTCAAAGCAGACTTCTATGTTTTAATGTGAAGATTATAACCCAAGAAACTTTATGAAAGAGGAGAAAAAGAGGCAAGAGGTCACCAATGCTGTTTTTGGATTCTTAACTCGCCAACTGCATGCCTCCTCTCAAAGCCTTCCTGGCCACCATGAGGAAGTGCTCCTGTGCCCAAGCTCCCTGCTGGCAGCTTCCACAGCATCAGTGACACCATCACCACTGCCACCACAGTCACGTTGCAAGTCACTGAACTGAAGTGTGGCCAGAATTCGACTAGTGAACAAAGGGTGCACGGTTTCTCTGGAAGAACATGGGGAAGTGAGATGAACGAGACAGAAAGGCTTAAATGCAGGCATGCTTTCCGAGGACGGGCCTGCGGGGATCGCTGGGCTCTGGCCCACAGCGGGCTGAATGACCCTGTCCGGCTTGTCTCATGAGAGGTAGGCCACTTACGACTGCCGATCTGGGAGAACTTCAAGGCAACGGAGAGGCTGCTGCGGGCCACCATCGCCCCGATCTTCTTCCAGTCATTCCCGTGCAGGGAATGGTATGCCTTCAGCTTCTGCATATCTCCTTCACTGTACCTGAGAGAAGTTAAGTGTGCTCATGTTTGAATGAGCACAAGATTAGAAGCAGCACTCTCATGGCAGTACACTGTAGTTGTGAGAAAAGCTGAATGTGACCATAAGGAAACCCAAGTCCCATCCAACCAATGGCCTGACCTCCTGCTGCTGCCTTTCAATCTACCTCTTGCCAGAGGTCTGGCTGCCTCACCACAGCCAGAGCAGTCTCTGAGCTGTCCTAGTACCCACGATGGAAATGGTCCTCCTCCACCGAACAGGACAGTGACTGCAGTGGTGCCCTCCAGACAGGGGTGCCCTGGACACTGGCTGAAGGGTCCTGCTGCGATTCTCTTTTCTGCACTGGTCAAAGCCTGCAATTTAAGGGCTCCTTTTGTTTTTCGGGTTTTTGGCAGTACTGGGGGTTTGAACTCAAGGTTTTGCATTTGCTAAGCAGGTGCTCTACCTCTTGAGCCACTCCTCCAAGCCCTTTTGCTCTGGTTATTTTAGAGTTGGTCTTGCTTTTTGCCCAAGCTGGCCTGGACCTCGATCCTCCTATTTTCTACTTCCTGCTATAGCTGGGATGACAGGTGCATACCACCACACCCAGCTTCTTTCCATTTAGATGAGGGTCTCTCAAATGTTTTTTGCCTGGGCTGGCCCTGAAACATGATCCTCCCAATCTTAGCCTCCCAAGTAGCTAGGATTACAGGAATGGGACCTTGGTAGGCAGCTATGGGCTCCCTTCTTTACGTCCTCTCTTCCAGACCAGTGCTGTTCAACAACGTGATGTAACATTCCGATATGTTAAATTGTCTAATGTGGGAAAAATCATTTCCATTTAGTATGAATGAAACTAATTTAAGAGTTTATTTTCTTTGGGCTGGAGATGTGGCTCAGTGGTAGAACACTTGCCTAGCATGTACAAGGCTTTGGGTTCCCTCCTCAGCACTGCAAAATAAATATATTGTCCAATTAAGAATGCTATCATTTCAACACATCATCAGTATGAAAAGTACTGAGGTAGTCCACATTCTTCAATGTGTAACAGGCCTTCCAAATCTGGTGTTTGCTCTACTTTTGCAGCACACTGCAATTTGGACCAACTACATTTCAAGTGTCCAGCAGCCAGGTGAGGCTGGTGGGTGTGCACTGGACGGCACAGCCCTGGGAAGTCTGCAAGGGCAGGGGCCTTGTCGGCTGCTGAATGGCATCCATAATGCCCAACAGACAACAGATGTTCAGTGAACATATAAGTGGCTTAGCACAAATATGTAACATTAAAGAGATTCAAAATGCATTAATCCTACAAAAATAACAAAGAAGCACTATGGATTTTGAGATTAAAAACCTTAAATATTTAAGTGAAGAAAAAGCAATCTTTATGACCTCCTAAGACTCCGACACCTTAATACAGAATGGTGGGGTGGTTTATGATATTATAAGGTAATAGAAAAGAAGGTCTGGTCAAATATTAGCAATTTCTTGTGGTTGTGATCCAGAACTACTAAGGACAACAATATCCTAGAGTTTTCAGAAATTCCTCTGTAAATGCACTATGGTAAACAGAGACTGGTTACTCTCCATGGGTAAAGAGAACTAAGATTTTATTAGTTTTCCTCTCAAGGTAGTTAGTCTCCCTAAAATTAAACAAAAAACAAACCCAAACCCCTTAAAGATCACTGAAGCAACAGAAAAGAGGAAGAGAGACATTCAGTGTACAACACGGGGAGTGATGCCTAGACCACCAACACCCCAGAGCCTTAGAACTTTTTCTTTGGTTTTTAACTTCCTATGCTTTTTGTTTTGCTTTCCTGTGTTTTTTGCAGTGAAAATCTTTTTTTTTCTTCTGCTTTTTAATTACCATGTTATTGTTTTACGGGGGATACACTGTGAGATTTATAAAAGTTCTTACATTGCATCATAGTTGAAGAACCCTTTAGTTGGAGAAAGTACTCTAAGGGTAAATGATCACCACAAAACAAATACTGCAGCATAAATGAATGAGCTTGAGTCATTACAAGGAAAAACTTTCACTATTCCAAAAAGTTCATTCTGTGCTTAATTTCACAGGTAGAGAGATGACTCCAATTGCCACCATTAATTTGCCAAAAGCATTCTAAGTCAAATTTAAAATGTCATCTTTAGGGCTGGTGGAGTGGCTCAAGAGGCAGAGCATCTGCCTAGCAAGCATAGCCAGGGTTTAAATCCCAGTATCACCCAAAACCCTAAAATGTAATCTCCAGTGAGCTTTCTTAATGTTCTATTCACAACTCTCACCTTGGGGCTGGGATAAAGGACAGGGCAGGTCTCACCTTGGGGCTGGGATAAAGGACAGGGCAGGTCTTGTGTGGGAGCTCTCCTCACCCAAGCTCATTCCTTTTTGTAAAGGTTTAAGGAAAGAAACGAAGGTCATAGCTAAGTTGGAAATTTAGGTAGTATGTTTCTAAGTGAAGTCAGCAGACACCAAATTTCCTAACCCTGCCTCCTGGGGGAGGTCAAGTACTGGAGCCTACAGTTGATTTGGGGGCCCTGGGAAGTGAAGCTAACAGCTTCCTTCTTGCTTATTTTGTTGTCCTTAGACAAAAAGATTACCCATAGCCAACGCTTATCTCTATGTTTTCTTTAAAAATTTTTGGAACACTGGACACAAACTATAATTGTGAATTCTATTTGGGGAGAAGGGAGGAAAAAGTAAGAAAAACATTAGGACTCGGCATCGATAGTACTGTACTGCACTTAAAAGATCTAATACTAGTTTTTACTTCTACCTGTAAACATCTACTAAAACTCCAAAGCCCTGTGCCAAGGTTGAAAGGAACATCACTTTAGGAAAGAAGTTCTGAAACCGGGAGCTTATAACACAGCAGAGAAAACAAGTGTGCTGAGTGCTAAAACCAAAGTGTAAAGACACAGCTGAGAATTTAGGAAAGAGAAGATAACAAAAGATTTATTAAAGAGCTGGCAGCTGAAGTGGGCCTTGAAGACATACCCAGACACACTCACCATCTGGCTTCAATGTAAAAAGCTTCATGATTTTTAAACTCTCATCTAGTACTCAGATATTCTGCTTTGTAATATCAGCCAGGACTAGAGACAAGTTTTAGCTCAAGCTTTAGGACTTTTTCTTACCTGCCTTTGTAATTATTGACATCGAATATTTTCTTTGCTCGATAGTACACGAGTTTCCAAGGCCGGGCGATGCCTTTACCTACAGTTAGAAGACCGGGAGTCAGAAGGCATGGTGGCTGACGAGACCTGGTCATAATGGTAAAGGGGACCCCACACGGCCCTCTGTACCACCACTATCCTCTGCCCAGGGCTGAGGTTGGATCCCCCATGCGGAGTATCTTGGGGAGATGTGCCCAATCACCACTGCCTTGGAGACCGCTACAAACTGGATGCTTAGCACCTGGAGGCTGTGGCCTCTGGTCTACTCAGTTCATGGAAAAGACCCTTCCAAGCAAAGTAAGCTTAACATAATTCCAATTACAAGAAAGGGAGCACTAAGATGAGGGTTGTATGCCAACAGAGAGGTGCACAAAAATCTTTCCAAACTACGCTTTTCTCACTGCCCCACTGTATAGAAGAAATAATTCTTGACAGGGCTCACCATCTTGTTCCTTCATGCATTCCAGAGTACACCTGTGAAATTACCCTCTTTAAATTCAAGAGGTTTCTTCCACTCGGATCCATTATTACCTACCTTCATGACCTAACTTTCCCAGAAGCACCCCACAAGGAGGAATCCCACTCAAAGTCCTTCAGACATGGAAGACACGAACTGGTCCAATAAGGATCTAATAACCACAGAAGCAGGAGCCAGGCATTGCAGGCACAGGAAGGTCAGGCACCATGCACAATACTTACTCACCAAGGGGGATCTCGATTAAGGTTGGAAGGCTTTGGGTAGTCAAAAGGAAAACACTTCTAAACATACCAATGTGCACTCTGAATGCATATTTTCTCTTTAAATTGGTGATCGTAGTCTTTTCTTCTGGATATCTGTCTGTGTACAGCAGCTTGTCCGCATTCTCAATGCCTGTCAGGGATAGGAATTCTTGCACATTTTCCTCTATCTGCTTATTCTCCTTCACAGAAAACTTGCCAAATCTAATAGCAACACCTAGGATTGAGGAGCGAAAGTAGTATTGTCAATAATGAATAAAAGCATACTGTTTCCAAAGCTCCAGAGCAGCAGACTAGCCAGTGACTCCCTGATGGTGCACCTGACGTTCCCCACTCTGCGAGCTCCACCTTTCTTTCGTCAGCCTAAGCACACCTCTTTGCCCAGTCCTCCTACTACACACTGACTTTTCCTGCTTCAGCTGTTTTTAAAAGCTGTTTATATTAAGAAAAACCCATATTCAATTAAAATCCAGACAGTACTGGGAGAAAAGCTAAAGTTGCTCTTCCAACCTGTGCTGTGTGACTTCCTGCAGGCAGTGTTCTGCGTGGCTGGCGTAAGCGGACAGAATGCAGATGTTCTATGTGAATATGTTGGGGGCGGGGCGACAAATGCCAGTGCACTTTACATTTGCTTCCTATGCATTCTGTGAAGCACTCATCAGGGATTAACTGTGTTACAAAGTATATTTTCTTGCTTGCTTTTTTATTAACTACGTTACATAGTATATTTCTCTCTTGCTCTGGCTCTCTCTTTTTTTTTTCCTCTACTGGAGATTGAAACAGTTTTTCATTCTTTTTAGATTTATTCTAAAAATACTATTCATGAAATATATAACTAAAAATTTTAACACAGAATATCCTTAAATACTGCCCTATAAATGGTGTGCACAAGTGCTTTTTCTTAAAGGGGTGGGGGAGTACTTACACTATGTTTCTGAACTGATCTCTTCAAATTGATCAGCTCTGTAAGCTGATGGTCACTTTTTATTTTTTCTTTTTTGGCAGTGCTGGGGCTTGAACTCAGGGCCTATACCTTGAGTGTAGGCCTACACCAGCCATTTTTTGTGATGGGTTTTTTTGAGATAGGGTCTCAAAAACTATTTTGCCCAGGCTGGCTTTGAACCTTGATCCTCCTGATCTCTGCTTACCGAGTAGCTAGGATTACAGGTGTAAGCCATAGGTACCCAGCTCCTTTTTACTTTATCAATGACCAGTGGATTTGGCTTCACACAAAAGAAATTCAGTAAATGCTGCTTATGTGTAGTACACAGCCTTAGATTTGTAGCTTATTCTTAAATCTGGTAAATTTTCTGAGAGGTCCTCGTAACACAGTGAAACAGAGAGCAAGCTGGTCTCACTCGAGCCCATGCCACGTCAACCAGCTTGCCCTCACATTGGCATGTTGAGGAAAGAAGCTACACTCATCCACAGTTAATATTCATTAAGTGCTCTAATTTTATTTTGCTTCGGTATCCTTGCTAGTGTCTCAACCTTTTCTCCCAGGATTTGTTCCCAGTGTGGGGACTCTCTGGTCCCTTGGCCCCATTCTTCCTCGCCTCTTCTAACAGAAGCAGTGCAAGAGGAGGAAAACCAGGTACTTCATTTTGTTAACTTCACAGAACAGACAACTCTGGAAGGACAGAAAGCTGAGCTCCCTGTGAATCTGTCAGTCAGTCACGCATAAAAGCAGTCAGTTGTCCGCTCTACACACAGGGAAGTGCAGCACCACTTAAGGCACCTGCCACAGCTCACCTTGCGCTTTAAACTCCTTAAAGCGCCCCAGGTCATCCCGATACATCCGCTTAATGGTGGTGGGCGCCCTTTCCCTTATATCAGGAATGAACTCTTGGAGCTGCTTCACGGCAAAGTCCAAATCCACCTCGGAGTCCTCAGAATCCCTCCAGTCCTCAGAGAAGGGTCTTGTTTCAGAATCTCCAGCAGATTCCAAATTGCCTTCTTCTTCGTTTGTAGGTTCTAACCTAAGGGGAAACTGGGCTAGCATTGATCATCCCTTGACCTGATAGCCTTTAATCCTTCCTAAATGACTCACAGTCTACGGGCGCGCTCAAGCTGGACGGGACCTTGGTGTGGTTTCTGTCTGTGGTTTTCAAACCCTTTAACGTAACGCAATTTACTTGTGGGTTTGTGCACGTGTCCTGAGGTGGTCTAGAAGCTAAGTCCTATTACCACCAGATATTATTAGCTTACAGTTTGTCATCTTTTTGGGTTTTAGATACTGACCTTCTAATAAGTGAAGACCTCTTTTATCCCCACAGAGAATCAGACACCTCCCCACCCTTCCAATGAGTTAAGTTTTAAAACGTAAGTCACGAATTAGCCAAATCAGTGTTTAGGGTTTAGGTAGTTACAGCTGTTTTGGCTACAGCTACAGAAGGCCTCATTCCCCTTTGCTTAGTGTTTTATGCATCTCCCTCACTTCCTCCCTGCGTTCTCTGCCACAGTTCAGATTCAGGCATCAGTGAGCTTCTCAGACTGGTAACTAAAAAGACACCCTGCATTTGTCTAGGCAAAGAGCCCAATGAAAGTCAAGAACCACAGTCCCAGCATATTCCTGCCTTGTGATCAGTGTTCTGAAAATGTCTCCAATACCACAGCACAGAGGACAATGTGAGTGAGCCAAAACTACTGTCAATACCACCTGACATGGTCCCTTCATTTACTTTCATGGAAAACTATTTTAAGTCTAAGAAATGTAAGAAAGTCACTGAACAAAAATGGGAAGAAAATCTGTCCTGAGTTCCAAGAACTATGAGATAAAGTATGTGGGGGGAATCCTTGTATTAAGTCATCAGATTGTATAACATATATACTTATATAATAATAAATTCCTTTACGTTAGTGAGAATCCTAACTCAAGTTCTTTTTTCTGCTCTGTGGAATTGTAATACATCTAATCCTTCCTTACTTCTATATATATGCACGTAGACAAATTAAGAGACTATGGGGGTCTTAAAATGTCTTTTAAACTTACTCATACTTTAAGGGCTGGAGTAGCTCTCAATGAAAATCTAAGTACCTTGTTTTATTCATGAAGAAATGAAGCTACCTGCCCAGTTTGCTCAATTCAATGTCCACATGACTGCATGTGGACAGTCCGTCTATGATTTCTGTCATTTAGTTATATACATGCTGAGTAAAGAGGCCACAGGCAGAATCCACACAATACATACCACCCAACAGAAGGCACCCCATTTGCACGTTACCTCTGCACTTCTTCCACACACCTCTCTCCTGAACAAGCCTGGGAGGCCTGGGTCCTCTCCTTCTGCAGCCTGGGGTTCACACTTTCTTCCATCATGGTACCATCCTTGCTTTCCAGTGAGTCAGAAAGTGTGTGCTCAGTGTTCTTATCAAGCTCTGAAACACCATCACCAGTTGCTACTGCGTTTTCGGCAGACACACGTTTCCTTTTCTTAGACTTCTTTTTCCTGTTGGATCCCTTGACCCTTTTAAGTACATCGCCTCCTTCTCCAGTCCCACCAACCTTTCTAACCACCTGTGACCCTTCAAGACATGTGTGACCAAAACTCTCAGGCATAGCTAATGTCTCCAATTCTGGGTTATCTGACAGTTTTTTCCTTTTTTTCTTAGACTTGTTTTTACCAGCAGACACTAGTAGTTCTGTCACTTCACCTTTGAGATCCACAGAAGGCAAGGACTGTTGGATGTGCGATTCTGATTGGGGAGGGGCAATGCTTGCCTCCTGGCTTTCCTGTGTGACATCCCAGGATGCAATTGTCCTTGGACGGTTTTTCTTTTCTCCCCTATTTTCGTTATGCAGTTCTTCTGACTCATTTTGACATGACTTAGCAACTGTACACAGTTTATCTGCTTTGCCTACTTTTTCTGATTTTGGTTCCTTGCTCACGGCAACATAAACAACATCCACATCTTTTGTAAAATTCTTTGACATGTTCTCAATGTTTTCTTTATCTACAAGGACGTGTACAACACCTGTTTCCTCATCTACTCCCCAAACAACATCTCTCCTCTTTTTCTTCTTTTTGTGCGTAGAGTTCGCCTTTTCAGTTTCATCGCAGAGTTCTGATTTTTCCACAGGAGAGGTGAGATGCTGGAAATCTTTCCTCCTCTTCTTCTTCTTAGTTACGTAAGGCTGGTCACCTGCTGAGGAGGAGTCTCTGAAATATCCCTGGGCACGTTTTCGGGGTCTTTCCTTATATACAGAATACTTTTTCTTTTTCTTGTCAAAACTTGGAGTATGGATTTCAAATCTGCTTGATTCTCCTTCCATTCTATTCCTTTAGGGAATCGTGACAACGGTTGTTTATTTTCACATTTTAAACATTAGCCTTGGGAGAGAAGAAATCACTGTAAACACTGTAAGACAAATGACAAGCCTGGAGTCTTAACTATAAATTCCGTAACATATTATTCAAAATATACACTATAATCTACTCTGCCTAGTCCCATTACCTTTATGATGTAGGGGGAAAAGACTTTCACAGATAGCAACAGTGCCCTGCACCCCTCACAGCCTTGTCTCTGACCTCTCTCCTTGCTAGCTGGGCTCCAGCCACACACATCTTGCTTGGGTTCTTCAAACATGCCCTCATCCTCTCCTTGGCTTTCCTTGGAATGACCTCTGCTGCTTCCTACCCTCCTGCCTCTGACTTCTTGCCGTCCTGCAGTACTTGGCTGGGTGATAACTTCTTCAAAAAAATTTTCCCTGCTGCCTTGGGCTGGGCTCATTCTCCAAATGGTATTTTTTTTTTTTTTAACAGTACTAGGGATTGACCTGAGCCACTCTACCAGCCCTTTTTTTGTGATAGGTATTTTACAGATAGGGTCTCGCAAGCTATTTGCCCAGGCTGGCTTTGAACCATGATCCTCCTCATCTCTGCCTACTGAGTAGCTAAGATTACAGGCGTGAGCCACCGATGCCCCGCTCAAATGGTATTCTTTTTTTTTTTCTTTCTTTTTTTTTGTGATACTAGGGTTTGAATTCAGGGCTTCCCACTTGCATGACAGGTGCTTTACTACTTGAGTCACACCACCAGCCCTTTTTGTCCTTTGGTTATTTTGGAGATAGTCTCACTTTATGCCCAGGACAGCCTGGAAGGCAATCCTCCTATTTTATGCTACCTGTTGTTCTAGGATGACAGGCATGTGCATCACGACCACCTTTTTTCTGTTGAGATGGAGTCTCTCAAACTTTTTTTCTGGGCTGGCCTAGAGCCACAATCCTTCCCCAACTCAGCCTCTCCTGTAGGCTGCTGATGACAGGCTTGCTCCACTACACCCAGATACTGGTTGAGATGGGGGTCTCATTAACTTTTTGCCTAGGCAGACCTCAAACCACAGCCCTCTTGATCTCAGACTCTCAAGTGAGTGAGTCACCAGTTCCTGGCTCAAATGACAAACTTTTACAGCAAACTTTGATTCCATTTTTTAGCAATTATCCCAACTGTAATTTAAAAATAAACAATTATTGAACTGAATGTTTAATGTCTGTCTTCTATAGGGAAAGAAAGGCAGATTGTATGTCTTGTCCCTCTCTGTATTGCCACCACCTAGCAGCCATGTCCCAGACCTGCATTAGCAGGCCAGCTCCAAAGTGCACTTCACTGTGGGGACACCAAATATCCACAGACCACAGGCAGGGAGCTCAGCTCTTTGTACAAGAAGGTGGACACACTTTGCCAGAGTCCCCAACAGAGTGAAAAGTCCATTTATTGGAATATATCTGCAAAGGCACATATATATACAAGGCACATATATTTTGGAATTTAAGTACAGTAACAGAAGGGCTTGGATGTGGCTTGTGGTAGAGCACTTGCCTAGCATGGGAAAGGCCCTGGGCCCAATCTCCAGTACCACATAAATAATTAAGTAAGTAAATAATATAGTAACAGATATGTACTTTACCAAAGAGATGGTTAAAATATAACTCTGCAAGTACTTCATATTCCTCTGCTTGCTCTGTATTGCTTCTAAGTTCCAACTCTGAGATTCTGTTTATCCTTAACTAAGTGATACGTTTATGTGGTTCACAATTTGAAAGTCTACTCTTATTTCCTCTCCTTAGCACCTATCTGATCTGTAGTTGCTGTTTTCACTAACAAAGCCTGGAGCTATTCTTGGCATCTCTGGGCTTTCTAGCCTGAAAGAAGGCATCTAATTTATACTGGGTAGCCAACAGCAGCTTTAAGAACTGTGTGGCTGGAAGGCAGGGATAAAAAAGAACATTGTATATAAGGCAGGTCCCTCAGCTTTCTTCCTGATGTTTCCCAGCTGGGCACTACCACACAGACTCAGGTGGCCAGTCCTTAACCTCTCTGAGGTCTGGGCTACAGCACGAATGAGTGCTGGCAGTTGACTGCTATTCAGGGAGGGTCCTGCAAGACTTTGTGGTATGCACCACTGTAGCCCCAGCATCAAGCACAGTTCCTGGCTCACAGGAGGAGCTCAATATTTTCTGCATGAATTAATACCTTCTCTTTGGCTACCCTTGGGTTACTGAGAATAGATGGAGAAAAAACTCACACCTGGGCAAATAGGCACCACTCTAAACACTTGGTTCCTGACTACAGCTGGGACCTGCATGTGGCCAGCAACTAAGCTGTTTCTCTAGATCTGTGCTGTTTCATGGTGGCTGGTAGTCATACTGTGCCCTGTTAAACACACACTGGATTTTGAAGACTTAGAATACAAGTAAAATATCTAAATTTTTATTCTTTTTTTTGTAGACAGGGTCTCTCTATGTAGCCCAAGGTGGTCTCAAATTCTCAATTCTTCTCATTCTCCCAAGTGCTGGGATTGCAGGCATGTGTCACCACAACTGGCTAGTATCTTTTATATGCTGACTTAATGTTGGAATAACAGTTTGGATAGTGGGTTAAGTGAAATAAATTTCTAATTCCACCTCTTCCTTTGAAAGTTTTTTAATGTAGCTACCAGCAAATTTTAAATTATGTATTGTAAAAATTTATTAATTTAAAATTAGCAAATTTGTTTTACATTAATGAAAATTTTACATTTGTGTCCTATTTCTCTAGACAGCATTGTTCCAGACAGTTCACTCTCGGACTCTTCTTGAAATAATTATTTCAAACTTCCTCCACTGCCATGAACTACTACTTCTTTTTTTGGCGAGGGGGGGCAGGGGAGGTTGAACTCAGGGCTTCATGCTTGCTGAGCAGGTGCTCTACCATTTGAGTCACTCTGCCAGCCCCTCTATGAACTTCTAAGTGCAATTCTTCTCTCTCACTCGCAGCAGGTGAACACAGGGTCTGCTGGCATAGAACGTGAATCTCTTGCTTCCACCTCCCCAATATCTATCCACTTCTAGCACGTTTGCAGCTCCACCCCAGTCACCTTGAGACTGCTTCAGTTAGAATGCCTACAACCTTCAAAACCACTAAACTCAATAGACACAGTTCAGGCCCATATTTAAGGACCTTTTTAGTAACAATGAACAGAGCAGGTGATTCCTTTAAATAGCCTACCTTTCTTTTGTCAGTTTCTTTCCTTCTTTCTTTTCTGTAAACACTTCTTAAACTGGTCTCTCCAGCTCAGTGGAACCTTTTGTACTGATGATTTGACTCAGGACCTCATGCTTACTAGGCAAGCACACTATACCTGGAGCCTCATCCAGCCTTTTTTTGTATTGGGTATTTTTGAGATAAGGATCTCTGCCTCCTGAGTGGCTAGGATTACAGAAATGAGCCACTGGCGCTGGGCTCAGCTAAAAGCTTTTAATGGTTCTTCTCTTTCTCGTTCTTGCTCTCTCTCTCTCCACAGTCTTATGTAACCAAGGTTGGCCTGGAACTCATGATCCTCCTGCCTCAGCATCCCGAGAGGTGATGCACCACCATGCCAGGTTTCACGGTATTCTTAATGCAAAGTAGGGGCTGGGGGTGTGGCTCAAAGGGTAGAGTCCCTGCCTAGCGGACCGTGAGGCCCTGATTTCAAACTCCAGTACTGCCCCCCACCCCACAAAAAAAAAGGCAAAGTAAAAATCCTACAGACCTACAAGGCTCTTCAATTCTTCATGATTTGGTCTAGTTCATGCCCACTGATAAGAACTGCCCCTTCTGCAGCCTAAGCTGCGGCAGATCAAAGCTCACTGGCCTTTATCTCCCGCCACCTCCCTTTGCCTGCCCCTAGACCTTGCTCCCTCAGCTGGTCTCATCCTTTGCAGATCAAAGACCACTGTCTCTTATCTCCCCACCACCTCTTTGTCCATCCCTTGCCCTTGCTTTCTCCAAATGCTACTTAAGGCCAGACCCGCCGAGAGAAGCTGCTGCGCCATTTTCTCTCGGCCAACCGGCCTGCTTATTAAACTTCTGGACATGAGAAACCTCTCCTGAGCCTCCTTTGTGTGCGATGTGCGGCGTTTTCCTAACACCCACTCTCACGATGTCTGGCCTTTCAGTTCCTAGAACACCTTCAGTTCTTATTCCTCTCAAGAACTTTGCAAAAGCGCTGCCTTTCTACCTCCCAATTGGCCTAAGTATAAAAGTCACTTTCTCGGGAGGACCTCGGGAATTCTTTCACTGGGTCCCACTCCCTCTGTGCCTGTAGTTTCCCAACAACGCAGCCGCTTCCCTATCGCTAGGGCTGCTGCTGCGATGCGCTCGGCCTCTTACGACCGGGCTCCTGTCGGTCTTGCTGCAAAAAGGTTCCCCCAGTGCTCGGTCCCCATCCGAGGATCGGAAACGCACTTATCCCGTCTTTCGGGCGTACACTTCGCTCCCTGTAAGGCCAGCGCTCGAGCCTGGCCCCGGAGCCAGGAGGAGAAGAACTGAACATCATTCCCAGAGACCCACGCTTCGGTTCCCGCGTGGAGGCGGGGGCGGCAGCGGACGGAGGCGCCAACTGCAGTCCTGGAGGCCTCGAGGCCAAACGCAGGTCTCCCAGAAAATGAAGGCAACCACCCACCCAACTCCCCCCGCTTGACTCAGACACGAGCAAAAGGTTCAAAAAGAACCTGAAACAACTAATAAAACACTTTCAACCTACCCTTTGAAACGTCGCCACCTTTCTCCCAACCCGGAAGCTTTGCCGTTGGCGAAGCGGAAATAGTCGTGTGTCACTTCCGTCCATTAGCGTAACGCTGCCATAGCAACACAGCGGGCTTCTTGACCTGACGCATGCGTAGTTGCTTGCCTATGTGCTTCTGGGAGTTTTAGGGGATGGAGTAAGTTAAAGGTCCCTTTAAAACTAAGAAAGCAGCAGCTGGGGAAATGGCTCAAACGGTAGGTCTCCTGCGCAGCAAACATTAAAGTCTTCAGTTCCAACCCCAATGCCGCCATAAAAAACAAAAAAACGAACTTAAGGATGTAGGACGGAATTCTTCCACTGCTTTGTTGACTCACACAAGCATTTAGTTTATTTAGCAAGCTTTTGCTGCGCTCCATCTGTGGTCCAGGAGTGAACAACCAAGGCAAGACAGATAAGCAAATCAGCCAAGATAATTTCAGATTATCCTATAAGGAAAATAATACAGAGTAATGTGGTAGAGTGACTGGGGACAGTGGATGCTACTTTACACGGAAGGGAAGGCTCTTTGAAGGGTGAAATTTGAGCTAAGTTCTAAATGAAAAAGGCAAGCAAAAATCTAGGTGGAAGAATGTTCCAGGGTGAAAATAAGTGCAAAGACCCTGAACTTGCTTTCTAAAGGAAATGAAAGGGAGACAAGGCAGCTGGAGCATAGTTAATGAAGGAGAGAGTGATGGGGGCTAGCTGGAGCAAGATCTGGTACACATGAAGCTGGGAGAAGTCTCTAAAGGCCAGAGCTAGAAAGAACCCTGGAGAGCTATGCCAACCCTCTCATTTCAGCAGAATCCTGGGCTGGAGGTGTAACTCAGTGGTACAGTGCTGCTCATGTCAGAGGCCTTGGGTTTAATCTTCAGCATTGCCCCCCCCCAAAAAAAAGTGACCAATAGAATCCTGAAGAAACTTAGCTTATGACTAAAAGTAAAGCTTTAATCAGGTCATTAAATTAAGGTCATTATATATACCACCCAAACTTGCAGTTTTCTTTTGCATAGTGAACATAGCCACATAGGCATCAAGTTTTCTCATTTAATCTTACAACAACCCTGTGTTGTGGGTATCTTTATGAGGCAGTATTGTATTGATCACATCTTGTTATAAGAAAACTAAGGCTTATGGTAACTTGTTCAAAGTGACTCACCTGCCTGGGATTCCAACCTGTGCTCTTTCCACCACTCCACCTGGGACTTTCTCTGTGTGAACTGCAAAACAAATCTGATTAAAAGGTACACAAACTGGGCTGGGGAATGGTTCAAATAACAGAGCACCTGCATAGCAAGTGCAAGACCCTGAACTCAAACCCCAGTACTGCCAAAAAAGAAAAAAATGCACAACCCATACTTCGGTGAAAGTATGGATGAAAAAAGCACACACACACGTTGCACACAGGGCTTCTCCAGGCATTGGGTGAGCAGTTGGAAGTCTATGTGGTCTGTTCTGTTAACATGGAGTTGGTGTCTGTTGTCCACTGTTGGTATGTAAAGCCTTGCAGTCCATATTGGTTGTCAGTGAAACTTGCTCTGTGGTGATCCAGAGCCTTGCATACAGATATTTGACGTTTAATGAAGATGCTAAAGAAGGATGAATGAACCCACAAAAGGCTGGAACAGGGAGATTAGAGATCAACCAGGCTAGTTCCAAAAACACTGCGCCAATCACCTGGGAAGCTTTTTAAGAATGCAGATTCACAATTTTGCATATGAACTGCATATTAGATATATTATTGCACCACATTAAAATCCTTGGACATGATAGGGACATTGTAAACATGTACACAAATGTCCTTAATACATGATGACATTTTTAGGGGCAGATATATTGTTTAAGGTGTTTTCAAATGACTTAGCAGTGTGTGGTGGCTTAAATGCAAGGAAATCTAGGTGAAGTCTTTTATGGGGTTTCTTTGTACTTTTCTCCCAACTTTCAACTTTTTTGTAGATTTGAACTTTTTAGGGTGTGGGACTGGGGACTTTTTAGAATGCAGAGTCCCAGAAGACATTCCCAGATATTCTGTCTAAGTGAATCACCCGAGAGAGATCCTCTCCATTCTGTTAGGCAAAGTTGATCACCATTAATCTAACCCACAGACTTCTCGCCCACTTCACAGAAGTAAAAAGAAAAGATCCAAGAGGGCGACTGACTTGAGATCACCAGAGGATTAGCAGTAACATCCGCCCGGGAACGCGGGTTTCTATTTCATGGGGAAAATTTTAGCGCCATATCCCGATGTAGTGTGCAGCGCGGGGAGCAGAGATTGGGAGGAATCATGAGTAGGGTAGGTAGAGAGAGTGTAACTTTGACTTTCGAGGTCAAGTGCAAATGGTCCTCTAGGGCTCCTAGTTAATGATTCTTGAGTTTTTCTGTGTCAATTTAAGAATATTCAAAAAGATTTGTCTTAGTGGCGGCCAATAGTTTGAGAAAAGAAAACCAAGCGCACTGCTTTGGCTCTGTTGGCGTCTCGTCGTCATGGAGACGGGCCGTTCCATTCCTCCTCAAGGGGTGGTCTTGATTTTCTTTCTTCTCCCAATCTGCAGTACGGTGCCTGAAACACACTCTGAGAAACTAGCAAGACTTATGCATCTTTCTGAGGCTCCTTACAGCAAAAAGGTGTTGCGAAGTGCGCGCGCTTAGCTCGGGAGGTGGCCCAGCATCCGTGTCCCCCCCGGTCCCTGTGGTGCGGCTCGGAACGCTCTGTCGTGGGGGGGGGGCGGTCCTACGACGTGGCCAGGATTCGCCGTCCTGCGGGAGGGCAGACTCCCCGCGACCTCCAGGATGTCGGAGACCGAGAGTTCCCGTCAGGACCCCATCCGATGGAAGAAGAAGAAGCAGCCAGCGCGCCGCACGGTCAGCCAGATCTGCCCGCCCCCTCGGCGGCCCCTGACGGTGGCCGACATCCGCCCGGGAATGGAGAACGAGAGGCTGGGGGTCGTCCGGGACTCCATGTTTCAGAACCCGCTCATCGTCAAGGTGAGCCAGCGGGACGCCCACCGCCCTGTCGCGCTCGCCCAGCCCTGGGCACCCACGCCACCGAAGGTTTCCGCTGCCAAGTCCTGGCCTCGTGCCCGGGGTCCGAGAGCAGTGCTGGAAACTCCAGCTTTGGTCCAGACCCTGTGCGGTCACGGTCAGGTCTCATCGCCTCTCTGAGCCTCGCTGTCCTCATCCTCAAAGTGGGATGACATTGGCACCATCAAGGGGAGTGACAGGGAAGACTGGATAGTATAACATCTGCAGGAGCCTGGCACAGCGAATGTTGGATGCTGTGGTCTCCCCAGGAGCTGGCTTAAGACCCCACAAGGGTGACAGACAGGTCTCACGCACCCAGTCTATGTCCTTACTACCTGCCACCTCCTGGGGCGAAGGCCGTCCCTTCCCTTTCCCCTGTGCGCTTGGGCTACTTTATACAGCAGGTGCTCCGAGCATTTCACAAGTTAACTTCTGCCCAATCTTACTCTTGCTTGTCCATGTCACAATCCTACGAGAAAAAACGTGGGAATCTCAGGCTTAGGAGGTCCAGCCAGCACCAGCCAGGGGACTGCGTTTCTAGCCAGGTCGGTTCCTCTCTTATTGCCGATTCGCCCACACTGTAGTCGCGTTTCCCGCCCGGTAGGAAATTCCACGCTGGTGGGGTACACCACACCATACCCGGGGCCAAAGGAAAAGTCAAGTTGAAGTTTGGTGGTTGGGCTTCTAGCCACGAAGCAAGTCTATCTTGTACCACTGGAGGGCAGTGTGCCTTTAAAAATGCGCTGTTTCCCGGGTGCGGGAAGGGGAGAGCGCGGGTGGTAACCATGGATTCAGCAACAATGATTTATCTGGTTCCGGGAGCTGATTAGAGCCAGAGGCTGTATATTTGTTGTCGTTGTTTTGCTAAAGGGAACCTGGGCTTTCTTGACGCTAGGCTAGAATTAGCTGAGTTCATTGGCTTCTGAAAAAATCATTGACTCTGCTCTCGCCTTCCCTGAGCTGTGCTCCCCAGAGGAGGAAGGATGCTGCAGAGAGGGTCCCAGACCTTCAGGACTTAACACGCCCCAAAGTAGAACAAGGTCCTTCACTTCTAGGCGAAAAGAGCCAGTTTCCACAGACCGTCGGAGTTTGCCATTCTGGGATCGGATCAAGTCTACCACTTTTGAACAGCTGCTATGATGTTAGGCCGTTACTTTTACCCAAGTTTTACCAGTGGGAAACTCCTTCCTAGCTAAATATGGAGTCATTCTACAGTCAATTATTGTCTGATCCCACTCCAAGTGACATATATATATATATATATATATATATATATATACTCATAAATTTCACGTTTATTGTTTATACATGTGTATATGTATAATATGTTCCTGTATGTGTAAATATAATATTGTGGAAATAGAGGCAAATCCCCTCCCTCACCACCCCTTTTTTTTCTTTCTTTTCCTTTTGCTTTCCGAAATCTCCTGGCTATACTAAGGACAGCATTTGGCCTCTTGGTGGCACTAGCTGACAGCCTCCAGAAAGAATTCCATCCTCAATACCTGAATCAAGAGCTTAGGGATAGATGGACAGGCGATGGCTGACCCACCAATGGGGTCTGTCTTCAGCGCACCCCTGGTGACCTGGGAAGCAGCAGGGTCTACATCCCGAGCTCTGTGGCCATTGAGCCTGGGGCTTCCTTCTCCTATCAGAAGCAGGCAGGGCAGCCTTTCTCTCTGACCGGCCTTAGGTAGTTTCTGCCATGGTTAGATGATGTGCACATGCAATATTTACCACTTCTATAAGATCTTTGATCGAAATCTGACCTAAATAAAAGTTGGCAGAGACACCGAGTGTGAAAAGGAAGCTGTTCTGCTATCTTTTCCGACCCCTCTTTACAAACAAATGTACCGAGGCTATCTCTGCCCGGACTTAATGTTCTGGCAGAGCCGGTGTTAGAAGTGATGACCACTGATTCCCAGCCAAGCATTATTTTTGACCACCTCAAACAGTTTCCTATGTTTAAAGGAAATTTGAATTCTGAAATGTTGGAGATTCAGGCTTTTAAGAAAAGGGGGGATCTTGGAAACAGTTAAGGTTCTATAGCATTAAAATCTCTTTTAAAAACGTCATTAGAGTTTCTGTTGAGTGTGGCTTGTGGCTTCCTTCCTTGTAGTTTGTCATTTTCACTGGCCCAAATTTTCAAGCCCTGCACCAGTGCAGGCATCCTCATTGTGTATGCTACAAGCCAGCGATGCCCTGTGCTCCGGGTGGCTTCAGATGTGTGATGGGAACTGAAGCATATTTTTGTTTTGTCTATGGCTGTATCTCTATTGAAGCAATACAGCACCTTAGAAATAGTCATTTATCCCACCATATTGGAAGGTTGTCGCTCAGATGGTTTTCCTTGGTAGATGGGATCAGCATTTTTTTCATTTAAAATGTAGAGGCACTAAACAAACCCAACACTGGTGTTTTGCACACGTAAAATATTCCAGGACATATACACATCCGTTATTCAAGAACATGCCTGCGAGATGCTACACTAACCAAATGGAAAGTGAAAAACTCAGGATCCAAGCAGGTATTTTATCTACCAACACTCAATATCTTGTGGTTTCATTGAAAACCAAGCAACTGGTTATTTCATGGGATTTAATTGAAATGAAGGTAGTGTTTTATATGGCCACAAAAAGGGGGTAAATAGTTTTCATTAGAAAGGGCTTCTCCTCTATTTTAGAAAGCGAAGTGCAGTCTCCCACTTTTCCTTCCAATGTGACTCTCTGGGAAGAATAAAATTAGAGAAAAAAAACCGAGCTTCTCCCTGCTTGATTCTCATTTCCCCAGAATCCTGTGACTCAACATAACATCCTGCGACAATAGCCTTCAAGGCTCCCTCACAAAACCTGTCAGGGGTGCACCCTTCCTGCCATCGGAACTCGGCTGATGTCCTGTCAATACAATTATGGGGAGAAACTGCTTGGTTTGCTCCACTGACAGCCTTGAGTCTTCCATCACCTGGAGAGGCAGACTGTGCATAGGGGTGGAATTTATTGAATCGAGCGCTTTCAGAAAGTGCAAATGATCACGGCACCCGATGTTTTCATAATTTATTACTGACTTTGTTTTTCTGTAGGGGTTTATGTCACAAATAAGAAGTGCATGCATTTGTAAAATAGAGTCATAGGATCACAGCATTAGGGGCTAGAAGGAAGCTTACAAACACCTAATCCAACTTCATGTTTTAGGGTATTAAGGCCCAGCCAGGAGGAAAGACTCGCCTGAGTTGCTGTGCTGACCTGGTATCAGAAGTGGGGTAGACACAGGTCTCCTGACTTACAGTCCCACGCTCTTGGCCACAACCCATCATTAATTAATCAACAACAACCTATTTTGGTTACCTCCTAGATAATAGGCAGTTCAGAATGTTCACAAATGACACCAATTCTAAAATCATTTCACTCAACATTCCTTCCAAAATGAGCTCTACCGATTTCTTGGGACATGCTGACAGCCCAGAAATACTTCCTAAAGGTTTTCTAAGTGCCCTGCACCATCCCAAGCTCTCTTGGGAGCATAGAAACAAGTCTAGAACTCAGCCCTTGTCCACAAGGAGTTAACTATGTAGTTTAGCTGGGGAGATTGAATACACACACACACACACACACACACACACACACACACACATGATGTCATGGGTCACCCCTTGTGAGCTTTCCAGTGAACTACACTGCCCAGAAGGGTTCAGATTTGGAGAGAAGGCATCCTGGGCAGGACTGGGAAAACTTTACGGAGAAACAGAGCTGGGACTAGACCCTGAAGGTTAAAAAAAACAGGTTCAGCTCGGGGATGAGGAGCCTGGAAAAACCAGCCCTTCGAGGCTGAGTGATTCTGCTCTTCTTAGGTCCTCAGTTAGTAGGTTTTCATCCCAGCTCAAGTTCTAGTTTATAAGACTCAGTGCCACTGCTGGGATCATTACCATTATCACCACAAGGAAGTATTTATTTAGAGCCAGTATGTTCAAATTGGATGCATTACCAAATTAGGCAACCACACCAGGCCCACTAATAGCTTCACCTCTCTAATAAATATTGACGCTGGTGATCATAAACGCATAGAGACAGTGCGAAGAAAGCAGGCCGACTAAAACCCACTTGTACAAATATGCCCGCGTGGTCCATGTTTTTATTATGTCTGAGCGCCCTGTGAAGCTTAATCAACTGAAGAGAATATGCCTCTGATTGCTCAAGCCCTTTAACACAATTACAGCGAAAGAGGACAGAATAAAATGTTAGGAAGGAATTAAAAATGAGCTCACCGTCCTAATGGTCTGGTCTTGGCTGGCCAGTGTAGGTTTCATTTTTCTTGGGAGTGGTGTGGGTTTATCTATTCTGGAAACTCTCTTAGTCTTTGCCACCTCCTCCTTCTGCTCTTCTTCCTCCTCCTCCTCTAATTCCTCCTTCTCCTCCTCTTCTCTCTCCCCCTGCAGTACTGGAGCTTGAACTCAGGGCTAGGCAGGCATTCTACCACTTAGGCCATGTTCCCAGCCCGTTCTTTTCTTTTCTCATTTTTAAATCAAAGCCTACCCCTTCCTGGTGCCCAGTAGCATCCTTCAGTGAGCAGTGGCCTCATCACTGAACTAATCCCCCTCCCAAGCCCCCCACCCCGCCCAGGACCAAGGCTATTCCAGAGAGCAGAGCTGTACCCCTACTGGCCTTTCACTGCTACCCCAGGGCTGCCCAATCTGTCCTGACCACCAGCCACCTTCCTCTTTGTCCCTCTGAAGAAGGGGTGCATTGGCTGTGGAGCATGAAGACAAGAGCTCAGAATTCACGTTCTTCCCATTAACTCAACCACCCTCTGACATCGTGGCTCTCAGAATATTGCATGGTGTAGTGGGAAGGCCATTCCCCCAAGAAGAATTCGGAATGAGTCAGCGGTCACTTCCAGTACCTTCCAGAGTAGTCCAAGCTCAAGTATTCACTGTCTAAGCCGGGCTGCTTTTCCATTATTTTTTTAATTTATTTTTTAAGGTGCTGGGATGGAACCCAGGCCTTGCATATGACAGACAATGCAGCTCTACCACTGAGCTCCAGGCCCAGCCTCTGATAAAGTTTTCTTCACTCATACTGACCCTATAGACAAAATTTCAAAACTGTTTTCTCTTGCAGTCCTGTGGTCTCCAGAACCAGCACAAGTCTCATAAAACATCTGATTCCAAAAGCCTTTTTTAAAAATGTGTCATGATTGGGATGTAGCTCAGAGGTAGAGCACTTGCTTAGCATGCAAGAGTCCCTGGATTTGATCCCCAGAACCACAAAAAAGAGAAAAAAAGAAAATACAAGAAGAGAAAGAAAGAAAAAGAAAAAAAAGGCAAGAAGATTAACCTTTACTTAAAAGTACAAAAGAAAGTAAATACGACTCTACATGAAATACTAACCCTAGGCCCAAGTAACACGTTAATTATGCTTTGAGTCCAGTAGTTTTGGGGTGTTTGTTCTGCACTTGTGTTTAGGATGCTTATAAAAATGTCCCAGACAGTGAAGACTGTGACCAAGCATGGGACTTTCAGGTCGGGTGGATGCATACATACAGGACAGCACTGCCCTGGTCCCTGAACACTGGCTCTGTTCAACCCTTCGACAGGGCTGTGGCCTCTCCTCCTGCCTCCAGATCCTCAGGTTGGCTGAGCAAAACCAAGGGAAGGCATGCCCCTCACCATTGCATGCTGCTCTGACTTTTGTATTTGGAAAAAAAAAAAAAAAGCAATGGTTTGTTGGTCACTGGCGGCAATTCAACTTTAAGTGAAAAGTGTCTGTTAAAAGGAATTGAGGCTGCTGCTATTGTTTTCAGACAACCATGAAAAATAGAGAAATCCTTAGTTGGTTGTACAGGCAGATGTAAAATTGCAGCTCCCTCTCAGGGGAAGAGAAAGGCCTGCTGAGTGGTTTAGATGTCAGGTTCTGGAGTCAGCAGATCCCAGAGTGAGTTCTGGCTTGGCCACTTTCTCTTCCTGCCACGTGGGAGTCTCCCCACTTAAAAACTGGGTGAAAATAGTCAGCACTGCTCTCTGGGCCTGGGGAGTTGTAAGGATCCCATGAGATGACCATGCACTGTCTGGCCATGGCAGCCCAAGGGCCACTTCATACATGCCTGCTTTTGTCATTTTCCGTTGTTCTGACTGCAAATATTTATGCTCCTCACAGCAACCTTTTTGTTTTTATCAATTGACTTAAAGCAAATGTTCAAACTTATAAAATATAGTGAAACTATCATGTGCTTAAGTTTTGTCCTCTTTGTGCTGTCAATGAAAAATACTGTCACCCACCCCATGTGACACAGCCTGTGATCCCCAAGCCGATAGGTAGATCCTGGTTAAGTGTGAAAACCATCTGGGTTCTAGCACCCATGTCTTGAGCATGTGGCTTAATTTCCTGAGCTTGAGTTTCTCATTTGGAGAGTCTGAGTACAGACTACCTTGTCTAGTCTGGGTTGTAAGGACAGCTAATTTAAATGAGATGCTATAGCACGGAAAAGATTCCGACACTCTGGAATTACATCGGTGAGTCTTCATTAAGAGGGAAAGTTTGGCAAACAATATGTATTTGTAGACCAATGAACTCCAGGGAACTTTTAGCAAGGTCTGGAGATGCTTTTGGTTAATACACCTTAGGTGGGTGGGGAGCTGCTGGTGCCTAGGGAGCAGAGGGTACAGATGCTGCTCCGCAAATCAGAGGCTCCCACTTCAACAAGGAATCATCTTCTCCAAATGTCAACAGGGAATGTCATCAGGGAAGCTCTGAACTAGAAGACAGAAACACATGGGGATTCATTATCAGTTCACCATGGTCTCATGAAAACCTGATATAAAATTATAGAAACAAAATGGCTTAGTTTGAGTTGCTTCTCTATTCATTTTTTTGCTTCTGTTTTCCCTCCTCCCAGACAGGCTATGCTACTTTAAATTCCCCATTTTCTGGCTCACACCTGTAATCCTAGCTACTTGGAGGCAGCGATCAGGAGGATCATGGTTCCAGGCTAGCCTGAGCAAAAAGTTCACAAGGCCCCATCTCAACAAATGACTGCACACAGTGGCACAGGCCTGTCATGCCAGCTATGCAGGGAAGGACAAGTAGGAGGATCTCAGTCCAAACCAGTACAGGCATAAAAGTGAGACCCTATTAGAAAAATAACAAAAGCAAAAAGGGCTGGTGTCATGGCTCAAGTGGTAGAGTACCTGCCTGGCAAGCATGAGGCCCTGAGTTCAAACCCCTGAACCATCAAAAAAACCAAAAAACAAAAAACTAGCCAGACCCTGGTGGCTCATGCCTATAATCCTAGTTACTCAGGAGGCAAAGATCAGGAGAATCACAGTTCAAAGCCAACCTGGGAAAATAGTTCGAGAGAAAATACCCATCACAAAAAGGACTGACGGAGTGGCTCAAAATGAAGACCCTGAGTCCAAACCCCAGTACCAAAAAAAAAAAAAAAAAAAAAAATCCCTATTTTCTTCCTGATAGTGATGTAGTTTACATAAGTTTGCTAACTTTTGTCTGTGACTTGTCTATTTCTAGCCTTACCCACTGTACAGTTAAACAAATAAGAAGAAGCGTTTCCAGCTGTTCTGCAGTGTGGCTCCATAATTCATGGGGTAAAGAAATCGGCACGGAGGCTGGTGTTGAGTAATCACTGACCAGTGTCCAAGCCTTGCTTCTGCATGAACTAATCTAAGATTTAAAACAGAATTGATTCAGTACACCAGAAATTAAAGTCACAGTGGGCCAGAGCCCTGTCACAGACCTTGTGCTGTCATTGTGCCACTAAAGACCACATTTCAGGGAAGCAAAATAAATGTGCTTTATAAAGAAAACAGCTGTAATTTTCCACCCAATAATTTAAAAGCACATCAGGGGGCGGTCAAGAGACAGACATGGGTCAGTGAGCAGAAAGGTCAGGACTAGCAGCGCTTGGGAGGCAGAGGGCCCATCAAAGGGACCAGAGAAACACATAACGAGCCCAAAAGAGGGGATTTTTGATCTTTTATATGAACCACACAATACATATTTGGGCGACCAATGAACTCAGGAGCATACAAGATAAGTTTCTTTGTGCCGGCCAAAATCCTTTGTGTCTTGTCCAGAAGAATGCAAGAGGATGCTCAAATTTCAAGGTATGGCCTCAGGGGAAGGCCACACTGCTGCCAGGCCTGGCAGGCCATCTGTAACAGATTGCAGAGCCTCCAAGCCATGTCACTGCTGGAGCAAAAGCTCCAGCTCAGAGGCCACAACTTCCCACAAAGATGGAGAGCCCCCCCAAAGGCAGGGAGAAAAGCAATCTTTCGGCCATGGCATTTCTATTGAAGGAGTCAGAAAGTCGGCTGGCTGTCATCGAATCTTTTTCTTAAGTTTTATTTTACTTTAAAATTAGCATATATTGATAGCACGAGCAGGTTTCACTGTGGCAATTCCATAGAGCAGGTTCTACCAAATCTTGATGCAACGATTAATGGTGTGTGCAGGGCGCTGGGGAGTGCGTCCCTTCTTAAGAAGCAGAATACAAAATAAATAATTTTGGAATGATATCCAAGGCCTTGGAAGGGCCCCATGACAGTGGGTAGCCCTGGAATTGAAGCTGCATTTGTTTCATGGTAAGTCAACTTTGGAGTGGGGGAAAAAGGATAGTTCACCCAATGGTAGGGTGGGGAATGCACCTGACTGCTAGACTTGAGGGTCCTCAGTTCTTCCGTAGGCTATGAGTCATTCATTCGTTCATTCACTCACTGAGCATTGCACACGGGCCCTGGAACTGCAGTTGATGTGCTTACAGTCTACTGTACATTCTCTTTGGGTCTTGCCAAAGAGAGACCCTCACTGCCTCTCAGCCGTGCTTCCTACCGAGAGCCACCCCGAGTCCACCCTTCCTTGGCACATTCAACTATTTGCACAATGTTTCTGGAGGGCTATTTTGTGCTAGGTGGATGTCTGCTGGGGCAATTGCTTGGTTCCTGTGCCAGGCAGCTCTCAGGTCCTGGAGAAGAGACAGTAAGCTCTCTTTTCCTTGGTTAGGGATGAGCACAGCCAAGGAGTCCAGGGTGCTGAGAGACCCTCCGCCAGGAGACGAGGACACTCCCACTTGGAGGATGGGATCCCCTGACTGGAGTGGAGCCGGCCAGTTAGGAGATGCTGGGAGCAGAGTGTGTGTGTCCACATTTGAGTGGGCAAGGGGAGAGACTCTTTTCAGGCAAAATAAGAGATTTGTGAGCCAGGAGGAGCCTGGAGCGCTGGCAAAAGAGGGTGGGGGAGGGGCTGCTGGGAAGCACTGTGGAAGGGAAGTGCTGGGGTGTCCATATAGGAAGTCTAAGGGCAGAGACCCTTGCAGGGGCCCAACCACAGGGCGCAAAGGAGACAGGACAGCCCAAAGGCCTGAGGGCCCAAAAGTCAGCAATGGGCCTGTGGTACCCGTGCCTTCCTCTCCATGCTGAGGGTAACTGGCCAATACAGGACAGACAGACAGAAAGACATACACACTCACACACACACCCTGCAGGTCACTGTGTTTGACTCCTGGAAGGACCATGTTTGTTGCATCCTGCCCTCCTATCAGGGTAGATTTTTTTTTTTTTTTTTTTGTTGGTACAGGGGTTTGAACTCAGGGCCTCACACTTGTTAGGCAGGCACTCTATCACTTGAGCCACTCCACCAGCCCCAGGCTGGATGTTTGGATCACGGTTGGATAGTGAGACGCTCGGTGAGAGATAGTTTAAGGTTAGCAACTGCAATTTGTTTACTTTTTGCAAGTTAAACAAGCCCAAGTCTGAAACGCTCCAGACTGTCACCAAGTCGTTTGAGAGAACCTGCAGGCGCGGTTCTGAGGGGTCCCTTTGGGCTGAGTGCTGGGCTTGGCAGCTGCTTCCAAAACCTTTATAAACAGTCACTGAAGAATTTGCTTTCTCTTTAGGTGCCCAGTGGGCATAAATTCGAAGGTTTAAGTATGTCTTTTAAAAACTCCCCTTCCAAAGGAAAGCGTCTGTTTCTGAGAGCTGGGAGTTTTCTTAGGCAGCACTTAGCCGTGGGAAGCTCGAAGGTCTGACTTCTCCTGGAGTGGGAGTGGGAGGAAGAAGCTGAGCTCAGAGTCCTGATTCCCAGGAAGCTCCTGGCTGCAGACCCTTTGGACACACTGTGGAGTGCATCACCCTGGACCACACACTGTGCTGGCCCTTCTGACATATCATAGCCCTTAAGTCCTTGTAACAAACCTAGAGATGCTATGACCATTGTTCCCATTTTACAAATGGGAAGCCGAGGCTTTGAGCAGTCACACGAGTTGTGTATCACCATCCAGCTCATGCGCAGAGGAGCCGGGCTTCCAACCAGAGCTGTCACTACAAAGTACAGGGTCACACCCCTGCACAAACCAAATGAACTTGGTGGCAGCAATGGCTCCCACTTGTGGAGTGCCTCCCAAGCGCAAAATCTTTCTTTATTTTCTTTTTAAATTATATGGATTTATTTTTGGCACTCCTGGGGCTGGAACCCAGGGTCTCATGCATGCTGGGCAAGTGCTTTACCACTGAGCTATTCACCCACCCCCAGGCCCTAAATCATTAGCAAACAGTATCTTAACTTTGTGAATTCTATCTTTGGAGCTTGGGAAGACTCAGTAACACTCCCATGGCCACACAGAAGGCAAATGGTGCTGGCACTGTGGTCTGAGCCCAACATTTGTCACACTCAATTCATGTTGTATGACACTGCCTGTTACTCCAGGAGACTCTTTTGCCCTGATGGACAAAGAATCCAGTCCACGTACATGGTCTGTGTCTGCAGCTCTCTGGAGATCTCGCTCACCTGGGGAGGCATTTTCTGTTCTCAAAGGAATTATGGCCTACTTGGACAAATAAGATATAGCAACACATGCACACACACCTAGGAAGTGACTGCACGGGGCTGGAACTATCAGGCTAACGGTGTGGTCCAAACCTGCATGATTGTTGAAAAAGTGAGGAAGAAAGAGAAGGCCACACTCTTGGGGGGCTCAGAAAAGCCTAGCTGAAAGGCTGAGAGGAGGAGGAAGGACATTTTAGATGAGGACCAAGGCTAGACTACGTGAGAGACTGGATGCATAAGCTTGGGTGCCTTTGGAGGTGAAGGATGGTATAAAGGAGAGGGACACTGGGATCAGGTTGGAACCACCTTTGGTGACACCACTTAGGTGTTATGAAGAAACAAGACACAAAGCAAAAAGGAGCATGGATATTTGGGTTCCCAAGGAAGCCTGAGGTTATTTGAAAAGTGTGCATCTGTGGACCGGTGAGCGGGATGTCTTGGAGTGACTCTTCCATCCAGGCCCACGAGAATGGCCTCAACCCTTTCAAAGAGAGGCTCCCCCCCATCCCTTCCCACCCAGGGCCCCTTCTTCTCCCCACCTCCCTAATCAGAGAGAGCAAATTGTTATCAGATTAGCACCAGCAATGAAAAGCACAGTCCGCTCACCCTCACAGTTAGTTAGCATTTAGATAGACTGGGACAGGGGCCCACACAATAAGCATCAAAGCCCGGCTCAGGGCGGCAGGAGGGATTAATTTCTTTAACCAACAGGACTGATCTGGACTAACTCATTACCCTGTCTTGTCAGTGTGGATGTCCTATACCATTGAAGATCAGACCATTTAGGCCTTTCCCTGTTTTCAGCCAGGCTATCTCAGACCCGGGCTATTGAATTGCACATTCTTGTGTAGCCCCCCGTCAATACTCAGCGGCCTGAGGTTCTAATTCTGCTTCATTTAAACTTCATCAACTTTTCCAACCAAGTGGAAGGATCTGAAATAGGCTCTGTGAGCAGAAAGGCCCGATTCCCTTTGTCAGATAATTTATTCTGTTTTCTCTGCCCCCACCTTGCTCCCTTTCTCTCTCCAGCCTCGCTCCCCAATCCCCACTCAGTGCCCCCCCCCCTTATCCAATGCTGAAAATGAGATTACAGTATTTAAATGACTATGGTAATCAATCTAGGGACCCTGGGCTGAGATTGAGGTTAATTTTTCTTAGCAGAACAAAGAAGCGTGATGCCTTTGGGGATGAGGAGGTGCAGTCTGGGGTTCTTGCTTACGGGTTTTTTTTTCCCTCTGTCTCTGAAATTGCAGTTTTAGGAGTCTTTTCTTGCTACTAACTAGGCACCAAGTGTGACTTTTCAAGGCAGCAGCCCCTAAGAGAGCGAAATGTAATTTTGAACTGATAAACAGCTAACAGCCTTCAATCAACAATTTTAATAGGAAAAAAGTCACTTACACCATATGAGAGCAGATTTAATGAAAAGGTGATCATTTACCTTATTTATTTTTAAACACACACGGAATAATTTCCCGCTGTGTTAGAATAGTAATTACAGCCACACGGCACACCCTTAAAGTTTTGAATGAAGAGACTTGTCACTCAGGCGGTCTTCTCCCTGCCAGCTTTTCTTGCAAAAAAAAAAAGTTGAAATTTTGTCATGTTTTGGCTAATTGGAGACAGGGTCATTATGCTCTTGAAAATCCACATGAAAGAGACTTGTTCAATTTGCTACCTGAAGCATTCACACACGGGCCAGTCATTCTGCGGGGACCCCTCCTCCCCCATCCCAGCTGCTGAATCAGAGAGACTCAAAATTCGTGCATTTCTTTGTCTTCCTTTCCTGTCTTGTCAGAGCTGTTTTACACGTTGTACCCAGTGTTACCTTTTATTTGTGTCAGGAAAAAGGATTTGACAAGTTCAGTATACAATATCCGTCTGGCAAGACAAATTTTTCAAACCAACTTTGAGTTAGGAAATGAAAGGATCTTTCAGCAGAATGAACAATATAATTTTTGGACAGACTTACCACGAGACAGAGAGGAATGCAGGACCTCGCATGGTCCTGAAAAACCTCATACATTTTGTAAAAAAACAAAACAAAAAAACCCAAAAGTAGGGTTTGGTTTTGGTCCCCAGGAAATGAGGAAGAATCACAATGTCTTCAAACAGGGATGACTGAAATTAGATGCCCCCCGCTCCCCCCCACGCCTTCCTGACTCTCCATGAGTTGTTAAAAGGCTGGAATAAATTGTTGCTCTTCTGTATTATAAACACTTTGCTTCAGACCCTTTAAACTGTGGGTGAGTTTCTGACAGTCATCTGCATTTGCAAAGCAAAATATTTAATAACTGTCACCAGCCAAGCAGCAGCAAAGCCTTACGAAACCCTGTTTGCCAAGAGTAAAGATCCCCGTCCCACCCATCCCCGTACCCCCATATCTGCCCTCCATCACTGTTTGTGAGAAAGGAAAAACCATTTCGCCCTTTGTGCTACCAAATTCATTTGGGGCAGTGGTTTATGGTGACATTTTTCTTTCTTAAAGCAAATATTGACTCACCATGGGGGAATTAAAACTCCATTACGCGTTGCTACATTGTACAGCAGGCCGTTACAGCAGTCAAGCTACTATTAATTGGTTTCTTCCTCAGGAATAATTCAGGGAGGGCAGAGGGAAAGGGGAAGGAGAAGATGGATGGAACCCATAATTTCTTCAAATGACACCGTCTAAATCAGCAAAGGTGATCATTACTTGCTTGTTAATCTAAATATAGGGAAGACACTGCCTAATACAGGACGCACTGATCAGTGTAAAAAGCCTGCAGTGATTTACAGGGGGTGGAGAGCAGGTGGGCCAGCCTGGCCCAGGTTTGGGCAACTCGGAACTGGTCTCCGCAGAGCACAGGAAGCCTCAGTTCCTCCACCTGGTGCAACAAGCCTTTCTGTCCTGCAAAAAGGTGGCGACGCTCCTTCCAGCCTGTTCATTGCTTACTTTTCAACGTGAGCACTGCTATTTGGCCAGAATCCACTCAATCTTTTCCCCACCCACCCCTTCCTCCAGGCCAGCTCAACCCAGATGGAAGCCACCCCCTCCATCAGGACTGCTGGCCTTGCATCTGGCAATTTTGCCCTATGTGTTGATGTCCCAGGCTGACAGAACAAACCATCACAAATCGAGTGACTTGAGAACAGGTATTTATTGTGTCACATTTGGAGACCAGAGGTCCAGAATCAAGGCATTGACAAAGCCGGGTGCTTCTGAGGGCTGGGAAGAAAGCGTCTGTCACAGAATGCTGTCTTTACCTTCAGGTGACGTTCTCCCTGGAAATGTGTCATGTTCAGAGCCCTTCACCCGTTCTTTTTGTTTGTTTGTTTTGTGTCAGGTCTCTCTCTGTAGATCAGGGTGGCCTGGAACTTGCAATCCTCCTGGCTCAGCTTCCAAAATTCTGGAATTACAGGCATGTACCACCATACCTGGCCTTAAACTCCACTTGAATAAGTATGCCAGTCACATGGGATTAGGGATTAGGAGTCCACCCTACTCAAGTATGACCTCACACTAATTACCTTGGCAATGACACTATTTCCAAATAAGGTCATATTCTAAGGTAGCTGTAGTTAGGTCTCCAACATGTAAACCTTGGGAAGATGCAGGTCAATCCCCAACACTCTCTAGCAACCCCCAGCCCACAGTTGCTGAGTTAGACTCTTCCTAACTAGAAGGAGACACACCTGGCAATGAACTTCCCTCCAAACATAGCTGGGGAGGTGCTGTAGCGGGAGCCATTCTCTTGGCAAACATAGTCCTGGACCTGAGACAGGCATCCCCAGGCTGGAGACCTTCAGTGCACATTCAGGGCTCCGTTGGCTCATCGCTGTCCAATATGGAAACCCATCCACACACACACACACATAAGGTGGTTAGTGTCACTTTTCACCTCCAGCTGTGCAATGGGTTTGCCTCGTGGTGGGTGCAAAGTCTAAGCACACACAGTCAAGTCATAAGAGAGTGAAGAAAGAGTTATTTCCAGGTAAGGAGAGCATGGAGTTATTTCCAAAGCAATGCGCTCCTCCAAAAAAGGAAGCTTGGGGATTTGATTTGGGGAGTCATACATATTCATACAGGGAAGCACTTAAGGGGCAGGGCCCCTCCTGAGCACGCTCAGAGTGACGTCATCATTTAAGAAGATGACAGTTTGGGACAGCTTGGATCCTAAAGTTTTGGCTGAAAATAAAGGATCTCTGAAGCTGCATTAATATAGCAGCTTGCTCCGAAAGGTGCCTGTCACCAAAAGGTTGTGTCAGCAGTAACACAACCACTGGCCTCCATGTCCCATTTACTTGTGAGTGCTTTGGGCTTGGGTCCTGGTCCTGCTCCATGAGTTGTGGTATGGGTGATAGGGTAAACACCTGAGGCCCCTGGCTTGAGGGGGCTGTGGATACAGAGAACATTTGGAGCTCTGTGGTTTCCTTGAGAGCACGGTGAGGACCACTCACCTCCCATTTTGTGCCATTTTTGGCACTTTTGGCTGGTTATTGGTCTTATGTATAACTAACTTGGATCACTAACCATCTGTAAGATACTCCTTAAGGGTAGACTCTTCAACATACTTCTTTTATTTTCCCAGAGTTACTCATTATCCAGCCAGCCAGCCATGCATACATCGGTCCATTGTTTTAGTTGAAAAGTTCTTTAGGAACTACCCGTGTGTGTACCAGCACTGGATTAGGTATTAGGAAGGCAGTGGTGAGCAAAAATTGGCATGGTCATTGTCATTGTGGAATCTTTGTGTGTTGTTGACAGACGAATATTCGTCAAAGAACCACAAATACATGTAAGATGGTAACTGTGATGAAATGAAGAAGTTCCTGGTCACCTAATTGGGAGGTGAGGGAAGACTTTTTGGAGGAAGTGAAAATGAGTTGAGATTTGAGTTAATCTGGGGAAAGCATGGGTGTGGCAGGGGCCAGGTGGAGAAGGAGCGGAAGGAACCCGGCACTCGGGAACTTGGAAGAGTGTGTGCAGAGAACCCTGTGTGGGTTGGAGAGTGAGAGTGTGAGGATTCGCTAGGTGGGAGAGAAAGGTGTGAGGAAGAGAACGGGGTCTCCCTGGGTCTGGACCATGCAGCCCCTTGGTAGAGGCTGGTGAGAGAGTTTGACCTTTAGCCTAAGAGCAACGGGGAAGCCAGTGAAGGCCTTTAAAGCTGGGGTGGGAACTAGATAGAGTTAGAGGTCAAATTGGCATTTGGAAGAGGCCCATCTGAGCACAGGGTGGAGAGCAGATTGGATGCCCAAACATCCTGGGGCACTCCATGGGGACTTTGGAAGCAGTCTGGGTGAGATGCAGCCCTTCAAGCGTGACAGGGAGGCAGAGACAAATGGGCAGATTGGAGGGGGATTTAGGAGGTAGGTTTGGCAGGACTCGTGTATCTGTGGATAGGGAAGGAGATGTAAAGTGTTTGGAGGCAGGTCATGGCTTGTTTTGGAGTACTTCTTTCAGGTGTCTGTCTGTCTTTCAGCAAATGTTTGATGGTTTGTTGTTTCTGCATTCCTGCCTGAACATTCCTCCCTACAGCTTCCCACCATGCCCTCACTCACACGTTCTCTCATCTCTCTCCCAGTTCTCTGTGCACCTGGAAGGTTCCTACAGGTTCTTTAAGTCACAGTTCAAGTAATTTCTTCCCCTGAAAATGCCTCTTCATTTCCCAGCTCTTTGTGTACGTCCCTGCCTTTTCATGTTTTTTTTTTTTTTTGGAACTACTGGGATTTGAACTCAGGGCTTTGTGCTTGCTAGACAGGTGCTCTACCATTTGAGTCACATCTTCAGCCCTCTTTTGCTTTTTAGTTACTTTTCAGGCAGGGTTTTGAGTTTTTGTCCAGGGCTGGCCCCAGACCAAGGTCCTCTTACCTACAGCTTCCCACATAGCTAAGATGACAGGCTTATGCCACCAAGCCAAGCTTATTGTTTGAGATGAGGTTTCGCTCACTTTTTGCCCAGGGTGGCCTTGAACCTTGATCCTCCTGATCTCCATCTCTGGTGTAGCTGGGATTACAGGATCAGCCACCACATACCTGGCCCACCATTGCCATTTTGCATGCTGTTGAAATGGTCCATTTCTGTGTTTTTCCACGTGCAGTTGATATTGAGTATCTCTGGGGCAAAGATTGCATCTTTTTCACCTTGTTGGAGGGGTCTGTACAGGGGTTTGAACTTAGGGTCTTCAGCTTGTTAGTCAAGGACTCTGTCATGCAAGTCACACTCCCAGTCCTTTTTGCTTTTAGTTTGTTTAGGGCCTGGAACTTTTGCCCAGACTAACCTCAGACTGTAATCCTCCTACTTCTGCCTCCAGGTAGCTGGGATTACTGGCATGTACCACCACACTTGGCTTTTTCACTTCTTTATTTCAAGTTTTTGGCTTGTGTGGCACAGAGTGGGCAATCATATTTCTTAAGTAAAAGGATCAGCAGGTGTATGAAAGAACGAGTGGCCAAGTGCACTGGTGGTGTAAAGGTCTCTGGTGATAGACTGGGAGGTAATACAGTAAACAAGAGGTACATGCACTATGGCCCTTTTGTTCTTGACTGGCTACAGTACAAGCCTGGCATCTTTTGTGACCCTCCATCACCTACATGACATAATCTAGACTGAAAAACTTGGTAAAATTTCTTTGTGATCTGGTCTTTGCCTAACTCACAAGTTCTTCTGCACCTTTCAAATGGCCCAATAGCACTCAAGTGTGTGTTGTTCCCACCTGCACTGTATTGTCTCCACGCCACACGCACCTCTCCACCCTCTGCTTGGAACACACAGGTTCCGTTGGTTACCGTGGCACCTCCAATGGCCTGAGCTACAGTAACTTCTTTAGCATTCACTCATAGGTTCAATTTAGCAGGGACTGTTTCCATTCTTCCTAATGACCAGAGCTACCTTGCTGTCATCTGAAGGGAAGCCCTTCTGTCCCCATGCTTCCTACCAGACTGCCAAGGAAGCCCCCGTCCCAGACACAACTGAGACTTCAGTCAGTGTCGCAGAAGGGACAGAGAGCCATGGCAAGCCTTCTTTACTCAGCAGCAAGCCTTACTCCTTTTCTGGACATGGCTTATAAGCCCCGTCAGACCACCAACCCCCCCAGAGAGAGAAAACTTAGAAACTATGGAATATACATACACTCACATATATATGTATACGTACATACCATCCCATGCACACAGTACACATATGTATACACATGTAGATATGTATCTGTATATGTATGTGTATCCATACACACACACTACACTGGAAGGCGAACGAATGCAGGCAGACACAGCAAGCACATGAACCTGTCAACACATGAAAGGAGAGGACAACAGGTGATGATTTTCCTGTTTTAAAAACAACTTTTGACCAGACACTAGTGACTCATGCCTGGAATCCTAGCTACATAGGAGGCAGAGTTTGGAAGAATCATGGTTCGAGGCCAGCCTGACCAAATAGTTCTTAAAACCCTATCTCAAAATATCCAACACAAAAAAGGGCTGGTGGAGTGGCTCAAGTGGTAGAGTGCCTGCCTAGCAAGCACAAGGTCCTGAGTTCAAACCCCAGTACCGCCAAAAAAAAAAAAAAAAAAAAACTTTCAAGCTGGGTGTAGTGGCACACACCAGTAACCTCAGTACTTGGAAGGTGGAGGCAGGAGTCTCAGGAGTGTGAGGCCAGCCTAGGCTACACAGTGAGATCTTGCCTCAAAAAAAACAGTGGCATTTAGCTGAAAGTCAGGCTGCAGTCAGTGCTTCACAGTGTGTGCTGAATTCTGATGGAACCCGATGACTCTACCAGCCCTGAGGTTGAGAACCAGATGACAGAGTTTGGGGAAACTATACACTGGAAAGGGAGGGAAAAACCCCAAAGAAGGGAAATGCAAATTCAGTACATAAACTGACCCTAAGTTACCAGATGATTCCTGAGTCCCAGGTAAATGGGACTAAGAAGCACGATGAGAACTCAAATAACTGACCTTGGATTAGAGTTGCTGTTCGTTGCAGAAGAAGCAAATATTGCAATTTGAGTTCACCCAAGGGAACTTCTTACAAATAAAACAAAACAAGCTCTAGAAGGAATATAACAGAAGCCATAGTCCCTATGTAGCACTCACAATGCCTAAGGTAATTATCACTTCAAAACGGCTTGACACAACACAACGAAATAGGAAAACACGATGCGTTCAGAAGTAAAAAGACTTGCTATTGAGACAAACCTCATTGTCACATTTAGAAATGGCAACCAAGAAGTAATTTTGTTCATTTATTTTTGTGATGCTGGAGATCAAGACCAAGGGCCTCTTGCATGTCTGGCTAGCAATCTACCACTGACCTACAGCCCAGTGACCGAGAATTCAGTGGCTTTTGTAACTATGCTCAAGACACAAAGGATGGGGAAAGAGTGAGTAAGAATGAAGAGAAAATCGAGGAAGTGAAAATACAGTTCTGTAAGGAACATTCACTTAATGG